>NC_082611.1:15221430-15527861 GCF_030936135.1 Gavia stellata | reverse complement strand
TACCAGCTACTGTGAAGAAAATTAACACTATCGCAGCCAAAACCAGTACACTGATTTAAAAAGAGGAGACACTTCTTGGCTGTATTGAATCTAGGTATTTATTATTTTTTTAAAAAAACCACTCGGATACAAGGCAGTTGTTTATGCAGTGAAGCCTTGATTCCAATACGAAGTTCTGTTTTGCCTTTTTAATCAAAAAAGCATAGCGAATACATAACCAGTTTATTATGAATGTAACTGTTTTTACAGCTTGGAAATAGGCATATGTTATGAATATATGTTAAAAGCATAAAACTCATCCTCTCGTGACTGAATCAAAAATTTAGTGTAATATGGAAGAACAAAGTAACTTTTCACAGTGCCTTAATTTTCATGGGCACCTACTTTTTTAGTACTGCAGTCATTGTACACCTTCTTTCAGTAAGAAATTTCTTTCCTGTCTCTCTGTAAGCTTGAAAATTTGCTTGAAAATCTCAGTTAAAATGTTTACTTTTTCTCAATATGTAGCTGTAAAATGACTGAACTCTGTTCAAAACTTCAACAAAAGTCCTCTTCAGTCTTTAAGTAAGTTATATTATGCCCCTCATTACAAGAAGGACATTGAGTTGCTGGAGCGTGTCCAGAGAAGGGCGACGAAGTTGGTGAGGGGTCTGGAGCACAAGTCTGATGAGGAGCAGCTGAGGGAGCTGGGGTTGTTCAGTCTGGAGAAGAGGAGGCTGAGGGGAGACCTCATCGCTCTCTACAACTGCCTGAAAGGAGGTTGTAGAGGGGTGGGTGTTGGTCTCTTCTCCCAAGTAACAAGTGATTGGATGAGAGGAAATGGCCTCAAGTTGCGCCAGAGGAGGTCTAGAGTGGATATTAGGAAATATTTCTTTTCTGAGAGCGCGATGAAGCTCTGGAACAGGCTGCCCAGGGAGGTGGTAGAGACACCCTCACTGGAGGTGTTCAAGGAACATGTGGACATGGCATTGCGGGACATGATTTAGTGGGCATGGTGGTGTTGGTTGATGGTTGGACTTGATGATCTTACAGGTGTTTTCCAACTTTAATGATTCTGTGATTTGGTGATTTTTGTGAACAGTGGACTTAACTGAAATAGTTTTATTACAGATTGGTACCTGTGTCCTCACAGTGCCCACTTGAAAAACATGGGCTCCTTCCCATCTATTTTGACTTCACATAATGAGTCCTCCCCATCTCAGCACCCTCAGCTCCTTTTGAGGTCTTTTAACAGCTAGTGTAGTGGCTTTTGCAAGTAATGTTTGGTCTTTTTATTCAGCCACTAATTTATGGGAAATACAGGAACATAGTAACTCTTGGGGCTTCTGTTTCCCTGTCAAATGTGGCTGAACTTAATAAATATGTTCTAAAGGTGTTGAGGTACTTGAGGTACAAAGTAATTTTATATGCTTGTTTCCTTTAGGAAACGGGGCTAAAAAAGATAAATTTCTCCAGGAAGCCAGCTGTCCCCTTATGCTGATGTTAATTTGAAAACATAGACTGTCAAATTAGATTGCTTTCTATAAAAGTTGCATCTGCACTGTGGGTATATATTGCCAGTTGTTATCTTGCCCAGCTTACCTAGCGTGTAGTCTGTGTTCAAACTGGCAGCTTTATCGACAACTCTTATTTTGGATTTGGCAGGAATATCTATTGATTGCCTAGATTTCAGTGACTTAAAATATACTAATGTTTATGTGGCTGTTGATCTACTTGACACCTAAGGGGATATTATTGGATAAATAACATTTACAGTTTAAAAAGTCAGTTTTAACAGTTTAGAACTGTTAAAATTTACAGTTTTGAAAATTCTTGTTAGGGTGGTTAACCTGACTTTGCTTCTGAAGTGACGTTTTTTTCCCAAATTAGTTAAAAATGAACTATAATTAGATTTTCAAAGGATTCTTTAGAAAATTGCACACAAACTAGAAAATGGAAATTGCATATTTTTTCCCACTTTGCATCTGAAACTGAGGATGGATTCACATGCAACTGTGTTTCTCTTTGAATTGAGCATGGCAACTTTCAGCCTTGAAAATGGAGAGTAATATAGAAAAGGAGTTTCAGATTTGACCTGTAGATCAAAATGATGTTATATATAGGAAACTTGAATATTTTCATGCTGTTCAAACTGATAATTTTATCTAACATAAATTTGTATTGCCATCTTTGAAAATTAAATATTTACTAGTCCCCAAATTAATTCTTAACCTGATATTTTTCTAGACTTCAACAGCAAATTCCTATAGACATAGCTAGATACTTCTACGTGATAGATTCATGCCTTAAAATTATATGCATATTTTCTGAAAATTCTGCATATTTTTTATGTTGTTTTGTGCAGTTGTTTATGATCTAAGGACATAGGCAGAAGATTTACACTCAGGCAATTTTGCATCATTGGGCTAATGAAAACATACTTTTGGAGAAATTAGATGAGTTCTGGGGCACAAAGGCTTGCTTGCTGTCCTGTGGAGAGACATGTCTTTGCATCTCTAAGTATTTAGAGTGTATTTAAGCAAAGGACAAGTAATTCATAAAGGTGAGAGAATGAAGAGGAGAAGTAGTGGGAAAGTTTCATATGCTCCAGTCCATAAAGCTTTATCAGCAAGCAGTACCAGTTCCCTCAAAAAAGTCTTTATTAATGAAGAAAGTCAAGCTTTTTCTGGAAGAAATGTTTTCAGCTCTTGATAGCCTTGAAAATTGTAAATGAACATAAGCAAACCACTAGAATCAGAAGAAAGAAGAGATTGGGTATCCACTTACACAGCCGGATGGTGGGTGGATGTGTGGGAGAGCACACACACGAGTCCCTTCAAATCTACATTAAAAATACAGCAGTATTTTTACTAGCAGAAATTTTTTATTATAAAATTTGTCAGTTCAGTTTCCAAGAGTCTTGTAAACCTTCCTCTTAAAGTCCGTCTACTTTTAGCTAGAAACAAGATGAGTAAGCTCCCCAAAGTCTTGAGAAACTTAATTTTAAATCCCTGATCATATGGATTTCCTTTTTGACTCTAGACAAACAGCCCCGAGGCTGCCCTGAGGCAACAGAAAAAGATGTGGACGACCCAGTCTTCTCCTGGTTTGTGCTTGTAGCTTGTAGACACAAGCCTCTGTTGGTCCGGAAATGTTAGTACATAGAGATTTAGCTACTGCTTTCATAAATAAAGCTCTTTTCTTACATCATTGACATTGCAACTGCTGAAGCCATTAAAATCCTGCAATTGGTTTCTTAACTTAATTTGATGAGGCTTCTGCATGAGTCCTTTGGTTTCTGGGGACGAACTTAGTAAAGACTTGAATGTCACATTCTAAGATTTCATTTTTCATTTATTTTCTTCTTCAGTAAATATTACTATGTGGTTAATTTGTTCTCTGGGATGGATAAAATAGAACTAATATGAAATTCAAATGAATTCTTCTGCTGGCAGCCTGTTTGTTAGCAGCAATAATGAAATATAATGGCTAATAGATAGTGAAAAAGATTAAGTATTTTCCTCAGTAATTCAGGGGTCTGATATACTTAAGCACTTAATAAAAATATCCAGAAAAATCAATAACCTAGAATTTGCCTGTGTACTTCTTAATTTTAAATATATATATTCTTGTTTTGTTTAACATCAGGTTACCTTTATTTATGTGTTAGTCATTAAAAGGAATCTGTTTCATTTCTAAAAATTTCAAACCTGAAAAAACCCCACCTTTTATTTCTAAATCTACAGCCTTTTTATGAAATTGGAAAGCAGTGTTGTGAAAAAAAGACATAATTTGTGTTAGCACTTGTTGGGATGCCAAGGAGACACGTAAAATGCCTGACCAACGTGGTCAGCGCAATAGATTTATTTTTCATAGGGAAGTTGAACAAGATTTTACAAGGTTATTTGCTTCCACCTACTGACCATTCTTGATATTACAGACAAAAACAGTTGAGGGAGTACGTCAGTAACTTCCAGAGTCTCATCTTTCCTCCTTCTGATACAGGCCATGGGAGTAGTGTGTGTAGATATGAATTCCGTTTGCCTTTCATATTTCATTACTTTCACATGAAAAAAAAGTGTTAGAAATACAAATAACTTTTCTAAAGTTTCTTAGCCTGTACAGTTTGCTTATTTCTGGGGGTGGGGGTGTGCATTTGTTTTGTTTTGTTTCTGGTATTCTGTGTTACGATGATAGGGAAGTAGAGGAAATAGGTTTTGGATAGCTCGGAGATAACAAACTGAAAAAAGTGTGATAAAGTACACAGCCATGTGCAGGTGTTCGTTATGTTAGCATGACTTCAGGCTACTTGGGATATTGATTTCACTATTTCTATTTGCAATTCAAAAAGTCTACTTAAATGTAGAATTATAGAAACTATTTAAAATAAAGTGTATGGAGGTTTCTACTGCATCCTAAAGCCAAAATATCATGCAGCATCATGCTACCACCAATGATTACTTTTACTTTCTAGAGCTTCTTTTTTACTTCTGTTCAGTAACATTTGTATAATGCCAATATTGGATTAAGGTGGTAGATACATTTCTCAACGGCCGAGCATATTGAACTTTAAAATCCCTGAAATATATGAACGATCAAACTGAGAGCAACTGGTATGACGAAAGGGAGCCTTCTCAGGAATAAAATGGGTGTCATATCTGATGTATTCTATTCGATGTGCTTGCAGTAGATCTTGCTGTTGAGTTATCTGAATCATTAATTGTCTCCAAACTAGCACTGAAAGAATTGTATCTCTTGGTCTTACTTTTCTATCTGGTAAGGCATCGTACTCAAAACAACCATAAATTTAATACCATTTGGTCACTAAGGTGACTAAATTTCAGTAGGAACTTTTGAAGGGTACCTTTCAGAACTGTATGCCTGCAAACACAGAGGTGAGCATAGGTTCACCATCTCAATCAATGCAATTCTAGTGTTAAATATATGTGGCAGTGTCCCTTATGGCACTTGTTCAACTCTTAAAAGTTGTGTTTGTCCTATGTTGCTCCTGATGTTCTGCATAAAACCCTGCTTTGTTTTCTTGTTGCTGCTACCCGACATCAGACAAAAAAGGCATTTTTCTTTTGTGCTGCCATGTAAAAAATAGAGCTCTCATTATTTTTATAATAATATAATTTAATTGGCTGTTATGCAGTGGCACCTAGAGAAAAAAGTAATTATGTTGGTTTTAAACTGAAACGGATGAGAGAGGTTTCTACCTTAGTAGCAGGGTATGGCTCTAATTCATTCTTTCCATCTTTCCCATGAAACATCCTATGAAGTATTCTATCATTATATAATTCGTCTAAAATAGTAATTCTTCAGAGGAACAGATTTTGCTTGGTTTTGACTTCTTTTTTGTGATGTAACAACGGTAAAGAAAGTGCCTGATGTATTGGTCAACTCTATAGGTCTTTACACTTGCTTTACAGCAATGGTACTTCTTAATCTCAAATAATTTATACAGTTGGGAATTTGCAATACACATACTACGACGACAGTGCTTTGTCATTTGGCACTTACAAAAAGTAGCACCGATGTCTCCCAGAGAAGAACATTCTGATTTCTTCCCTTCTTGTTCTGAGCTTGACAGATGATTCATTTTGATAATTTTTTTAAAGCTGAGTGTCTGAGTACATTTTTTTCTTTAAAAGAGGTATATGTAGGATGTAGATGATGTATACTGAAATATTTATATTTAAACATATATTTGATTAAGCCAGCAACTTCACTGGTTTAAAGAATTGTAACACTAATTGTTTCAGAAAAATTGGTTTCTTTTGCTTGGGCAATTAAAGGTTAACATATGCATGCACATCCCTAACGTGACATACTCTTTTCAGTCAAGGATAAGTTCTGTCTGAGTTCAGTTACAGTTGGTAACAAAGTACTAGACTGCTTCTCTTCCAAAAGGACTTTATCATAGACTTTCTAGAGACATCAGATGCACAACAAGCAACTCCTGTAACTGTTTCTGCAGAAGTGATGAACTATTGCTATTGTTTTTAAATATAAACCTGTTGCAAATTACAGTTTATTATTCAGCTAATAAATTTGCAAGTTACTGATTTTAGAAGAGACTCATTGATTGTGTCCTATTATTACTTCTTCACCTACTGCACAAATTTTTACTGTTCAAATTTTTAACTCCTTCCAACTGCTTTAACCCCTTTGGACTGAGGATTTTGGAATTCTGCTTTAGTCCTTCTTTAGGTAACCTGTCCCTATCCTTAGTTATACTTCATTAGCACATATGCATTTGTGAGGATTTCACCCATTGGTAAAGAAAAATCCTGTGCAGGAAGTCAGGCTTTGTACGGTGTTACATATTAAAGGGTTGTTACAGTCCAGGTTATTATCTGATAATGTACCCACAGCAAGTTTGTCAAAAATGATTTAGACAGTATTTTAAAATTAGTATTTGGAATACCCAAAACAATAAAATAACAGTGGACCCTGATTTTTTTTTTTTCCTGTCCTTGCGCAGAAGTCCAAATTCGGGTCTCTACTCTTGAAGACATACAGCTATTTCTTTACCCAAATCGTGACTTTACATCATTTCAAAGATAAGCTAGTACCACTCTTTCTTGCTGGCTTCAATATTCAGTAATATTGAAACCGCACATACGTAGTTTTCATTGCTGACGGTGCCATGGTTAATTTGTAAGATTCATTTTCCATATCTTTAGATAGAAAACCAAACACTACGAGATTAAATGATTGTCTGATGTTCAGGGATAAAACACAGAATAAAAATGATGTAATTTGATTTTCAGCCTGTATCTTTTCCTTATGGCTGGTGTCGGTTAACTTCCAGGCACATTGTCTCTTCAATTCCTGATGGCAGCATTGAGAGTCTCAGCTGGGTTGGCCTCAACTGTGTTCAGCTGGGCGGCATGCTTAATTGGTAGCTTTTGCCTTACTGGTTGTAGACAACCATGTAAAATAAACTGTGCTGGGAGGAAGATGGTTTTTGTTTTATCCAGATAAAACTGCATTTTTAATTCACATTGAGTAATGAGTGCTTAGGAACTTAGGTTTCTTAAAAATTGCTTTTAATGGGAAATGACAGTGGCAAAATAGCAAACTAAAATCTTCTATAGACAGTGGAAGAGATCAGAGTACTGTTTGGTCTTGAGCAAGGTATATTCATCATACTGAGAGTTTGTAATAGGTATGGCTAGAATCTGATAGGAGCTACTTTATTCTGCATTCAGTTAATTTAGCTCAGTATGTGAGATAGAGCCACCCTTGTCCTTGGTTGTATGAAAAGATATGATTCATTTTTGATTAACCAATAAATACGTTGAAGAACATTCCGTTATTTTCAAAAGGTGACTTAGGACATAGCTAGCAGGTAAAGAGCACTGGTGCTAGTGGTGTTTGAATTCATTCCTCTGAGGCAGAAAGCTTTTTCCCTCACTCCCTCACCTCAAAAACCTGAATGTAAATATACAAACAAGCTCAGGAAGTCAGCCTGTAGGCAGAGATTGTATTTCCTTATCCACCAAATGGGAGGAGAGACATGGTGAGAGGCTGTCTGGCTGCCAGTAAGTCACACCCGAAAGAATATTTTTGAGTGTTACGTTTCACGAAGTACAGTCTGGTTCCCCATGAAAAGTATTTTGAATATGAAGAGTATTTGAGGTACTGATTCACATATGAAACTAACTAGAATAACAAAGATTTTTGTTGTTGGAAATAATGCTGCTTAACAAGTGACAGAGGACTTGATATGCTTAATGAAAACATCTTTAATATATCTTGCTGTGAATGAAAGTATTTTCAGGAAACCTTGATTCATCTTACTTGATTGAATTATTTCTTTTATTTTTTCTTTTTCTTTTATGGGTATATGGCTTATGTAAGAAGTCTTTGGCATTGAAATAATACTAGTCCTTCATTTAAGATGAATAGGCATGGTGTTGAAGAAACATAACTTCTTTATTTAATATTTGTTTTTATTTTTAATAGGAGCTGCTATTAGCTATCAGTCTTAAATTTGTAATTTGGGATTTATGTAGCAAGTAACTCTAGCTGGTAATCTAAAATCTGATGAGAGTCGTTCTAGCTTCAATGAGAGGTTGGGGAAGGACTTACTTTGATCAAAAAATTGTCCCTCATTTGCATGCCATTTTTTTCCCCAGTAGAAATCTCTGAAGTTGCAGTATGTAAACAAAATCCGCTTCCAAGAATACCCTCACTAGAAAAGTAAAGTTGAAAACAAAAGAAAAATCATAATAGGTCACTTGTCTACAGTTTAATGACATGGACTATATTTGACTTACTCAGTTTCCAGTAGTAACTTGTTGTACAAAGGGATAATATGAAGAAATAAATGCCTTTCAGACTATAATTTTTGTGATAATGATTACCTCTGCATACCTTCAGGTCTACGGGCAAAAATCCAAAGGTTCAATGAGAGTCAAAACACCTTTAGGAATAAAAGGAACATGTGTTGGGTGTCATTATGTTCAAGATTGTTTGACTCTTGAAGAGAACATAAGTCCAAAATAGATATGTGTGTGTGTACATATATACACACATACATATACACATATTTATGTTAAATAGACACTTGATTGTTCTTGCATGTTGCAGTGAGATTCAGACACCAATATCTTCAAAATATCAAGTCCTAGTTAGCACTCTTGACAACAGACAGAAGTTTGAGCAGTTGTTTCCTCTTAAGCTTACCTGTATATTTTTTTAAGCTACCATCACTAATTAAAAAAAAAAAGAAGAGTGAGCAAGCAATTGTGTTTTCTTCAAGATGCAAGTAGAAAAGGCAAACATACACTGTAAAGAGAGATCATATTTTTGTCTTATGAGCTGGCTACACAATATTGAAATAGGTTTGCTTTTCTACCATGTTTCAGTCCTGTCTTTATGCTTGTAATAACGTTTAATAAACCTTACTTAAAGCCATAATACTAAATGTTGTACATTTAAATGTAATACATATGCAAAATAACAGTTCAGTGAAGTGTAATAGGTTGAGAAACCCACTTTTCAGACTTTGATGCCCTTTCTTCAACCTGAGTTATTCCCACAACCCTGGTCAATATGCATTGTGACGTAGTCTCTGCTTGTCTTTTCAGGATACTAAAGCAGAGTGCAGTTCCTGTGTAGAAACTGAGGACAGAAAAGTAAGTGCCTTGTTTTAATGTAATTTGTCAGGCAACTCTAATAAGTGGGGGGGTTTATTTGGTTGATTTTTAATTTTTTTTTAATTAAACCATGTGAAATCATTTTATGATCATTTATGTGTGTATTTTATATAAAGTTTTCTAACAATAACTTTTCTAATGTTGTGTTAACTTCCATGGGGACAAAATAGTCTTACTCTATTGAATATACTTCCGTTAGAAATTTGAATAACAGTTTGTTCAGAAGGGAGTTATAATCTTCATTTTCTTAAACTATGAACAGTTTAAAAGGCAATTGGTCATCCTGTTCTTTATTAAATGCATTGTTAACAAAATTATTGTGTCATGTCTTTCATGATAATGTTGGCATACTGTGTTAAATATTTGTAAAATAGCAAGATAAGGACTGCTTTTTTTTGCTTTATAAGCAGTATCTACAGTTTTTTTTTTCTTTCTAAATTGTTGTTGTTTAAAAAAAAGATTATTTTACATTATTTCCAGTTTTATTTTCTGTGAACGAGTATAAAATAAGTTTTCAGTTCTGTTCTTCACCTTGTTAGCTTTTTTTTAAGAACACTACATTATGGCATGTACGTTTGAATATACTTGAATAACGTTACCTTTTTAGAAGGAATTCTTAAATTCAGGTACTATCAATTTCCACTCTAAAATGAGCAATGCAGAAAGCTGCCTTCTAGCACTAACAGTATCATACTCTCAATTTATGTTTTGAAACAGTAGGTCTTTCTGCTTAAATTAGCATTAGTTTAACTGTGCTATAATGTGTGATACCAATGTTATATTACTCAACTTTCCTAAAGTTTTGTTGTTGTTGTGGTTTTTTAACTTCTTTTGGCTGCTGCATCTCCCTATGAGCATTCAACAGCTCCTCCTTTTTTTAAAAATAGTTGTCGAGTTCTTTTTGCTAAAAAAATGAGTTTTTATTAAACAGCATTATGCCAAAAACATTTTAGTTGTTCATGATAGCTCAGATTTTATAAAAAAAGAGTCATACAAGTCCAATATAAAATGCTGTTGAAGTTAGTGCAGGAAAGCACAATTTCTTTGCTTTGTCGAGATATGTGATAAAGGTTCTTCAGAATTTCAGTGATTTTCAACATTTTCAGGAACGAAGTGAGGGAATTATTTTGAGCTATACAGAAACATACTGAGAATTCAGTTAAGATGCTAATCTGTGAATGTAACTAGAAGAGAAAGTATGCTCTATCTTAGATACCAACCAGCTGTTACTGCTCTGATTGTTGAAGTCCTCTATACTAAGACAGGTTGAAGTTCTTGCATTTAATTTAAGTCAACACGGAATGTTTTACTCTGATGTGTTTCAGTATAATAGAACTAGCTTATTTTAGGACAATTACAAGGACTGTATATAGCAGAATTTTTTTGAAATTTAGAAATCGTATCAGCTTTATCACAGGGCTCAAAAATACTGTAATGATATGTTTAACAATGCTTTATGTTTTTAAAGGACTACAAAATCTATGTCAATAGGAACAGTAACTTTGCTGTCTTGTTTTGAGAGTTGAAACATAGCCATTTATGTTCCTGTGCATTAAATTTAAGGAATTATCCTTATTATTTATACTCCTAATACTTTTTCAGTTCTCTGGGAGGTTTAGGGGTTCTGTTGTTGTTTTTTAAAAGCATTTCAACAAACTGAAGCATTCTTGCTTTGCTGTTTTTTTTCTTACTGACATTATGCCTTCTATAAACATTATTCTCCTATGTTAATATCTTTTATTTTAATTTTCTGTAAAATTTCCAAATTCTCCTGCTTTCTATTTCTGCTTCCTTTTCTGGATGCATTAAATTTGAACTAGTGACAAATTATGCCTCCTTGTTTCTTGCGCAGTTCCTTCCATTTTTTTCTCAAGCGTTTTGCAGATATGTAATGAGCTGAATCAAAATAAACCTGGTTAATGTGTTCATGGTCAAAACTAACCAGGAAACAAAGGCTTTACATGTTCAATTTAAAAATTTTAAATTGTCAGAAATAAATATCAATCCTGTTTTAAAAATATTTTCTCACTAAAGAGACTGAGCTGTTTTTCTACTTAAATTTTGAAATTTGGAGCTAGAATCCAGTTCTGGATTACTAAATCTGTGTAGCATATTGCTATGTGTCAAGAGTCTGTGAATGTGTCTGCGTTTGTGAAAGTGGTGAGCGCATGTCATATGATTTAAATTTAATATACGTTTTATTATATGTTATATATTTATTACATTATATCCATAATATATATTCAGTATAATTTAAATATAATTTTAAATCTCTAACATCAGCCGGTGCTCATTACAGTAAAACTCAGGCCATTTAGGCTTCAAGTTCTGAGCATTAGCTTTTATGAAACTATCTAGGCGTTTAAATTTAAGTACATGTTGCTTTATAGCATGCTAAAATGCAATTTAGGACCTTATTTCTAAAAACCAAGATCTGACTTTTGTTGTGGGTAGCAGCTACTAAAACTGCACAACCAAAAGGTTCCTTTTATTGCTTGAATAATGGGAAAAGATGTCAAGAGCCTGATAAGCGTTGGACTGCAGTCTTATTAATGTACGTGCTGTATTTCTTTTTCTTTTTATTGGAACTTTCCTTTTATCTAGCAGATGCACCAGCCTGTTGTCAGTAAACTGGTTTTTTTCCATTGTTTTAAGATAGGATGATTTCTGCCTCAGTATAAATTACAGGAGTTGTATATCTGATACTTTTTCTTGGCCTCAGTGATTGCTCTGAGTTTGAGTGGTTTCTTAAGGAGCTATCTTTCTGCAGTGACTCAGGCTATCAAGACTAACCCAGCTGTCTGACCTCAGAAAGGGGCACCTCATCCAATGCAGAATATGTGATCAGACTTCTGAGACAACCTAGGCCCTAGGACTGAGCAAGTGAAGTCAATGAAATGAGAGAGCGTAAGATTCCTGTTATTCTGCGCTTTGTTACTTTGCTAGCCTGTTGTGCTCACTTCCCTCTCCCTTCTTGCTCTGAGAAGCAGTGACATGAAGGTGAGGTGACAGTCACAGGGTCTCCAAACTTAGTGTGAAACCTGGAGAGTCTGTGCCTCTCTTAACATATCATTAAGGCTGAAGAGCTGGAGGTCTGGAGGTTATCAACATTGCAGTGCTGAGTGCTATCAATTTCTCATCCTCTTGACTGTAACTACTGCTGCATACTGACACATGTCTTCAGGTCTACAGACTCTTCTGTGATCTTTCCTCACTAATCACTGAAGTAATAACAACAGATGTGAGGTTTGCAAGGTTTTGGGTTATGGTTTGTTTTTTGACTTGCTAAAAGTACAATTTTTATCCAACAGCGATGGCAGTCTGTTCAGTGCTCTAGTGTTCAATTGCAGAAACTACAGTTAACATAAAGAATCGTCTAGCAAACCCCTAAATTTATTTTCTTCATTTTGTTAATTTGTTGAAGCATTTTGAAAGAACAGAAATGTAATAAATACCTATTGTTGTTACATGATACGTTTCATCTTTTCTCTGTGTTTGGTCCCAAAACTGAAGCATCTGGCGGGCATAAGTGGCAGATTTACTTTACCATCCAGGGATATAGATTACCCATGACCTATGCAGTGATCATCAATTAAAGATACATCAGTCTTGGTTAATAATAATGCATTGTTTCATGTTTATTGGAAGCATAAATTAAGAACTTAATGTATTTCATAGAACCTGAAACATTGTAAATAAATATTTTTATTCCATCTACATTGAAATCTAGACAAACTACTGTAATTAGGACATGCATCATTAGTATCTAATAATTTGCACTTCCATAATGAAATACACTACTCTTGAACTATATCATTAGTAATTTTCCCAGTTAAGAACAAAATATAAAACTGCAAGGTGCCTTTTCTAGCAATCTTTTTTCCTGAAGTTTCTTAATCTCTAACTTCTGAAGTAGAAATTTATGAAACCATGGCTAAAGCATTGCCTGAAGGCAAACTCAAATTTAATAACTGTAATTATTATTTTGAAATGTATTATTCTATAAATGACACAATAGCATTTAATTATTTAACCACTTTATCACTATGATCTGCCTCTCCTTCCATTATTCAACTGACCTTTTAATGTAAGATTCTACTAATATTTTCTGCAAGGATAAAAGCCCTCAGGTTTGAGAATAACAAGTGACAGGTAATCAACAGTCTGCTGTAACTGGCCTGTGTTAGCATGCATTACTACAGTGCGTTTACCATTGCCAGCAGCGGACCCCTGTAAGTGTATGTACGACTGATTTCCTACCTAAGCAGTATTCTTTTCTGTGTTTGCCACACCCAACCCCTTTTTGTTTTGATCTCATACCTTCATTCTGAACATCACAATATTTGATGTTTAATGAATCATCTGATCATGGAAATGTCTCAGCTTTGCTTTTCAAAGAAATATATGTAGAAACATGACCCTTAAATTTTCACAGAAAGAAACCTGTTAAAAACATACAAAGTGTGAATTTTGTAAAAGCACACTGAATTCTGAAGCTATTCGCATGATGTTTTGGAATTTGAGTCATAATTTCAAAGCCTGTGATGTTTTTCAGTATGAGGTTTTGCTCTTGCAAGGGTGATGACAATTAGGTTTCTTTTTCTACCTGTGTTTTCTAATATAACTGTATGTGTTGGGGCAAACTAAATGGTTGCGATTGAAGGGAATTAATAAGGATATTGGCCATTTTGCCAAAAGGGTGACCGTGTGGATTCCTTTACAATCTTCTTTTCCATTTAATATAACCAAACTCTAGTTTCAGTCTCTACTTTAAAAAGACTGCCAGTATGTAAAGCTTTTTTTTTGTTGTTGTTGTTGCTCTTACACCAGCTTCATCACCTGCCATTACCTGAAAAACCTGCCCCTAATAAGTCTTCCTCATATTTTACTTAATCTCAGTTCACATCTTTATTTGGTCTTAGCAATTCTCTTTTTTTCATATTTTTATATGGGACTTGCATAGAACAGGAATCTTCAAAAATAATAAAAAAAAGAAACTGGATATAAGATTTCTCCCTGCCCTGCTCTGTCATTGAGGTCTGAACAGAGCACAAAGGGAATACTTTGTTTTACTCTGCAATTGCATTTGTTGTGTCATCAAATTAATTCATGGCAATGCTGTGAAACCAAAACTCTGATATGAAGTTATCTTCTTCCCCTTACTTATAATAGACTCGCTTTTGCTGTAATATGCAATGGCATTCTCTTCAGTATTCCTTGCAGGCCACATCATGCTGACTGTTAACTAGCAGCTCAGTGTTATTAGCTTGGTGGCTCAAGGTCACTCAGGATATCTTGCTTCATTTTCTGTTCTTGAGAAGGAAAGTAGCTCATGGAGAGAACATTTTTGAGATGCATCTTGACTTCAAAATTTACCACTTTTGAGCTCAGAGTGCAGAGGCTTTATGAGAGCAATAGACTTTATGGGTATGCATTAGGCCAATAACATGATAGGTCAGTAAGTTAGAAAATTTCCCTGTAGTGACATAACGTTTCATAACTCCCTATTACCTTCTGTGGGATATGGTATAGGCAGTAATGCCTTTCCTTTTCTATGCCTGCTGTGGAAAATATTTTAGAATTTTACTTTTTTTTAGTACCTTCTGTCAGAGGATCTCAGAGTACTTTCCAAACAAATTAAAAACACCTATGAGGAAAGTACTTACATTTCTATTGCTCAAGTTACATATGGGCAAATAGAAGTGTGCAGGGGAGACATAGGCAAGGTTACAAAGGGAGTCTGAGACAAAATGAGGAGAAAAAGAAACAGCATTACAAATATATTTTGCTTTGCCTATTCTATGGCTTCTTGCCATAGAATCACGTGAAAATATTTTCCATGAAAGTTTAAGGGAAAAATTTGTCTTATTAGTAGCAAGAAAATTTATCCAATTTCTTTAACGTTCTTCTGCAGGTTACTGTGTGAGGGGAATTAATAAGGGTATCAAATAGTAAAGAGCTGATAAGAAGCATCATGTAGGAACGGAGTCAACTGCGGGCATCGAAGATGGGGATATATTTATATACTGTTTCCTTTCATTGTAATCCCTTTTTCTGCTGTTTAGGAGCTTCCTATCAGTGAATAGGAGTAAGTGTCATTTTTATTCCCTTGTGAAGGCATCATGCAATCTGCATCATTTTGTACAGTTTTGAGTTGCGTTTTTCCTCACATTAAAAGAAATTAATCTTTTGATGAGGGAAGATCACTGACTCCAATGGATTGGTAAGGAAGCGTCTAAATTGTGTTTGGATATAGATTCAGAGGAATCTAAGGAAGTTTTGAACATTAATGAGCCTTCTGGTGTCTACTGGAGTGAACAAACAATTCCTGTTTCTTCTGCCTCTTTAACTGTTGTACAAATAGTAGGGAGTATTAGTGAACCGTTGTATGACAGGACCACATAGAATGTAGGGGATTGACCATAGAATTCAGAAACACGGGGGAGTAACCCAGAAGTGAGAATAATGAGCTGTTCCAAGAATAGTATCCACCTGTCACAATACGCCAGAGGTTTCCACTGACATCTCAGCTCACGCAAGTCAGATTTACATGATGCTTCTTGAGTCTTCCTCGGTACAGAGCTGGAAGTTTTCAAAACTTCCACAAAAGGGTAAAATTATCTAAAGTGTGGGGTATTTTTTTGTTGTTTATTACCAGAAAAGTTACTTGAAATGCATGGCTGCCTCCCCCACAATGATTTTAATTCAAGATCTGTTGCACTCTAGATATCCTAAAACTCAGGAACTAAGTTGAATCAAACCTAAGTTGTTCAGGTACCATTTATTGTTATTCATATTACTTTTAGTGATACTTTTTAAATCAAGGATTTTTCTTTTCCTTTTCTTAGTTTATGTTCTTTTCATGTGAAAGCACAACTTACGGAAAAATAGGTAGCTCAAACTTGCCCTAAAACTTAACACACAGCATTAGTCAGCCTAATAAATATTGGCAATTCTAATGTGAGGAAATACTCAGCAATCCAGTCCATTTCCTGGCACGTAGATTGACACAGTGCAAAGTCTTGTTGGAAAGTTTGATAGTATTTGAATGATCATAATGTCAGTCCTATTACTGCTCTCTTGTTCTTTCTGTCACTGACATGCAATTACGGAATTTCACAACTGAAATGATGACAATTGCTGCTCTGTGTGTGTGTGTCTATCTTTCCCCTTAATCCAACTCTATCTAGCAATCTGTAATTTGATAAAGTGGAATTGAAATGACAGGCGTGACAGAAGTGCCAAAACAATAATTTGACCTCCCACTGAAGTGTCAATGTGTTCGGCTGCATGACTTTTACACATGCTGAATACACATAAGGGACACAGATAGTGTATTTATTATGCTAGAATACCTGTTAAGGCAGATGGCTAAAAAAAGGTAGGGCTACACTGTGTCTTTTTGCCAATGTGTTCCCTCTTTAACCATTACATTTTCTATGCCTGTACTAGTATGTATAAACACGATTGTTACTGCGCATAAATTATCTTTATTGAGAGAAGATTTTTTTCAAATCTTCATTTTGAAGATATTTGGGTAAATCTTGAAATTATAATTCTGTGGCTGTGTAACAAATTAGTTCTTGAAGAGACTATTTATTCTTTACTTTTAAGGACAATCTTTTTCATAGTAAACCTCTTGGGGGAAGGTGTCAAAGAATGAAGAAAGAACCATATAAAAGATACACCATTTCTTTTTCCAAAATCCTTTAATACTGATGAAATACCTCGTTCCCTCTCACACAGAATATAAATTTAATCCCTGTTACAGATGAGCCTGTGTTATAAACAAATTTTATTGAGGGCATCAGTCAGCAAACTGGCAAACTCTAGTTACAGTGTATGCAAAATACAGAATATAAAAATGTATTTTCTGCGGTTGCTATATCCTGATAATTTCAATTTCATTTGAGAAGAACCTTCTGCAATGAGGGACTTGCCAGTGAGCAGTTTGATTAGTTGGTACCTTTGAAATGTCAGCTTTTCATTGAGGTAGACTGGAGTTTAAGAAAACCTCAAAATATTTTTGTTTGCAATCTGATTCCATCCTAAATCCAATTTAGATGTTTCTAAAACGGATCCATGAGCACTAGGAGGGAGGTATATGATTCTCTGTATACAATATAACAGTTCTCTGTTACTTTTACATGTTACAAAGGAAAAAAACCCCTCTTTTTTGAAAAATAGTGCTATTTTTTATCCTCTCCTGTGACTAGTAGCCATGCCTTTCAACTGATATTCTTTCTAGCCTTTTTATTTAACACTATGGCATTAAAATATGCCTTTATGTACTATTACATTCAGCACTGATGTTTGCATTATGTGAGTTTAAAAACCGGAAAGCAACCACGTTCTTTTGAACTTCCTCTGCTTTGAAATAAATAGCTTTAGGTATATGACAACTTCCTGCTAATAACTCCTAAAAAGCTCACTGAGCTAGAAATAGCTTTCTGAAATATCTAATACTTTTATGTAAATTAATAATAATTTTTATTTTCACTGAAGTAGCTTTCACTGAGGTAAATGTGTGCACAAGTTACTTTGGCATATATTAATATGTACTGTACCTGCATTGCAAACAATGAATGCTATTTCGTGTGGGGACAAGGAAGGGAACAGAAGAAAGAAACTTTTTGGGTTTAATATTCAGCTAAATGTAAAATTAAAATATTCAGATTCACGGCAAAAAAAAAAAGAAATCAAGTGGAGAGGGAGAATGTAAGTCTGATTTGATGCTAATTATCTGTCAAAATTAACTGAAAAATAATACATGAGAGACTAAAGCCTTGTTGAACTTTTGACTACATCTGGCCGTTAAGTTTTCAACAGGTATTATAAAAACACAGAGGGGAATTGGCTTTTAAAGTTATACAAAAAAGGGAAAAAAACACAGATCTATTAATATTAGCATGCTGTGAATGGGAACATGTCCTGGATCGTCTCTGTATTTGTGAATGAATAAAACTTTGCAGCAGTGGGGCAGTGCAACTTTTTCTACTATGTGGTGAAACATTTTCTTTTACAAGGTGTCTGTTTTCTGGTAGTGTAAGCTTTTCATAACCCATACTCTACTGCATCAGTAAGGTATAGTTGACCTTAGCAGTTATGTTACCTGTATAATTTTCAGTTATGTAGTAGTAATCTGAGCTACCAGATTCTTGGCAACATGTCAGATACCGAGGCCAAATTATGCAAGGTCAAATGATATGGATTTAAATATATTAACTATATCTCAGGGTGTAATTTTATATTGTGTATGTATACCAAAGTGTTTAATGGTCATTGTTGCTTTAGAGAAAAGTAAGTTTCAAGTTGACATTTCCTTCCCTGTTTTTTTTCTCGCTTTTTAATAAGGATGTGGGAGACTTCATAAAGAAGGATAGAGTTAACACTATGTACAGATGAATCACTTTGTTTACAGATACTTCTACATCTACTGTCAGTCATGCTTGTGAAGCCCAACAGCCGGAGGGGCTGAGTAACAAGGAGAAGCACAGGGTTTCTGTTCAGTGCCCGGTTCACTTTGTCTCCCACAGTTTCTAGGAGTGCCCACGATAAAACCGCCGGGACTTTGGCAGCACTTCCAGACTCTGACCTTTCATGATGTTTCCTGTCAGTCAGGGGAAGCCTCTTAGTTTTCTGAGGGGTTTTTTTGGACCTGGTCTAAAGAACACTGAAGGGGGAGGGATATCTTACATTGATGTGAACAAAATTATCTCCCTGTGGTAGGGAAAACAGTCTCAAGCAAGGACCTTTTCCTTCATTTAACTTACTGCCAACCAGCACAAACCTTCAATCACTGAGGAAAAGAATACACAAAGTGGGCACTGGGTCCATCCCAACTCCTCTGGTGAGGCGAGGGGCAACCTGGGTGGTTGGGGTAGCCTGCGTGAGGGGGCCATGCGCTTCAACACCACGACGACGTTTGGGAGCAGGGCCGTCACGGCAGAGCCCGCCGTGGGGTCTTGCAGCTGTCCTTCACAGGGGGCGCGGAGCCGGCCGGAACCGGTTCTGACCAGCCGGCAGCAGGTGCTGACTCCGGCCCACGCAGGGCATCGCTGCGCCCCCTCAGCAAAGCCGGCATCTCCCGCCCAGCGTGCTCCCTCACTGCGGAAAGGGATGTGGGGTGTGAACGTCCCAGGAAAGCAAACAAAAATAATTTGATGAACAGCGCTTAAGATTTTAAAGGGCGTGCACCGAGATTGTCGGAATTCCAGAAAGCCTGCATGTGGTAGTCTGGAGACTGCGGGTAGGTCATTTGGTTTTATATATGAAGTTGAATTACACATCCAGACAGGTAACTACAGAAGAAGCTGGGGGCCCTACTAATGAAGGGTGTCAAACCCACTATGCTTTTAATGCGTTTGCTTTTTAATATTTTTTTTTGCGCCCCTCCCCCTCCCCTTTTTTTAATGCTTTTTCATGCTTTTAACACTTGGTAAGAATTCAAAGGCACATTAACTCATCACATAGCTGGACATTAGAGAGACCTTTATTTAAAATAAGAAATACGTATATTTCATACAAATTAAAAAGAAATTATGTGCTAAACAGCAGTTTAAAATGTCTGTGCAGCAGCTAGCAGAGGCTGAAGACAATTTAGGCTATTTCTTTGCTTTCTTTTCAGCTTGTACGTGTGCTTGTACGAGTCTGCATTTGGAGATGTACACCATCTCAGCTGTCACAGAAGCAGTGAGAGGTTTTGCCTTGCAGTGCGATAAAGTTGCTATAACATGAACTTATATTCAGCTTCTTGCTAGGACCCATAGCTATTTTTGTAGACAAATGCTTCCCAGCATAGAAGTTGAGCAGAGCTGTGCCTCCACCCAGTAGCTGTTTTGAATTCTTTTTAATTCTTGTATTCAATTTTCCTTATGGAATAAAGTTTGGAATTTCAAGAATAGGGAAACTAAAATTATAGACTTCAATTAACTAATTAATTAAAAACCTTCTCACATCATCTGTTTGAGCTGAGCCACGTGTTCCTAGTCACTACCTATTTTAGTAATACGGAACTTCTGATTTTTTTTTTTTTGGACATATAAAAATATAATCTCTCTGTCTCACAGGATGTTAGTAGTCTTTGATATAATTGTTCAACATTTTAACTGGATAAACTTTTTACAATTTTTAAAGCTAAGGCCAGTTTTGGGAAAAGGCAAAGGGGAAGGGAAAAAGGTGTGTAGAATCCCTCTTACCTCTGATTTTACATACTTAAATAATTAGCCTGAGTTTTAAGGTGTTGGGCATTAAACTTCAATCTTTGTTACAAGCTGTCATTATTACCTTCACTTATTCTTGCTTAAAATGTGCTTTCTGTGTTTGGAAAAAAGTATAATCAGTTCATTAAGCTAGGTGAAATCTAGCCATGATGGCAATAAGTGGAGTAGGTCCATGTTTGCTGGGATATGGAGCAGAAATACACAGCAGAGTAACTCCTAGAAGAACTTTATATAATGAGGCCACTGTGGGAAGCCACTTAAAGTACTCTGTGCTCATACAGAATCAGAGAATTTATTCAGCCGATAAGAGTGTTTATTCTTGCATAAAGCTCCCAGATGGTAACATTTAAAAAATATATACTTCTCTTACTTCTGTTATGCATCAGGCCTGTTGATACGCCTTTTATTAGACAAGTAATCTTCCAGATGTTGTTTCATTAAACTGAGGTACAGAGATATTTTCCATTAATTTCCTATTCCCAAGTTCTAGGCAATGCAGTCTCATATTCTTTCTTTAAAATTGCAGGACAGCATTTCATATATTAAGTGATACACAGATTGCACATTAGCTGATTAAAATTACCAGAGCAGCATTAATAGAATACTTGCTAACTTGTCTTTTTCAGTTTTCCAAAAGGTAAAATAAACAAGTACACAAGCTGTAATTTATAAATATATAAAACTTCTGTGGTTAATTCAAAGTTTTAGAAAATGACAAACCTTCCTAAAAGAGAAAATACAGGGATTGAGGAGCCATAAAATAAATAAAGTTTTTTTTCTTGACTCTGTGTGTCTAGATAGTAAATCTGGATGTATTGTGTGAACTACATTGGACTCAGAAATGTTTATTTTCCATACCGAAACCTCAATTCTTGGAAGTACATGCACTTTAGAAGGAAGTGTATGTCTAAAAGCATTAAAACCTTTTTTTTTTTTTCTGGCTGAAAACATGGGCCATCTGTGCTTAGCCATATAAATGTTCTGTTCCTACATTTTAGTTTTCCTTGCAGTAAGGAAAAAAGCTACTATTGACTTCCCAGGTGTTTGAAATAGGTGTTGCATTTTCAAGAAGTATCCTTAAAGAGCCTTGCTGTGAGGTGGAACTCTAGAGGTTATGTATTTCTCTAAGAAAAAATTTGGAAATGCAAGTTCTTTTATAATTTCTTCTAAGTCCTTGTAGTAGAGCTCATGTTAAAATAAGCACACAAACATGCTGCTATGTAGGAGGTTGCAGTTGCTTTCTCTTTATTTAGTCAGTATACCTGACAGACAGCCTGATGTCAGGCTGCTCCTCTAGGGTCTTAAGGTTGCATGGTCCGGTATACTCTTCACTGAAACTACTGCATACGAAACTTGGAAATGGTATTTGAAATTTTGTGTGAAAAACTTGATGCAGGCAAGTGCTTTACTGTTTTGAATCATAAAATGGAGAGAGATAAATAACATTCCTTCTGTATCAAAACCTGTATCTCTATGGAAAGTTTAAATTTTAATATTGAAAACTGAAATCCTTTTAGGAATTGAACTGTGTATTATATTTTTGTATTTTTTTCCTTATAACCAGTAACAAAAAGGTTTTTTTGGAAACCTTTAGGAATATTCGGTATTAAACATTCACTCTAATGTGCAAGTACCTTTTTCTTGTTACTCCGTGTCATCAACATGGTTATGGACGAGAAAGGAGGTGGTCTATTGATTCTATATGCATGTGGGCTAATGGATAGTATGCCTACAGCAATAACTGAATCTTCCAGGTAGTCTGTCTTTGAATTTTACACCATGAACGTTCAGCCCCAGAGGATGGAGCTCTGTGATTCTTCCTTGCTGTTAACCTCTATTGTTGGTACCCAGGTGTCACACAGGATTTGGCTTGCTGTGGGGACTCTTTTCACGAACTGAGACTGTCTGAAAACAGTGATCCAAAACAAAGTATTGCTTATGTTTAACAGCAAGACCACAGCAAAGGAGAAAGGAAAGAATGCAAACCCCAAGGACTTGATATGTTGTGGTGGGTTGACCCAGGCCAGCAAAGTACCCCCACAGCCACTTGCTCACTCCCACCTGCCCAATGGGATTGGAGAGAGAATAGGAAAAGCAAACCCAAGAAAACTCATGGGTCAAGATAAAGACAGTTTATTAAGTGAAGAGAAACAAAACCAAACCAAAACTACAAGTGATGCAGAGGCAGTCACTCACCTCTCACAAGCAGACTGATGCCCAGCAAGTCTCTGAGAAATGGCCATCTTGGAAGACACAAACACAAAACACACCCCCATCAACACCACCCCCTGCCTTCTTCCACTACCCTGGTTTTATTGTTGAGCATGATGTCAGGTGGTATGGAATATTTTTCTGGCCAATTGGGATCAGCTGTGTCCTTTCCCCATTTCTACCTGCCGTTAGCCTGCTCACTGGGGGTGGGGAGGTGTCAGCATGAGCAAAAGAGAAGGCCTTGATGCTATGCAAACATTGTTTAGCATAACCAAAATATTGGTGTGTTACCAACACTGTTTTGGGGAAGATGTATTAGGAAGGCTCAGGTTGCTGAGACTGTTTACAAAACCAAATCGCAACAGCAGGACAGGATTCCTATGGCCAGTGAGAAAGCTATAACTTCCACCTACTTCTAAGCCAGCAATCTTTTGTTCATACTTACAGGATTTATTTATTTATAGTTGAAAGAGGTCCATACTCTTTGAACGATCTCCCTTCACTGCCAGCACTTCCTTGGGAAGCAGAGGATGAGTTTACAGGCTATTAATGAATAGGGAAAGCCTTATGTCGTTTGTATTTGAGTGTAGAGTTCTACTATCATCTAGGCAGAAATTGATCAGATGGCTTTCCAGGAGTACACGCATGGCAAGATTATCAGTGGCAGATTGTTTTTGGCATATTTGAAGGGGACAGACTGAATCAGACCATTGTTTTGTTTGCCAAATTAATATCTGGGATGTAATCCAACCTGATTAACAGGATGGCTATGATTGGATCATGAAAGGGTAAGCAGACATTTGGAAGGCCTTTTTTATACCTGCTGGCTCTATTACTTTCCCAGTAGCTTGAACGCATGCAAGAATATACTTCTATCCAGTAATCCAATTCATTTCTTATGGATTCTAGTTTGTCTTTTTATGCTGTATTGGATCTCTTGCCAGATAAATCTTTTCTCTGTAGCAATAGGTTGTTTTTTACAGCTGCCTGGTTGTCTGGTACTGGGAAGTTTGATCAAAACTTCCTAATTCACTTATTTCAGAACTGACTTCTTCAACAGTGATGCAGAATATCTTTTCCGCTAATGAAGCCTGTTATTATAAGAGCACTTAAATATATATCCATATTTGGAAATTCGAATGTGTATGCATGTTTCTGTTGTCTTTGAAACATTGTTGATGATTCTTATGTGAGGAGTAAAGTAAGGGTTAATGTAATTTTTTTCCCATTTTTCTTAGAGGTAAGTTTTATTGTCTTGCGGTTTGATGGGTGATACAGAGACTTTATGGTTTATATATAAACCATGTGCTTTCCAGATTTGATTTATATAATCGTAGAGTTTTGCACCATTCAGCTGAAAATTTCTTCTTGTTGATCAAGGTCAGAAAAATCCAGAGATTCTGCCATTTATCTCAGCTGCTTGAGTAGTGAAATAGGACAGTCAGGGCAATATTAAAAGAACTAGTGTAGCGGGATGTCTCACTATGCCATACTTGCTGTGTAGCAACTTTTTTAAAAAAACGGGTTATTTCTGAAAAATGCAGTATAAGTATTGAAAGAAGAATGCTCATGTTCAAAGTCTAAAAGTAAAATACTCTTTTTTTGATTCCCCTCCATGTCAGCAGACTTATGTACAAAAGAAAGTTAATTTACGTTTATTTCTGGATAATGATAATATGCATACTATGCAAATGGTGAACTTTTGGTCTTGAATTAAAATCAATGCCATTTAAAAAAAAAATATTCTGATCTCTGTTACTGTCTTTCATTTTCAAGACTTCATAAATATTGAAGACCGAGGAACAGAGCAGGGTGTTTTTACATGTGTGAATTGTCTGAAATCCAGTAGGGAACATCTATTTCAGCAAATTTGTTTGATGTGTTCATTTCATACACCTTTGCTTCACTGTGGTCTTTTCCTGAACAGATAAATGGTTAGCAAATGACATAAGACAAAATTTACAGGGGGAGGTAAAATCTGATTGCACTAACTGATACCATGTTACACCAACTCATTAGATACTTTATTTTCCTGGAAAACATTCTTTGTGCCTTTAGATCATCACAGTTGCATCACTGTTATTGATACCTCCTGAAAATTTTTGCTTTTGCAACCAAAGTCTTACGTAATTTTATCAT
This sequence comes from Gavia stellata, assembly GCF_030936135.1. Lineage (NCBI taxonomy): Eukaryota > Metazoa > Chordata > Aves > Gaviiformes > Gaviidae > Gavia > Gavia stellata. The sequence goes on along the minus strand of NC_082611.1, from coordinate 15,503,140 downwards.
ATTGCTGACCTGTATTTTCCTTGTCCTATTTTCCTCTTATATGCTTGTACTATTTTATTTCTGCTAAACAGATTCCAGTATTACTGTGGTTCATAGTAATACTCTGAATCAAGCTATGCTTTTTAACTTTCAGATGGCAGGTGTGGTAGGTAAAGACTAGTCAAGAACACATTTCCTGGCTTTGCCACTGATTCTTTTGACCTTGGCAAGTCAATATTTTCGCTATTCGTTTCCGTGGCAGTAAACCATGTTTCTGGATAGCTTAAGAGGATTGGTTTTGTTTTCTGGTTTGATTCCTTTTCACTGCTTAATCAGTTTATTTCTAACCAACATTGGGTGGAAATATCTCATGATAGTATTTGAATAGTTTTAAAAAGCAGTAAAATAGAAGAATTTTGCCCTTCTATGTTTGTTATATTCTATAAAATACTTTAAAGAACTGTGATGCGCTGTTTATTACAATGTAACAAATTTTGAATCTTTATTACAGTCTAAGTAAAAAGAAGCACAAAAGCTAAGTTTAAAACATTTAGAATACAGCATTGCAGCAAATCAATGAGAATATTAAAATTCAATAGCATGCATAGAAGTAACACTCCATCTATTTATTATAGCTTTATTTGTATCAAAGTCAAAATGTCCTTAAAAGTGTCTCTGTGATTAAGGAACAAATTTCTACTACATGAAGCTGTATTTCATTGTTTTCAGTTATGTGAAGTAGGAAGCCTTCCTTTTTTTTCTTTAAAAATTGTAAGCAATTATCTGCCTTTAAGAATACTGTAGAGTATATAATTCAAGTTTTGGGTGAACTGATCATAGCATGGTTTAATTTTTTGGAGAGATTTAAATAGGTTCATATGCTCCATATAGTGTTTCTTCTCTTATTATGATAAATATCTAACTTCAGCATTAGTAGAGACATATTAATAACACAAGAGAATAAGACTGCAAATCTTATGTCTCAGGTTCTTTTTCTTCTGCTTAATGAGTCTGATTGCAAACAAAGCTTCCTTCTCAAAAGTAATTGTTACCCACAGGAATAATATGCTTGATAAACTCACAGTATCCTTCCAAGTGAAAATGTTTGAGACAGGAAACTTTGGTGAATCAAATGGTGTCTATGAAGTGCACTGTGTGTGGTCAGGGCTTAATTTTTAAAAAGCTCAGCAGTTTGTGTTTAACTGTGCTGGTGATAATTTAAGATTCGGTACTGTCATGCAAAAACACTGTCTCAGATTGCTCTTAGTGAAAATTAGTTACAGTTTGCAGTTGCAGTAATGCCATGGGTCCTGTGCAGATACCTATATGGAATTGTTTGGATTTCCCTTTTGGTCCTGTAACACAAATATCAACATGGAATGGAACTCAGGAAATAGAGGCCAAAAACGTCTTTATCTTATTTTACATGTACTTGAGTCTTAACTTACTGTTCAATGAATTCAGCAGGAACTTTGTTTTTCATTCAGTTTATTCATGTCATTGAGCACTGACTCTCAGACCAGAGCCAAAGGCTGGCATGCTTAAGTCAAGGCCTTAAATGGAACATATATACAAAATCAAAGGGCTTGTTTATAAAATTCTCAAACATCAGTTCTGTTCCTATGGAGATTACTATATGACGAATCAGTGGTTCTCCTTGGAAGTTTCTCTGGGATTCTGAAGTTTTATTTTGAAGGACTACCTCAAAGGACCTTGAAAGAGCATGGAGAAATGACTGCAAGTACCTTTCTTTTTTTTTCACACACACACCCAGACAACAGCAACAACAATAAAACCACTCAAAACTTCTTATATCTTCCCTATTTCAATTTTGCTTCCTGCTTTAGTCATTCCTCCAACTTAAGTATACTGAGGGTCATGATTAAGTAAACCTTCTCAAAGCACTAAATGTAATGGTATGCGCTGGTTTCTTTTAAAGGCATTAAAATCACTTTGTAAGTTTTAAACTGTGTGTGTATTTTAAGCACTAGGTTAGAGTGACAGAGTTTTCTATCAAAATATGTTAAAGCATCTTGTCTTCTACCAGCCATACTAGTGTCTTGGTATTTAATGCGTTCTTGCCTGATGTTTTAGTCTACAGTTACAGTCACGGGCAAAACAGACTTGACTTGGGGAAAATTAGTTTAATTTATTACCAATCAAAATCAGAGTAGGATAATGAGAAATAAAACCAAACCTTAAAACACCTTCCCCCCATCCCTCCCTTCTTCCTGGGCTTAGCTTCACTCCTGATTTTCTCTACCTCCTCCCACCAGGGACACTGCGGGATGGGGAATGGGGGTTGTGGTCAGTTCATCACATGTTGTCTCTGCTGCTCTTTCCTCCTCAGGGGGAGGACTCCTCACACTCTTCCCCTGCTCCAGTGTGGGGTCCCTCCCACGGGAGACAGTCCTCCACGAACTTCTCCAACATGAGTCCTTCCCACGGGTTGCAGTTCTTCACGAACTGTTCCAGAATGCATCCCTTCCATGGGGTGCAGTCCTTCAGGAACAGACTGCTCCAGCGTCGGCTCCTTTCTCCACGGGGCTACAGGTCCTGCCAGGACCCTGCTCCAGTGCGGGCTTCCCACAGGGTCCCAGCCTCCTTCAGGCGTCCACCTGCTCTGGCGTGGGATCCTTCACGGGCTGCAGGTGGATATCTGCTCCACCGTGGACCTCCATGGGCTGCAGGGGGACAGCCTGCCTCACCATGGTCTTTACCATGGGCTGCTCCAGTGCCTGGAGCACCTCCTCCCCCTCCTTCTTTGCTGACCTTGGTGTCTGCAGAGTTGTTCCTCTCACATATTCTCACTCCTCTCCCCATCTGCAATTGCTGTTGCGCAGCAACTTTTTCCCTTTCTTAAATACGTTATCCCAGAGGTGCTACCACCATCACTGATGGGCTCGGCCTTGGCCAGTGGCAGGTCCGTCTTGGAGCTGGCTGGCATTGGCTGTACTGGACATAGGGGAAGCTTCTCACAGCTTCTCGCAGAAGCCACCCCTGTAGCCTCCCCACTACCAAAACCTTGCCATGCAAACCCAATACACGCTGTAAGCTGAACTCCATTTGGAAACTTGGCTTATTTGCTTTCTGCATTTAAACAAACAACAGTGTACCATAATCTGATACGTTGCAGTCTAGCACAGGAGGCTCTAATAATTGAGTCAGATCAGAACCTAGACTAAGTTATTCTGCATGCTAAAGAACTTACTATCTTTCAAAATATTCCTTGTAGTTGCTCTTTCACATCAAACACTTGCCTGTTTCAAAATTAATTTTAAAAGCTCTGAAACTTCATACTAATTTTAAAAGGAATTATTCTTGTAAATGTCACAAACTGTTCTTACCTTGCCTTTTACTTTCCTGTATTTTTAAAGCCTACCGAAGTTTACTGTAGGTTCTCTCAGGGCCACATATACCATGTGTTTTTTATCCTATAGGTCTGAATTTTGGGGCCAAACTGATGATCCAAACAGTGGCTAGTCCTTAGTTAGCAAAAATGTCTCTTTGTTACTTTTGTTTTAGCATGACCTAAAGCATGACTCAAGTTGTTCTTGGTAACCCTAAAAGTTGGTAAGCTGTAGTTTCAGAAACTAGAGAAGGATGCCGTAATAATCGTTTTAAGAAACAAAATGCTCTTTTTTCTGGCATAGTGAAGCACAGAGTCAATTTATTATATGTATGTAGTTTAAATGTTACAAGACAGGTACTTGAAAATACACTGTTGGGTGTAGTCTATTAATTAATGAAATGAACTTTGTTCATTTTCCTTTTAAGGTCCCCAATCCTGAATTATTTGGCAATCTTTCTCATATTACATAGTTTAACTCAAAGTTTAAACTCCTAGCTCAATAAACTATTAAAAAAAAAACCACAAGGCAAACATGGTTAAAGATTACATAGAATTTTTAGCCATAGTTTTAGTCAGTCTATTTGAATGTTCTGCTGTCATTGTGTTCTGTCTTTACTTCAGAATAATTTTTTCATTTATATATTCAAAGCTTTTCTATATAAATGCTACAAATCTCCTCAGTATCTTCTATTAATACAAATGTGCATACTATTAACGCTTGTTCTTTTTTAGGTTTAAATGTTTAACTTAACTGTTGCTTTTGACATACCATGACGATACAACTTACAGAACCAGAAGATGGCAGTGTAGGCTAAAAAAATACACGTTCAGTTAGTAAACCTTTCTGCTCTATAAATGGATTAGGGTTTTTTTTATTCCTCCCCCCCAACAACTTAATTTCATAATAACTTCTAAATTATTTTAAGGTTTGCTCATCCTCGACAGAAGTAATGGTGAGGATTCTCTATTATTGTACTGTCACTACAGCTCATCTGTATATTTATCTTACTTGTCTTGTTTTAGATCTTATACAACTCCAAAATAATTTTTTCTACTGGCTCTGTGTATTATTTTTTAATTTGGTGAACTCTCACTCCACTAAATCTATTTCTGTAAGCATTTTGCATAACAAAATTCTGAACTTTTTAAAAATGGCTTCTCTCAAGCCAGTCTTTCACGTTCTATTTTTCTGCACTGCTGTTTGTTGAATATAGTAATAATTTAAACATTCCAATGGCCGGATCACTGTACTACATTAAAATACTTAGAACTGTAGTTTCATGTTTATAGCTTGCATAAAAGCCATGTATGTCACAGCTGCTCTTTCTCTCTCCACCACAAAAGAACCAAGCAATGAAGAGATTAAATTAATTTAAGGCATTAGAAAATGCAATTTACTTTTCAGGCTGGCACCTGGAAACTTTCCTAAACAGTATTTTTGTATGCTTCAGGCTAAAATGAGAGCACTTTTAGTGTCCAAGGGACTTGAATGTGACAGAAACCTCAGTGCTTTCTTTTCACTCTTTCACCTCCCTCCTCCTTTTCTCCCCAATCTCTTGATGTCATTTAAGCATTATTATTTGTATTAGATTATTTTATTAGAGGGAGAGGATTAGGGCAGGAATTATGTATCTTGATAAGGATTTCCTTTTTATTTTTTTATTTCTGTTCAGAATGAGCAGAGAGAAGATGTGGTAGCCTATTCACGAAGTGAGCATATGAATGATATAATACAAAACTAGTTTGAAGGATTTGGTGATAAGTAGGTGAATTGTTGTGGGATGATGCTTTTGAAAAGAGTGTATTTTATTTATTTTTGTGACAGTCATGTTTGAAACTCTTCAGAAAAGCAATTCTATTAATTTGCTCAAAACACAAGTGAATACATTACTAATCTGAAAGTATACCACAAAACCCACCATTTCTAAAGTATTTTATTTCTCTGAGATTTGCTTTACTCTGTAATAGATTGTATGCTTAAGCATATTCATCTGAGCAGTTTTAATGCTGACAATACTGGGGAGTCTATTTATTTGTTTTTACATATTGATGTGTGTGTGTGATTGCCAAATAACTTGGGCTTTCATAACAAGGTTGCTGTTATAATATTTTTCACAAAAACACTTGCAAATGTGTCCTTAAGGGATAGGCTAATATGATGGTTGACATTTATATAAGGGAGAGTGAAATTAGCAGTGGATTCTTTTACTGTGAAACTCCAACATGAAACTCCAACGTAAAACTCCTGGGGATAAACCAGAGACCCAGAACTATTAACTTGCCTTTTCTAGCCAGTCGATTAAAGTCTGACTTCTGTGCCCTGCAGGGCACATGGCAGGACCTGGCTATTTAGACAGGCGTTTATTTGCAGGCATATTGTGTAGCTGAACGTGATTTTTTGACTGGCAAGCTTAATAACAGGTGGGAGCTTAACTGGCATTGCTGTTTGTAGGGAGAACTTCTTTTCTGTAGGTATTATTTTAAAGCAGTTGTGCAAAGAATAAATCAGAAATTGCATAACCTATATTATTCCATATATTCTTTCTGCCATTGACGACGAACTGCTAATACGATAATGTATATTGTCTCAGAGTGTATTTGATCTCTTACATTAAATATTACTAGAAAGTGTACAATGGAGCACAAGAAATAGTTCTAAATTTAAGTTCAGTTATCATTACTTACATTAAACTTTTTATCAGAATTTCCAAGTCTGGTGTTTAGGGTAGATACATACAGCTGTTTATAATCTATGGAAAGGGAAATTCTAGTTGGTAAGACACATTAATGATATCCAACTTGATTCTGTAGGCAACTGAAGAATAAGTTCTTACATAAACTGGAAGGTCTGAATTTACTTGGTTGGCTAATGCTGTGTTAATAGTTGTCTCTGTGTGTGTTTAAAGCTAGCTAGACTAGCTCTAATGATTGCCTGTCTAGATATCTAATTAACACAAATGGATCTGTGGCTCTATCCTATGAAATCTATAAGTTTGTGCAACAAGGCATGGAATTTGCAACTTCTATGATTAAGTTTGCCTTGGTTGTGGGCTTTTTTCTTCTTCTCCCCCCCCCCCCCCCCCCCCAATACTGGCTTTTCTTCCTCTTGTCTTCTTTATTTTTTCAGTAGATAATGTAACATCTTTGGTAACAGTCTTGTCTATTCACAGTTTATACCTGTTGCCTTTATTTCATCAGGTTGATTTTTCTCTTTGTGCTTCGTGATAGGAATCCATTAAAAAGTTAGACTGAATTTAGTATGTGTCATCCCTTTTGTAACAGTGCTCTTTGAAGACGTAAAATGTACGTTTATCGTATTTTCTAATTATTCAATAAACTGTTTAAGGTTTAATGAAGTTGGAATCAACTGCCAATATCATTTTAACATAGATTTAGTGCAGAAGAAATTTTGCTGTATAGATGTCGTATTTTGAATGTGTCGTAGAAGTGAGTCCATACAGATAGGACTGGAGGTGTACACTGTGGAGTTATGACTTACAGTTTTTAGCTAAATTACTCTTAATTGCATTTCTATTAATATAATGATTACTTAAGAATCCTGAAAGATCTTTCATGATGAATAAAAGTCATCCAGTGGTATTAAATATCTACCTGTCATGAAAGAGGGAAATGAAAAAAATAAACAAGCTGACAGAGATATAGTGTTATATCAGGGACTTTATCTCATAGGAAAAAAAAAAGAAACTCTAACTTGCTATGGCTTATCTTCTAATTTAGTATTTCATGCTAAGTACTAGTCTGTGAAAAGAGGTTCCTAAAATATCTGACCATGCTCTTTTTTATAATTAAATCAGTTTAATTCCTTTTGAAAATGCTGAAATTATTGTACAATGCAGGGGCTGGATATTGCCTGAAGGGAACAAATTACCTGGTTATTGAATTGGATGGAGAACCTGGCTGTTTGAGGAAGAATTCCTATTCTGTTCTACTTATGAAAAATTGTTGGAGTCTACTACTGGCTTCCAAAGCTTGGTTCCGTAGAGAACTCTCTCGTTATTCTTCATTAAGTCTCTGATTCTGATTGCCTATACACAGGCTACGCTGACATGATCAATTACAGATGTTACAATTCTCCCACAATATTACTTGATATTTTAATTTCTTTTGAAATGGTCATTCAGCTAATCTTGTCTGATCTTGTTGTGAGTGGGTGGTTGTTCTTGCTTTTAGGAGTGAGCCTGTGATGATAAGTGTAAGTAACAAAACATTTATAACAACTTGCCTAAGATGTTTGTCTGTTTTTTCCAAAGCTGTGTGGCAACACAACATACATTCTTTTGTTGTGTTATATGAGAGATTAATTTTAATCACAAACTTATCTTTATAATTCATGAGCATGTGTGGCTACCTTGGCTGAATTGTAGACACAGATTCTTGAAGTCCCTTAAACACTGGAAACAGTTTCTTGAATCAGGTTTCTGCTGACAGCTAATTATATTTCAAAGAACAGTACATTTAGCAGAAAATGTGATTTGAGCAAAGGGTACTAAGTTCTCAGCTCTGTAGAGACATTCCATTACAATACTAAATGCAGACTGTTGCCCTAAAGATACAGACAAAGACTAGTTACCACAGTTATTTTTATCCTAATTTCCATCACGTAAATCTGTAGAAAACCCAGTAAGTTTCATGATAGCTTCTTTTGGTAAAGCAACTTATGCAATAGAACTTTGCCTATTTAGCAATGTAGCTAATAGTTTCCTTTGAAAGGAAGTCTCTCAGAAATACTCTTCTACATAATCGTGGCCTTTTCAGAGATAAGGTTATGAGAAAAAAAATCAGCAGAAAATGATGCTGATACTGTATGATTAAGGCATATAAGTAATACCTGTCAATAAAGGAAGTAATGCATTTGTACAAAGATTGTGAGATTTTTTTTTTTTTATTTTCAAAGCCAAAATTTCAGGCTAATATTTACTCGTATTTTTCTTTGCGGATTTTCCTGTATGACTTGTCTTCTTCCTTTTCATATATAACTTTTCAAAGTAAAGTTTTTTGTTGTAAAGCCTCGAGACAGGTGGAACTGTTTATTAGGTCACAGAAGAATTTTGATTATTCTAGAAACAGCCAGTCATACAGTCATACTTAGGACATAAAATTGGTTCTTTTGAACTGTCTTAATTTTTCAGGCACATACGAATCTATTTTAGAATAATCCATGTGATTATTTTTTTTAATTTGCAGAAGACAATTTTATGATATCGTTGATGTGAGATGTGTGAAATTCTCTTGCTTAGCCACTTCTCTGTATTCAAACAAAACCTTCTGTAATTGCTTGCTAGTTTAAGTTTACTGTTTTCTGTTTGTGATAATAATGTGAGGCTAGCCTTTCATCCCTTTAAGTTTGCTAAATATGTTGGTGAGATTTTGCTTTACAGTAAATAACAAACCAGTAATGCTGTTCTTCAAACATGGATTCATCTGAGAGATGGGAGGGGCAGGAAGTCAATTCTTCTTATCTTTACCAATTTGTTTTAGGAGATAAGAATCTCTTCAAGTTGACATAGATTAATTATACAGATTATATCAGTTGTCTTCATCAGAATCCCGTAATAGTGAATCAGTCTTACTAAAATAGTTAATATACCTGCTTTTCAAGTAATTAATAACTTTTCTGACAAAACAGTATTTAATTTGTCTCTTTTTTCTTTCTTTTTTTTTTTTCCTTTTTTTTTTTTATTTATTTTGGTGTTAGAAGTTTTTGGAAAGCAGATCCACTAAATTCAATCTTAAAAATGTGAAAAGAAATGAATGCTGACATTTAATTAGATGTTCCAGATTCTTTTTAGGAAGAACATGAAAAAGTTACTGATACTCTGTGGTCCTATAATTCAAAAATTCCCTATAGCTGTTCTTTAAAGATTTTTTTAAAGATTTTGTTTTACTTAGACATATATGTGCATTCATGGAAATGTGTAGCTTAAAAATTTTCCCTAATTCTTAAATATGAAGTTTTCTAGATTATTTCTTTAATGGTCTGCTTCTTGAAATTTCTTGTCTCAGTCTTAATTTAAGTCTTCCATGCTTAATAGTTGGCAAAAAATCTCCGTTTCCATATAGTGGTAGTGGAAAAACTTGAAAATACAATGCAAGCAGTAATAAATGCACAAAATGCGAGAGAGGGTACAAAACCATGTCCCCTGTTGTTTCAGTTCTTATGATTTTGAGAGTTACTGACTTAGTATTAAACATGAACATTAATTTCCCAAACCATCACACAGAGAGAAAAATGGAGGGCTCTTGGTCCCTCCCTTTTACACACTGACTTGATCTATACTGGCATCCAGTTTGCTATAGTGCCCTCTTGCTAACCTACATGTTGGCAGCAGGAAGCTATGGGGTCATCCTGATTAGACACTTATCCTTGCTTTCACAGGTAATCAATTGGTTGGCTAGAAAAGGAAATACTCAGTGCAAGAGAATTGTTATCTAGTGAACAGCAGTTCTGAAAGTTTAATATTTCTCCTGATTTCCTTGGGAATAAATGGTTTTGTTTTGTCATTTGTTCTGATCCCTGACAAGGACTTCAGGTTAAGCTTTCTTCAGTGCCTGCTGTTGAACAGTGTTGTGTATTTAGTTCCTTCCTATTTGCATTGTTGATAGATTTCAAGTGTTTCTTAAAGATGGGGAACAAATGTTTTTGTGAAGGGGTTGCGTGGATGAGCATGAAGGAGCTTAGATGTAGGCTGTGATAGTATTGATAAGAGGACCTTTTAACAATGTACTAGGTCCTTTTTGGCCATCTTTAAGGTGCTATGGTTCACCCAGATGCTGGAAATGATTTCTGTGGCAACTATAACACTGTACTGGTTTATTTTACACAGTAAAGGTACCAATGATTTTTTTTAATTTTTTTTATTATTATTTTAAGATGCTGTAAAATGGAATCTCATTTTTAGTATAAATGGTGTCCTTATGAGGGAAAAGTCAAACACCTTCAGTGTTCTATAGAATATAGTGGCTTTTTAATGAAGTATGCAATTTTTTTAATGTTTCCCCAAACACATTATTCCAGACATAACGCTGACTGATCTTCAAGTGGAAGCAGGAAAAAAAAAATGGACTAATGAGGAGCCTCTACCTTGAGTTTTATTCAAAGCGCCCAATGACTCTTTCAGTGTTCCCATCTTAGGATTTCTAAGAAATAGGTCTATGAAGTCCCGTAGAAAGCTATCTGGTGTACTTAATGCTTTTTCATTATATTTTTAATCCTGAATAAGCCAGCCCCATGGCAATTCTGTGTGATAGGGAAGCTGTTGATAATCTGAGGCAGTCGAAACTTCATACAGGTGCCAGAATCTTTTGGGAATACTAGGAAAAACCTTTCTTCTCAATTTGCTTTAATGTAACATAGACAGTTAAGAAGTCAGTTACAATATTGTGCACGATCATCACAGAATCTTGGTTTTGGTTTCAATCATAGTTGCAAATGCACTAGTGCAGTGTGATGAAGAATATTCCTTTGGCCTTGGCAATTGGACAACCATATATACGTTCCAATAATCTACTTCTCTTTTAAGGTGCTCATGTACTCACGTACAACCACACTTCTCTTACGTCATGGGGACATTATGGATGCCTCATTATGTTATTTTTCCTATATGGGAATGTGCAGCTGCTTAGTGTGGAAAAGTATTTATCAACTCACTGCTTTATTAGTGTAGATTATTCGTATGTGCTAACCCTGAAGATCATGAGGTACTATTAATCTGTTGCAAATGCAGAGGAAGAAATGTGAGGGACATTTCCAAGGAGCTTTGCACTCTTAAATCTTGCTTGTATTTTGCTTTTATGTGGAACATTCTGATGACTGGCTTTCAGTTTTTGTATGACTACATTATAGAGAGGGTTCTCCTTTTATCATGTTATTTTGTGCTGTGATGATAGGTAGTAGAGGGCTGGATGTCACCGTGTAAACTATTCTCAACTCTGCAATACTTTCACTTTATAAAAAAAAAAAGAAAAGAGAAACCAAAAGCTCAGAACTGCTGAGCTTCAATGTTCTCTGCAAAATGACCTATTTTGATATGGGGAGTGTGATGGTTATGGGAGCTGGTTGAGGAAAAGAAATGTATTTATGATTAGTATGCAGATTTTTTTATGGTAAATTTTATTCCTGTGCATTGAAGCAAACAAAGACCGAATGATTTTTTTTTTAAAAAGCCTTTAAAAATAAAGTTTAATTAACATTTTGCTCTAAATAACGTTTTCCTATGTATGAGTTTTCACCCTCTCTGTTTGCTAAATTGATGAGACATGCACAGTTCCAGATAAAGCATGCAAAAATACTTAAGTGCATGGAAGAAAGAAAACAATATTTTCATCCTCAGTTTTTCCCCTTATAAAGCATCAAGTTGATATGGTATAACTGTAATTTTACTGGCTAATTCAATTTAGAAAGCATCAGGTTGGGGGGAAGGGGGCGAGCTTCATAAGTTTTAAAATTTTTTTGCTTAATAGGAAAATACTGTTTCATTTTTTGGAAAAAATGAAAAATATCTACACAAGCTTATTTTGATACGTATTATATACAGTTTTCATATCACACTGTCAACTGATGTTAATGTGTATGTGTAGTAATACATATATTTACACCGACAAAGATTTTAGCCCTCTAGATGCTGGAAATAAACACCAAGACTGAAGTAAAAGGGGATAAGAGTGTTGGGGGTTTTTTTGTGTCCGTTAATAAAACATAAATTATGGGGAATGTTGTTTTCTAATGATTCTCTATATAAACTACGAAGTCTAAAAATGCATTTAGATCTTTGTTGATTATAATACAGTACTAAATAAAAAATGACTGCATAAAAAAACTTTCATAAAGCCAGCTCAGTCTTTTCAAATGATGGTCTGGCAAACGAGAGATCCTTTATTCTTTCCCCCCCTTGTTTTTCTGTGGGGTAATGAAAAATGAAAAATGTTGTGTAAATGTCAAAAACATTGTAAAGAATAAATCCTAGGGGTTGGTTAATGAAACCTTTCTGCCTGGTGGCAAGCAGCAGGCCCTTATCACTACAACAATTGGCACCAGGATGCTTTGAGCAGTAATATCTCCAGAACTGTGTACCACATTCCATCACTGATTCCTAATTTACTTAAAGTCTCCCAGGCACCTGGCTTAAACTGAAACAGCAATGAAGCTGCTATAGCATCTTCCCCACCACTACCGCCATATTTTTAGCTGTCTGTACTGTGGAGATTTACTGTCTACTGTCCATATATTAAAAAAACGTAAGATTGCATGACTTATGAATACTACTTATTCTCTGCCACAGCTTAATTATTAATTCAGGGATGTAAACAACATATAAGTGTTATATGTTACTTATTAAAGTGAGATTTTTGTTTGCTTTTATGGTTTCAGACAGCCATCTGTGCTGTCACTGTTGCAGGGGTATGATTGTTGGGGGTAAAGAGCACAGATCCAAACTCTCCTCAGTAGTGCCCGGTGCCAGGACAAGAGGCAATGGGCACAAACTGAAATACAGGAAATTCCATTTAAACATAAGAGGGGGGGGGGGTTGTTGGTTTTTTGTTGTTCTTTTTTTTTTTAATTTTGAGGGTGGCCAAACACGGGAACAGGTTGCCCACAGAGGTTCTGGAGTCTCCATCCTTGGAGATACTAAAGACCTGACTCAACAAAGTTCTAACCAGGCTGCTGTAGCGGACCCTTCTTTGAGCAGGGGGTTTGGACTGGAGACCTCAAGAGGCCCCTTTCAACCTCAACTGTTGGGTGATTCTGTGAAATTTGTGCTCAGACTTTCTCAGAAACTCAGAGATTCTAGTACAATATGCATGTTTAGATGCAAATGGCTGAAAGGTTGCTCACCTTTTAACCCCTGGATTTACTCTGAGTTGAACATAATTATAGATCTACTACTGACTGCTCTTAGTTTTTAAATCTGCTTAGGCACACCTCTTTTTTTTTTTTTTTTTTTACACTAATTATCTCAGCATCGGCATGTATTTGGAGGTGATGTGTAAGTCAGTGTAGACAGTTCTTTAGTGATCGAGAATTTTTGCCTAAGTGACTTGATGAATAGCCCATTCACTAGAACTAGAAGCAGGTAAAGTATCAATACAAAAAAGTGACAGAAGGGCACACAAATGCATCCATTACACTAGTGCAGTCTTCATCTGCTGTGAACCTCAGCATGAAGTTAACATCTCTGTAAAGGTTAAATATAATTTTAGTTCTCCACCTTACTTTACATTTTAATAAACAATATATACGTGTTTGCCTTACATACTGTAGCTGAGTTCTCTTGCAGGTAATGTAAATCACTTGACTGTAGTTGACCTTGTTTAGGGCCTCACTTTAATTGCAAAAATTAGCGTTTTAACCAGCAAACACTTTTTCTTTCAGGGGTGGCAGGTTATAAAGGAATTAACACTTGGTGATGTCCTGGCTGTTACTTGTTTTCTGTCAACCTGTTTCCAGTCAGCTTTCCTCTTTTGTTATCAGTAACCAAATTAGAAACAACGATGTGGTGAATCAGTTGCTCATTGTTTTGCTAGGTTCTCCCTCTAAAGGTGCCTATAGTGTTTCTAACTTTGCGAGATTTCTCTTTGAATAACATACTAGGTGTATGTGCATTTACTATGTTTTGGCATGTTATTATCAATTATGCATGTGTTTTTTAAGATTGTAGGGTTATGTAAAACCGTAAGTAATATTTCAACTGCTTGATAGACAATTTGGAGCTCAGCAATGGTCTTTGTATTGGCATCTTTTATATGGATGGAAGAGTGGTGTTTGTTTTTGTTGAAGTGGCTAAAAGCCAGATTGGCTGGAGAACAAAATATGATAAATGGAAATTCAAAGAACACATCTTTAAATAAGTCAATTTGGTAATTACAAGTTGGTGTACCAGTAGATTTTCACAGCAGGGAGGACAGCAGGGAAAGGAAAGAGTGCTAGTTTTTTTTTAATTAAGCTTTTCTGATAATCAGGATCAGAGGATTCTGCCACTAAGTGGGAAGGGAGGAGCAGTATGATGTTACAGACTTGCTCCATGCTTGACTTTGTCAAGTGGCATCCATTTTTCTGTGCTTATAGTATGAAGTGTTTTCAAGTACCAGTGAAGGAGCTATTGAAATTGAGAGTGAGCATACAAGTAATAGGATATAGCTCACTTGATCTCTCTTTAGTCCTGTTGCTTTTATAAGTTTCAACAAGCTCAGAGGGCTTCCACTCTTTCCTCTCATAATGAGAAAAAAATTAGTAGATAGAAAAAGAGTCCTGTTTAGAGGCTAAATGTAGAAAACACAGATTGTTTTTAATTTTGATCATTAGAACTCTGTGTTTAAACTGAAGACATTATATGGCTTGCATCATGACATAATTAGTGCCTTGTGGGAAAACAGTCATCATGATTTGGCATGAAAATCTTCAAATCTTCTGTAGCTGCTAGGTCCTCTCAAGTCATGGCTGTGATGAGTAATTAGGCAGAGCTCTGCTTTGTACGAATAAAGGATTTCTTCTATATATAGACTATTTAAAAAACAAAATCCAGTTTTATGTAGAAAACAGCTTGTTTAGGTAACTGCTTTAGCTGTCACACATAAATGTGCATAAACTTAAGCAGAAACATTCAAACAGAATAGCACCCCCGGTAATGTGCCTTTTCAAAGCTGACACCACTGTCCCACTCAGATAAACCTGTTCCTTCCACAGAAGTACAAAATAAATTACTGGCCCTGATTTTAGTTTGGGTTTGCAGTGTGCCTGTGGTCTTCTGATCCATGTCCTGACAGGCTCACTTAAACTGATCAAGATTAATAGTAAAGTCTATGTTTATTTTTTATAGAACTCCTGAAGAAATATTATGTTCCAGGAACTAGCTGTGGGCTTACTGTTCTCTTCTAAAATTTTCTTAACTGCCTTACCAAATACTTCAAATTATAAGAATAGTAAACCTATTAATTGGTAATTACCTGCTGCAGTCTGACTACTCATTTGCATATTCTGATTCTAGCTTTGCATTATATAATCTTAGTCTTTTGATAATATCCCAGTTATGAGGGGACTTTGCTTTATTCTATTAACTACATTATCAAAAAGCTATTGCAAGACAAATTCTGGATCCAAATGGTAATGATTGGTCAAAATACGCCAGGGAACAGCTAGGTTTCATATCCCAAGCTGAGCCTGCAACTCTAGCTCTCAAAGTAATTTTGAATTGGAGCTGACTTGTAATCAGTGAACTCAGAATGAAAAAGAAATGTTAGAACCCTATTTTGGCAGATTCTGTAACCATCGCTTGAAAAACTTGAATAAGGCAACAGTAGTGCTTCTTTATTAAGTTACTCTAAAACAAGGCTCATTCAAAACATTAATTCAAAGACTTACCTGGGATATAGCTTTGTTACCAATTAGTTGATTAATCAATTGCAATGTGAGCCTATTCCAGAGGTTTCTAGGCTGCCTTCCAGACTGGGTACTTAGACTTTATTCAGGTAATTCTGTATATGTTTCTCTCCCACATTATATCTCAGGAAGTTAGGAGGGCCACTTAATCCTTTGTTTTCATGAGCAATGTAAGGTAGTTGTGTTTTAAGTTCACATGTTCATGAATTCGCTTCTTGTTAGGGTAGTTTGTTCATAGGTTTTAGTTTGTGTGTAAGAGTATCATTACATCAGATAATCCTGCACAGATAATTCATTTCCATGATTTAGGATGTTCTTAATTGCTTTACTGAAGGGAGATTGAGCACCTTTTAACCAAACAGCTGAACGATTTGCTATGACAATTCTGCCACTGTGCATTCACTTAATTTCCAATTAATCAAACATTCAATAAATCATTAGTATAATTACACCTGCTCAAATATTCCTACCCCAGCACATTAGCTATGCTCAGGCAGACTCTTTTACCAGCTCTGTGAATGGATTCATTTGTCTGACCCACTTGGTTGCACGTCCTTGCTTCTTATGAGCCTTGAGAAATGATAGGGCAGAAATTTTAATTATTTATAATACCACAAATTCCTTTGATTCTCTGTTCATGCTTCTCACTTGGATGCTCCTATAGCAACTTAAAATAAACATCAGCAGAATAGTGACTGGTTAATTTCTGAAGATTTTTAAATCATTTTTATTCCTCTACTGTGCCACTTTTCTAATTACACTGTCTCCCCAGGTGTGCAATAATTCCCTCATCACCATACATCTTAAGCACAGATTATTAAAATAGTATAGCCTGTGTCATATAAATGTAACCGAAAAGATCCTAAAGGTGCTTTATTGAAAGCCAATAAATTGGTTCAACAAACTAACATTTTAGGACCTTGTTTTTAAAAGGTTGCATAAGTAGAAATCCACTGACACAGCTTCAAAATATCAGTGTAATTATTTTTAGCATCTGAGTAAGACAGAAATTTGAGGCAGCTCTCCAAGTATTGAAGAACTTAACTTTGAATCACCTGCGGTAGATAGGTATGTATCCTTATCTGCTCCCTCCATCTAGATGAGAAATCTCAAACTGGGTGAATTGCCTCAGGATCTACAGCAGGCTCATGGTACAAGTGGGATTGCTCAGTATTTGTATCTACGGATTCCTAGTCTCTTCTTGTAAGCTTTAAATCATACTTAATGTGTGTCTTTGTTGTTAGACTCAAAGTAAACAAACCTGGACATGCAATCTCAGTCTCTGTAATATTTTAAATATGAAGCTCTTTATGTCAGTGTAGACACATTTTAAATCTTGCAGCGTAGATTCTATTCCTTCAAAAATAGATTTACGGGTTACAACTTGGTTGTATTTTATCTTTGAGTTACAAATTGGAGGAGATTCATAATACTTTAATCCCTTAATACAAAATAGGGAAGATTTTTTTAAATTAACTGAAGATGTCATGATCCATCCAGGTAGTAAAATACGTTAGCTTTCCCCTGGCAACCCATTCCATATTCTGTTTATACTTTATTTTCTTTTTACTTTATTTTCTTTCTTGTAGTACTAAGGGTAAGTTCTTTAACCTGAAGGGAAAAGGCATCAAAGAATATATTTGGAAAAAAAAAAAAGGGAGATTAGAGAAAGATACACTAATCGGACATTATTTTAATTACTTTAACATTTGTCAAGTTTTTTTCTTATCTGTTAAAAAAATTATTGGTCGAGTGCATCAGCACACTGGGTCTCTAACCCTTTCAATCTGTTAGAGCACTGAGTAAGAAAGAATCTTCTCTGGATTAATACTTCTTGGCTCCCCACGGCACGGGGTCTTGCTACCATTGCTGACAGAAATTTCTTAGTGTGTAGAAACCAGGAAGATTTATTTATCAATTGAGCTGTATCTCTACAATTGCTCTCTACAATTACCTGAAAGGGGGTTGCAGAGAGGTGGGTGTTGGTCTCTTCTCCCAGGTGATGAGTGACAGGACAAGAGGAAATGGCCTCACGTTGCACCAGGGGAGGTTCAGGCTGGATATTAGGAAAAATTTCTTTACTGAGAGAGTGGTGAAACACTGGAACAGGCTGCCCAGGGAGGTGGTGGAGTCACCCTCACTGGAGGTGTTCAAGGAATGTGTGGACGAGGCATTGTGGGACATGGTTTAATGAGCACGGTGGTGTTTGTTCGTTGATCGTTGGACTTGATGATCTTACAGGTCTTTTCCAGCCTTAATGATTCTGTGTTTCTGGATATTCTACCTAATGTTTTTGAATAGGAGCTTTCCAAATTGTTTATTTACATTTCTAACAGTGGCTTAGCATGTGATGTATACAACCTTACTGCACCTGCATAACTGTGGTTGAAATAATCCAGAAATCTTGCTGTAAGATGTAGTTTGAGCATTCTGTGGAATGCATGGGATCCTGACTGTAAGTTTTAATGTCTGATTTTCTTCTGCCATTTTTGGAGTAATACAATACAGTATCTTCACCAGATATACTTCCCTAGCTTTACAACCTTAAGATTCTCTTGCTTCAGTCCTGAAAACTCTGAATCAAAAATATATTCTCAAAATTTCACTTCAGCCATACATATGTTACAGTCAATCATTACCTTTACTTTTACAATTTTCACCCTCTGGAGCTGACAGTGTTCTTTGTCTAGCCATTTTATTTTAGCTCCCCTCATCCCAATCCTTTTCACACCTTCAAAATGTCTTCCCAAGTCTGAACTCATTTAGCTTTACTGAAGTTCGATGTAAATAATTTATTACCTTGAAACATAACAGCCTAGGAAATTAATCATCATAAACAACAGTGCAGCTTTAGGTTGCCTAGGGAGAGGTTCATAGTCTGAACAGAATCCTCTTCACCAGTTGAAACATGGATATAAAACTCCACTTTACTTGTCATCACAAGGTCCTCTTCAGGAGTTTCCTTTAAGATTTACCTTTGTTTCTTTTCTGGCTTATCGAGTACAATGTAACGTGTGGGGTTTTTTCTTAAGTTCTTCAGCAATTTAGTTAAAAACAGTATTACAACATTTCATTTTTTAAAATTGCCGGGTTTTTTTGACCAATACTGTGTTACAGACCTTCTCTTCCAAAATGTGTCTCATCCCTCTGGATCTGGACAGTGACAGTTTAAATCCTGCTTCACATTTTTGGAAATACCTTATCAGTTGTTGATGAGTGTGTCACATGCTGAAAGTATTCTTTTTGCAAGTGGTTTGAAATACAAAACCAACCTCCAGTATACACAAACTTTAATTTTAATTAAAAAGAATTTTGGCACCCTTGCTTGGGTACCACAGGCGTGGAAGATTGGCTCGGCGGACAGCTGCTTTGCCCGGGCGTTTGCCTTCCTCTGGTACCGTACCATTGTCAGATGAAGCAAATTTGTAACTGGTAGATATTGGAAATCTAATAGTGATTATCAGGCCTGTGTCTCTCCACGCCTCAAAGGCAATGCAGTCTAAGGACATACAGCATAAGAAAGTGAAAGATGAGGTGATTGATCCAAAGCCTCATTGTAAACTTCTGGCAGATTCTGTAACTGATCTCTGGATTATCCTGAACCTCGATCAGAAACGTATGTATTTCCAGTCACAGAAGACACAATACACTATCTTGATTTCATCATTGCCTATACAAATATCTTCACATTTCAGTTTGTACTCCACCTCCATTCTGTCTGATAACGTGAACTAACTTTATAGTATAAAATAAATAATATACAAGTATAATATTAAAGTGTAACAGGTAAGAATGTAGTCAATACTTGAAGTTAAAACAGATGGAAATGGAAAGAAGTGAAAATGCTCCCAAAAGATGTTTAGAAAAGACAGAGACAAGGCTAAATTTAAAAAAAAAAAAGTTAAAATATGGAAATGCACGTTTGGGAGAGAACTCCTCACTTTAACTCTACAATACCATTTCAGATCATCTTGATCAGGGCAAATCAGTGTCTGTCATCCCAAACTCGATTTGAAATAGCAGATCATTTTTCCACTCTTCATTATGCAGAAAAATGGAATTAATGTTTAGGATAATCTAACAGCAGTTAGAAATATGCAGCTAGCAGTTACACAGCTAAACTATGCCACTGCATAGAGAATTCCATTTAATGCTATCTGTAATGTAAGATTTATTTCAAATGAAGGGGAATTAGCTTCCAAAATTGTCAGATTTACTTTTTATGGACAATTTCAACAGGTAGAACAAAAAGTGTAAGCAGGCATCTAGAAGATGGAAGAATCAAAGGAGATTTCAAGTGCCTTTCTGTGCATGTGTTTCTCCCCCCAATACCTTCCTCCCTCTCTAAGCCCCATGATAGCTGGTGGCAGATACCTCATACTTAATGAAGACTTTCCAGAAGCATTTAGATAACAGGAATATTATGCATTTTCTAAAAGTCAAAGGAAAAATGTGGACGTAGAAGACTGGTGTTTGCATGGGCTGAGAAAGAATTACTAGGGCTGGTATTTGTATTATAATTTCTCCCATCTCTTTATTTTGAAATCTACAACAGTTACTTTTTTTATTATTATTTGATGTCAGAGTCTGATCCCAGTCAGATTTTTTTTTTGTAATGTTGTAATAAGTCCCCTTTTTAAGATTGGCTTCTGTTCAAGCTTGTATTGTTCTCAATATTCTAACTAAATATTCTTTCCACAGCTGAAAAAGATCTGCATAATACCTTCCAAAGCACATCCTTTTTAATGACAAAAAGGAGCAAAGTGGGTACCTCTGAATCATAATGTATATTGTGTGGATGATAGTCTGAGAAATGAGTAGAATTTTTTTGAGGACTATCTACAACTACTGATATATTATCAGCAAGGAATATTCTATGAGGTACTTAGACCTCCTTATTTCATATTAACAGTTGATGAAACTTAATAAAACAGTAAGTATCGTATCAAAGCACATAATTGTAAAATGCTTTGCCTTTTGAAGCCCGAAGCAGTTTCTGTGGTCATAACTTCAATGGCTTATAAATGTTTTTATGTATTTTTCTTAGATTAATAAAGTGTTTATTGTTTTTGTACTATGTTTGGATAGTCTACAATTACAGGAGTTTTATGAGCAATCTAAATTAAAGGCCATAGTCATCAATACAGAGTGAATTATTTGGCCAGGGTTTCGTTTGTGCATTGCTTTTGTGTGTCCAGATGGGTGTTTTGGTTTACCATATTCATCAGCAAGGAATCTCAAAGCATTCTAACATCTGTGTGAGGCTTTAGCACACATGTTTGATTATTTCCAAACTGCAATGAACAGCCTAGTTTTTTCTCTCAGAAAGGGGTGATGAACTTTTTGTACTTCATTGGTAAACAAAGTGGTAGCTTCACTTAGTGCAGAATGGATAGGAATCTGTTGATTGCATAGCAGAGAGTAAGCAGTAGCTGTTTACTTGATGATCTGATGCTGCAGGTTCTTATGGCTTAAAATAATCTGTCATTTCAGAGGGATTTTGAAAACACACAGATACAGGTTTTAGGGCAAGTGCTTCAGAACTTCATCAGCTAGCATAAAGTTAATTTTCATCCCAAAGGGCAAAACTGTGTTCAGTGATCAGTAGATACTGCTTCTACGACTGTAGCACTAGTCCTGAAAGACTAGTGCTACTAGTGAACAAAATTTAAAGGATTCTGAACATGATAATGAACTGTATCACTTTGTGATGCTCCAGGAAGGGCATAAAGGATCTCAGACTGAGGGAGAAAGCAGGATTTCTTTTCATTGCCTATAAATCAGTGGCAATAAATATCAAGCAGACTGCAGAAAATAGGCATTTTTGATGTTGACAGAAAAGATGTTCATGCCGAATAATTTGGGAAGTTACTGAAGCATATTTCTTCCTGGTAGAAATGCACCCATAACAGTGACAAGGTCAGGTGCCAGCTTAGCAAGGTGAAGCTGTATGCCACCTATGAACCAGATGTACAAGCTGGTCCTGCTGTGGGACTGGCTTAGGTTGAAGAGCTGATATTTTAAAAAGATTCTTTGCTGCATTTGGCTTTTCAGTCCCTTCACCTCATTCATTTCGGCATCCACATACATTGTTCTTCTGAACTGCTTCTCTTTCGTTATTATAACTTCATAAAGCCTTTTCAGTCCTTACTCGCTAATTTGTGCCAACAAACGTTGATTTTTATGCAATTGTTGTCTAAAAGTAGTTTGTAAATATAGTCATGTCGTTTACTTTTTAAGTATAAAATCTTTTTATTCATATTTTCCAAAGCTCTTGTAACCTATTTCCTTCCTATTTATGTTTTGATGGTGGTTTGTTTTGGTTTTTTATTACAAGTTAAGTTTTGCATGGGCTGTTTTTATTAATTTTTAAGATGAAGTAGTATACAGTTTCTGTTGGCAGGATCAGTCGGCATTTTTTATTTTTGTGAATAATCAGTGTTTTCTTAAAATCTTGAAAAATAAGGGATCATAGGCAAATGAGGAATTGGACACACCCCCTACCCACCCCCCCCACCCCCCAAGCAAAAAAACAAAAAAACCCCAACCACAAAAAACCCAGAAACCCCCAAAACCGAACAACCCAAAGATACACACGACCCCCCCCCCCCCCCCCCCCCCCCATCTTAACTTCAATCAGTCAATCAATCCTTATGCCCTTTAGGACAGAAAGTTTTCCCTTTGACAGTTAAGATACTGAATCTCTCTTCTGATGTGATGCTTTCTAAGACATTTTTGTTTTCCATAACAGCATCAAATTGTATTTTTCTGGTGTTTACAAAACTATTATACCATTTTCCTGTATAACAGATGCAGCTAAGGATGATCCTAAGGAAATAATCTAATCGAGTTCTTGGCCTCCTGTGTTGAACATGGTGGCTTTTAACTTCCAGCAGTCATCCATAATCATCACCCATTCTACCAACTTTATATACGGATGGAGTCTCTGTATCAATTAATAAAAGAATGTCATCTGTGCAATTTTGTGACCAAGTTTAGAGAAAACATAACTTTGTTTTACCAGTCCAGGAGGGGGCAGTAGATTTCTTGTTACTGGAAGCAAGTCCAACATTCTCTTCACCATGAAAGGCTCTGCTCTTAAAAATAGGTTTTTTTAATAAGAAATCAACATCTTTACTCCATGATTTCTTATCACTTTCATTGTTTTTAACTATCCTTTCCTGATGGTCTTTTTTTAAAATAGAAAATTATCAGAACTTTCAAAATCAGTTATTTTTTGTACCTTTGATCTTCAATATAGTCAAAATAATCTGTAATGATAGGCATTTTAACTATTAAAAATTCATGTGTAATTTATTCTATTCTTTTATCAGTTTTGTTGAAAATATTTTTTTTTCAAAGAACACTGATGAAATGGAGCAGACTTTCCCTCTGTGCTTAATTCATTATGTTTTCTTCTCACTTGTAACCCCAAAATTCCTGTATATACATATACAGAGGAATCAAGCTGATTTTAAATACATGCTCCCAAATTGTATTTTGCATTTCTCAGTGTATTACAGTGAAATTCAAATGAATAGGAGGCAAAAAAAATAGTTTGTATAAGTGTACATAATTTTTTTGGACAGTTTTTACGATTCCAAGGTATTACTCTTGCTTGGCTTGGAGGTAAAACGGAAATGATTATTGGCTATGAGAAGGAGAAGAAAGAAGTACAAATCTAGTGCGTATGACATTCATTGTAAGAGGACAGTAAGCTTTTACAGTCTGTTGATTCTTTGGAGTTTTGCTTTTGCTGTTGGGCAAAGTTATTAGCATGAAATTTCAGGTACAATTAAAGTGGCCTCGTGATTCCACATAACCTACTTGAAAGTTTTCACTGTTTGCAATTGCTGTAATTCTCAAGAAGTTTGTAGTAAAAAATCCCACAAAAAGTAAGAATTGTAATAATCATAGTTGGTCCAAAAGCTCGTCCCAGAGGGAGTGGAAATAGTACTTTGTCCCTTGATCCTGCTCAAATGGGATATTTTTAATAAGGTCTCTTAAGGTGTGGTGGTGTTATTATTAATGTCATTATTAATATTATTTTAGGCCTACATTACTCAGAAATTAGCTAGGAGCTTTGTAAAGCCCTGGCTGCAGTGTTCTGTTACAGCTAAGCAATTGAAATGTTCCATTCAGTGCTATCATAGTGAATGATTTTTGTCGTTGTTAGGAAGTTGTTCAGCATACCTTTGGAACACAAAACAGTCCTACATCTGGCACAGAAAGTGTCCCACAGAAATACTTGCTGTTTATTTGGTGGATAAGTCTGTTGAAATGTTTCCCAAAACAACTTTTTTTCTTTAAAGTCTTGTAATTTCTCTATTTAAAATGTGTGCAGTTGCTGCTTCATGATCCATGGTGCACCACAAACAGTAATGGTTTATTTCTTCTCAAGGACAAACTGCTGTTGCAAAATTTGTAAAGTGCTGTTTGCGTTTCAATGCTGCTATTTATTGGTTTTACTAATACTGTTATTCTTATGCACTATAATGATTATTTTGTGAAAAAAAAATCACAATTATATCTTCTTAATGCCATTTCTTGAATTAGAGGGTTAGATGGGAAAAAAATTATTTCATACGGAAATGTCTCTGAAATAAATTCTAGCCTAGAAATTTAGAATAGGAGTTAGCTGGAAGAATGTGGGAGAAACTTTGTAACTAAGTG
This sequence comes from Gavia stellata, assembly GCF_030936135.1. Classification (NCBI taxonomy): domain Eukaryota; kingdom Metazoa; phylum Chordata; class Aves; order Gaviiformes; family Gaviidae; genus Gavia; species Gavia stellata. Next base: position 15,478,742 of record NC_082611.1, on the reverse strand, counting down.
ACTTGAATTAATAAATGCAGTATAGATTTTTTACAAGTGCCAACTATATTGAATACAATAGCTCTGTGTAGAGCTAAAACTCTCAGGCCAAAGTTCTCAAAATTGGGTGCCTAAAGTTGCATACCTAAATGTAAGTTACTTGACTTCCAGAGTGTGAGTCAACCACGACTGGCAATGGGAGTTGATGGAACTTGCTTATGCTCCACAGCTATTAAAAATAGATTGCTTGTAGATATTTTAACGTTTCCCAACAGATTTTAGGAGTCTGGCCCAATGTGTGATGGGTCTTATGTAATAGCATTCATTGATGAAAAGTAAAAGCAGAGTTTAATGCAAAAATAGGGTTGTCCTACGGTGTTTTTTTGCCTTTTCACAATGTGAGACTTCAGTGACATTCATCCCTCTCCCTGCTCCACATCCCCCCCCCCCCCTTTTTTTTAAGGTTAAGGAACATACCCACAAGTTATTTCTTCCTGTGAACCCAAGTACTTGATGACTTTATTTGCCTTTAACTTAGGGAAAAAATAGTATTTGTTATATAATATATAATAATATATAATTATATAGAATTTTTTTATATATAATAAATATTTCTTGCCTGTGTTCCCTCCAAAGAGAAGGAAAAACTCTGGAGTCTCACAGATGGATTTTAGGTAACTATTTATAGGTATCCCACAACATAGTTATTTAGACCTAAGTTGTTTGGCAGGTGCTCCAATCCAGTAGCTAAGTGTATTCCTTTGAACAGTCCTATTTGTGTGACTAGTGAAGAGCTCTTGATTACTCTGTGCTTTTATTTTCTAACATATACCTATGCAGAAGGAGAAACTGTTTTGATGAATACAGTTTTATCTTTTGCTATCCACAAATATTTAGTGTATGCTGAGTGTCGCCAAGGTAAATATCAAGGGACAACAACAATTTTGAGAGCTATTACTTGATCACGGTATTGCATGCAAAGAGAAAGTTGGTCAAATACGTCAACTGTAAAGTAAGGAATCTATGTTGCTATCTCTGGCTCAAATGACCACTGGCATGGATGACTAACAAGCAACATGGTGCTCCTCAGAGACATAACAAATTTCAAGGTGGTCTAGAGTATCATTATAGCCTGAAGATGACTTGATAAAAAAGTAGATTCTACTGTGTTCTGGTGTACTATAGGCAGAAAACATAAGGGCCATCCTCCCTGTGCTTGTTGCTACCTGGAATCTGGAGTGAAGGATCTAATGGTCTGTCTATGCCCCCCTGTATTTTAACTATCCTGAACTGACAAGCAAAATGAATTAAGTTGGTCTATACATATTATGGATTTTATAGCTTTACCATTCCCTGTGCATTTTCTTTACTCTTTAGAAATGTTCTGTCCTTAAGCAGCAACACTACTGAAGCTATTTTTAAATCACCATTGAGAATTGTTACCAATATTATGCTTTTTTCATTAATTTAATATTTTCAAGATATTTTTTTTTTTAATTCTTTGTTCTACAGTGAACTGATACTTGACCTGAAACGTTTCCTACTACATTTTGTATGTGGAATTGCTAGTACTGTTTTACTATGTCTGACTGGAGGTACATGTTGGTACTAGAATATAAATGGCATTCATCACAACTTGGAAAATTCAATGATCAAAGTGGGGAAATGAGCTTAAGCATAAACTCATCAAAGATGAACTTCAGTCCGTTTTTCTTTTTTATAGCTTAGTGTAAAAAAAAATAAAGATACTGCTTTCTGAAACAGTGATACCTAGGAAATAACCTGTTATTTTCAAAACAATATGCAATTATTCAATATTAAAAAAGGTAGCTTTTAGCTGCTTCTGTCTTCATAAGCTTCCTAACTATAGCTAATGTCTAATATTGATTCTGAATAATTTAAATGGCAATAAAATTGGGTTTTCATGACAGTCAATCAGAGACATTTTATATTTAATGTTCATTTAAAGAAACATAGTGCCTTCTTACCTTCTGAATTCCAAAGCCATTAAAGTAATTGCAGGTCATTAAGCTAAATTTCTTTGAATAATCAGGACAGTTAATCTAATTCATATACCATTCAAACCAATGAACAGGAAAGATTGGAATGCCAGGCATGGATTTTCGAGAGATTCACCAAATGGATCTTCATATGCATTTACCGGCATTTCCTCAGAAACAATTACCCCCAGACTCCAAATTGTTGGAACTTGGAGTTGTGTTCCACTTTCGTATTTTTAAAATGAATACTCTTCAGAAGAGAGGAGGCTTAGAAGGGTTATTTTCTTTCCTTTGAAATAGCCAAATCACTGCATAGTCATACAGATCTTTATTGTGCACTGCAGTGCGTTTTACCAGAACTTACTTTATGGCCGTATCAACTATCCCAAAAATACTCTCATATAATGTCCCATACTTGGCAAGTGTTAATGTGAAGGAAGTCTGAATGAAAATGCCTTGAAGTATCTGGGTCTTATCAGGAGAATGGATACATGTCATCTCTTAACATTATTGCTTACTTATTTGGAAGTTGAAAATGTAAGGTGATCCCTCAGAGAATCTGGATAAGACGAAGAGTTGGTAGTGTAGAGGACTTAAAGTACATGAGTTTCCAGACAAGAGCAGGGTGTGTGTATGTGTGTGTCTGTCAGTCTTTGTCCATCTCTCAAGCGCTCTCTTTTTCACACTCCCCCACCTCCAACATGATGCCAGGATAGAGCAAAAATATTGTCTCGCTTTAAATGACTGGTTCATTAATGTGCATGAAGCTAAGAGTCAAGAAACTAAGAGTTTAGAATCTTGGGTAATTGGTACACCGGTGTGTTTTAAGAAGGACAATATTTTTGATCCCTGTACTTTGAGGCATGCTAAATGAATGCAATTCATGTGTTGAACAAGACAAAAACAAATGTTCCTGAAGGCAAAAAAGGGATAGCATGGGCCTTATTCATGGAAAATCATGTACAGTTCTGCCAACACGCCTGCTCTGAAATGAAGATAGTGTGTACTTTAAATGAAGAAGAAAATTCCATCAGTTTCAGTCTTAGCAAGAAAGCAAATGCTGTTTTGCAGTTTACTCATCAGTGCGATGGGTTCCGGCTGCATCAAATACTGTCTTGGAGCTGCTGGTTCAGTCTTGGCTGCTGCTGTTATGTAAAGGGACTAACAATTGTCCTGAGCCTCATAGCTGCCAAGCAGGCCTCTTGTGTTGTTATTGTTGCAGCATTCTCTCTTTGTCTCTCTGTCTCTCTCTTCTCTCTCAATATACTGTCTAAGTTGCTGTCTTTGTAACCAGTAGATGTCTTGGATCTGCCTACACCTTTGCAGCAGTGTTTCATAACCGGGGAGTTTTACCAAAAATGGCAATTACATCAAATACTCAAGTACACACTGCTTTAAATAAGTCCTTATTTTCATTACAATAGACTATAATAAAATTAAAATGTTACGTTATTTAAGGAAAGCCATAAAGCAGCTGTATTATTTTTATTCTTCACAGGAATTATAAAGTACTTTAAAAAAAAAAGCTCCCACACAGATTAAAAAAAAGAAAAAATACATCTTTTCATACCCAAGGCACAAGGTCAGGGAACATTTTAAGTTCTATGTTGATCAGGCCTGTCTCCACTCCGTGAAGTTCATGAAGATTATTCTTGGTCAGAGATTTTCAGTCAAGATGACACCGGTAGTTTAGATTTCATTTTGGCTTGATGTTCTCTATTCATTTCTTCAGAATAATAGCAAATGGAGTTTACCTTTTTTAATAAAAAAAATTTTAAAAAAACCACCAAAAATCCTTGTTACTGTTCTACAGAGTCTAAATACCTCTTCGAAACTGTGATCATTTTCCTAGATGTTATGTGTGCTTTGAAAAGAACTGATTTGTGGCCATGCTTTGGTTTTTCAGTGTATGCAAGTTAGATGCTTATGTTCCAAAAAATGTAAGTCTCGAACTTCAGTTCAAATGATTAAGATCTTGAGATCTGAGGACTGAATTTTCCTGTGGGATTCGCATTGTTTCTTAAGCTGACTCCAGATATGTACATTTGATTTTGCTTACTGATTAAGTGAATATGTTTGGTAACTTCAGTGAAATCAATGGGAATTAGTTCTCATCTTATGCAAGATATACAGCATTGGTTTTAATGGAATTGGCTATTTTTACATTATGTGAAATGAGATTTGAATTTATTTTTTTGAAGTTTAAAAGTGAATACAAATTAATCATAAGAACTCCTGGTTTGAATTGCATTTATTTTTGAATAAATATTGAGAACTACATTTCTTGGTAGAGTGATTTGAAGCTGCTGTTATGTCTTTACAATGTGAGATAACACACACAGAAATGGAATGTTATTAATTTTTATTCTATTACTAAAATATTAATTATTTTTCAATTGTTTTCATTTTTGTGTTATATACTTACTGATACAATGTCTGAAATACACTCAAATGCATGTTACAGCACTCTACTTAACTATCTTTATTTGACCACTTAAATAAGGCAGAATATTTTCTTCCTACCTATGTCTTGTCAATCAGAGTACTTTTTACTGCTACAATCCTGAAGACAAAAAAAAAAAAAAAATCTTCTTCCTTTACAAAGATATTAGTTCAAGAAAGCTCATGAGCATGTCATTGAGCCCATCCCTCTTCAGGACAGCATACAAGAACTTTGAGCTAAATGTATGTAGGCTAGGTGAGGAAAATATATAAATTATTCCCTACAGTTAAATAATGGATGTGTTTATTACCATGTTGTGCAAGTGCCACTGTTCAGCTAGTGCATATATGACGTTCTCTTGAAAATGGCAATGATAAACTATACTTAAGCATATACATTTTAGTTATGCGTTTTGAATTCTTAGGAGTTCACTCCACTTTTCTTACCTTGCTCAAAGCTAATAAACATTTTTTTTCAACTGAGTTGACTCACTGACCTGCTACTTCTTGTTTTAACTTCAAAATGATGTTAATTTTTCAAATTCCTCTTGATTTTCCTCTGCTTTCAATGAACAATTGCCTCCAAGTTTCATTTAACAAAAAACAATAATTGCATTTCATTATGCTCGAAGTATAACCTTTTTAATCTGCATATTTCTTGCAGGCTATGCTGGCTTATTTCCACTGTAATACATTAGAATGGAAAACTATTAGAAATATTGATTTATCATTTATAATACCAAAGTGATATATTGAAATGAAATTTGGATGCTGTCCAGACCTCAGATAACATTGGCATTATTGGATGAAACTGGATGATCTCATTCTAATTAATGTGCTAGTTCCATGTGAAATGCACAGAGAAAATACACCTGAGAGTTGGTCAAAACCAGGAGTTCAATGCTGAAGACTGCTGAGGTTTATAATTGTTAAAATATACCACCTTAAATATTTAATATTCCATATACAGAGAAATCATTACTTTGCTTTCTTTCCCCTCCATCCCTTCCCCCCCTCCTTTTTTTTTTTCCTTCCTCTGACTCAACATTATCTTGGTATGAACTTATTTACATGTAATGCATATTAGCATGTAGTACATATGAATGCATAGGATATTTATACACACAGTTCTGTATTGATTATGATTTACATCCTGCAGTGCACTTGGTTACAGCAAAGCTTCTTTTAATCAGGTGAAGGTGGGAGTCAAGGGAATTCAAAACGTTTTTCTTAACCTTAAAGTGCTGTTCTTATACTAACTCTGTGATCCTCACCTTCTGCATTTCAGCACATATACATTCTAGCACCTCTTGTAATATAGAAACTTGAGCAAATAAAGGTATTTTCAATTAGCGTGTGTGTCCTGTATATAGGGTGGTGTCTGCATTCATTCATGTTAGTCTTTATTCATCTATTTGACTTTTTTTTCCCTTCTACTAATCAATCTAATAGCTATTGAACTAGCAGACTTGGTTTCCATATTAGCTTTTTTTTGTTTTGTTGTCTATTTGGCTTCTTGTCTATTAGGCTTATAAAACCTACCTTCCTCCTCTTTGTTTTTTGCGTGTGTGTAGAAGTTAATGGAGGAAAACTGCCTGTCATCAGATTTATGCAGAGTTGAGAGTGAGCGAATGCTGCCATCACTGAAGTTGCCGTCTATTTCACATTGATTGAGCTTCCTGAGCTTGAGGGATTTTGGAAGGGCTGGGTTTTTATGGTTGATATGATTTTGGTCATTTGTCATAAAATTATTCCAACCGAGCTGTTTACTGGTCTGAATACTTAATTACTGCAGTAGCAGGGAATGGCATAAGCTTTAGTTTTTACTGAATATTCATGTAGAAATAAGAAATAGTTGGTGCTTCTGTTGTCTTTTTGTGAGGATTTTACCTATACATGACTATTTTATTTTTTAAATGACTCCCAGAACTTGTGGGTTTTTAATCCTAATACATGATAGAATAGTCATAATTTTATACTCCTAATGCATATTTCAAAATTGGATTGATTTCCTTTTACTTCTAATGGTCATCTGCACGTGGCGTGTTTTAGAGATCATCTGACATCAATGACAAAAGCTTTTAAAAGGATTTAACAATTCTTTTTCATGTTTGAAAGAGATATAAACAAGCTGAAATAAGTCAGTTTAATTTGTTTATGGTCAAAAGAAAATCACTGAAAATACTCATAGAATTGTAAATGTAATACCTTTTTCTTTTTTAAAATACCTAACGTCTTTTCAAGGGGCTCATTTTATTTTTTGACTATTTTTTAAAAAAAAAACAAACCACACATTTTTATTTTTATACTCTTCACATTGCCTCCTCCTACTCAGTTGCTTCTTGAGGAAAGAAGAGTTGGATGGAAAAGCATAAATTTGTTTTTGGTTTGGTGTTAGGATTTTTATATATTATATAATATTTTAATCTTGCAGTGTACTTCTCCATACCTGTTTAAAAGCATTTTACTATTCAGATATAAGTCTGTTTTGAGTGTGGGTACATATATTTTATCACAGAATTGAATAAAACCAGAAAATTAATGTTTTAATGCTAAGGTGATTTGTCAGCGTAACCTTAAAAATTTGCCACCATTTTGATGTTTCATTTATCTTTGAATCAGCACCACTTTGCATTATTTCTATTTTTCATTGTGCCGCAATGCAACCCATTTAAATTCACTCTAAAAGACCTCTTTGGAAAAAATGTGACGTCTTTATTGTAAACAGGAAATTGCACTATTGACTATTGCAGTTTTCTTTTATTTTACCAAAAGACTTTTATTTTTATCTCTTGCCCCTACTTTAAGTTCTCATGCTTAATGTGATCTGGGTTCCTTCAGGGCTGCCAAAAGGTGAAATTGACTTTTTGAGAACGTGTTGCTGGAAACTGCAGCCTGCGCACTTTTTCAGGTAGAAAGCTCCTGTGCGCTAAGACAGGAAAGGGACAATTTACTGCCAGCTTCAAGCTGTTAGCTAAGCCTAGGAATCAAAGATACTTCTCCAGTCACATCAAGCTTTGATCAGAGTTTTCCTTCCTAGGCGTTGTTTATTCTATATTTTAGGGACAGTTTGGAATTTAGATGTTTTCTTTACGATGTAAAATATTATAGCGGTACTGCAAGGGCAAATGCAAGAAATACAATGTGGTGATTTTTTTGTTAATGTCTACTCAAGTTGCTTGCGCTCAAGTGAACTGACTATAAATTTTCTACATGGGTTTCTATTGTAGAAGTAACCAACCATTTATCATGTTTGTTAGAGAAGGGCTCCAATTAATTTGATTTCATGAAAAGCAACTGATTCAGATAATGAAAAAAAATATATCCACAAATTACAAGTCACAGTGTAGAGAAGTAAAAGGATGTTTTTGGAATTTGGGGGGAAATGAGGTCAAAAGGCTTTGCAAACTATAGTATGACACTATAATGTTTAAAAAAAAAAAAAAAAGAAAAATGCATTTTTACATGCTATGCTAATAGAAGCTATATTCAAAAAATTACTATTTAATAGAGTGTATAGAGTTAGCATACCGACACTGATGAATTGACATGAAAACAGTAACATAGTCTGACATAATTTCATACAATCTTATGTGAGTCAATATAATACAGAATGTATTAATACTAGGACAGAGTTTTGGATAGATCTTTGATTCAGGTGCTCTTACTACATCACATGCTTTAAACCTTCTAGGAACAAAAATAACAAAATCCAATAGTTAAACTAAAAAATTAATTTTAAGCATTCCCAGGTGAGTAGTTTACTTCTAATGTACTAAAAAAAATTATTTTCTATGTCCATAATAAAATGAAGACCTAGCTAAACTTTTGACCAGTTGTCATGAAAGATAATTTCCCATTCCAAACCTGCTGCTCAGAGTCTGTCCATATCCATTGATTATATTCGGAATGGAGAGTAATGTGTTTCTTAACTGGATACGCTTACATTCCATACGGGACCTACGTTAGCATGCAGGGTTCGAAGACAGGTGTACCACTCCCAGAGTAACTCAGATTGTCCAAATTTAATTACAGAATTAGTCCTGTAGTGAAGCTTTGTGAGTATTTTTATGATTTACAAGTATCTCATAAATGTTACCACTGTACCTTTATAAAATAACTTGTCTTCGACAGCCCACTCTGCTCTTCAGCCGATTGCTGTTACAAATGGCAGCTGAGTGACTGAATTTGGAAGGACAGAGCTAGCATAGCTTATTGTACAGGAGGCACTTGCGAACTTTTTATCTAGTCTTTCCCAAAAGCCTGAAACGTGTTAATCCTCAGTGGTTTTCATTACCACAGGGTGACACTGGTAGTTCTCAGTACATGTTTATGTTTAATTGTTTAAATGTACAGAGCCTTGGGTTGTGGTTGCATGATACATTGTCTGTTTCAATAGCAGAACTGCTTTACAAAGTTCTGGCTTCAGATGCTTGTTTTTCCAATACTTATTTGGGTTGACTGGACTAGTTGAGAGTTTGTAACTTAAATTGTGCTAGTGACCTGACTTAAAAAGAATTGTAAGATAATTTTACTGATGCATCTTACAAAGGACTACTACAGTCAGTGAGGTGGGAGGAGTGTAGTTTTGAGACGGAGTAGGAGGAAAAGCAAAAAAGCTGGGAATCTTTTAGGAAGCCTCATTAAGAGAATTTCACTGTCAAGGCAATGTGTGTAGCTGTGTCTCCAATCTTCTGGTAGTCACCTAACAGCAAGTGGCAAGGCTGATAACTAGATACTTTCCAAGAGTAAGTACGGGTGGTGGAGAAGCTGGAAAAGATTGTCTGTGTATGATCTGAAAAGTAAGGGCATGTGAAGCAGCTATAGGCTGTGTCATTCTAATTCTATAAAGAACATAATCCAAAACTGATTCTTCTGTGCAACTGAAAACCAGGGTGCGGACATCTAAGATCTGTTGATTGGGGTTTTAGTCTGTCATGAAGATGAGAGATTATTACTTCCTAGGTTCCAATCTAAACTATATAACGTGAATATAGCCCATTGAGGAAAATTCAGGTACCTTAAAACAGGATGTGTGAGTATGCTGCTTTCTTCCCGTTTATTTTACTCTTCTGCCTGTTCCTGCTTCCATCTCAGAAGATGGGGATTCATGCTAGAACTGGATAGTGTTCCCTAAAGCAACATTATTCCAAGACCAAGCAGATCATGCCGGCTCAGAAGCTAGTTACTGTGAACAAGAGACACATGAAAGCTCCTAGGAATATGGTGGTACTTAGTCTCCATTTAACTGAAACCTCTAAATTGTACAGTCTACCTGAACTCACAATAGAGCTTTCTAAATCTGGCAAGTTAGAATGAACTAAAAAACCAAAGAAGTTTTCAAGAAATGTATGGAGGCGTGGCAATATGAAACCATTTCTATTGATCTGAAGAAATAAAACAAAAAAATCTGTTTCTTATTTTTACTTAAAAATGAGAAACATGCTTTCTGTGTTGCATTCAGCTAAAACTCTGAAGTAGCAGTTCTTTCAAGACGGAAAGCCCATTCTGCTCTCATGAATATCATGTAACTTTCTCTTTTTTCCTTGAGCTTTTCCCTTTCCTATTGATACTGTCTTATCTAATTGCTCCATCTTGTCATAAATTGAATTTATACCAATACTTCAGCATTGTTTACTTATTTCAGTGTATAGGAAATAAATGGGTTTCAATTATAATTACTTTTACTTTCAAGTCAGCTTTTCCATATCTACCAAACACTGATGCTCTGAATAAAAAGCAAGGATACTTGCATGTTCACGGGAAAGTATTCCATATGTAATGTATAATTTAGAAGCTTCTGTGAATATTTTCTGAGCAAATTAAGGTTAATGTTCACCTTATTGGACGGGGAGTTTGGTGTGCAACTTCTGTTGGTGCTAATAGGATGTAATTTCTTAGCACTGAGCTGAAAATCTATCCCTTGCTATCTAAAAGGTCAGGCTAGGTAAACCTGAAGCCAACTAGCTTTTGGAAAAATATATTAACTTAGGAGAAATGTACAGTTTGGGCTGGGCAGTTTATGTTGCAATGTGTAATGGGAGAGAAGACTTTGTCTCCTATTGCAGTAATGCTGATAGCTTTTCAATGAGAAGTCTTGCCACAGGGCAATTCACAACATTGAGTGTAATTCTCGTGCTTGTCTAATATTACGAATTAGGTAATTTATTATTTTGGAACAGGACATTTAATACATTTTTAAATTGTTCATGTATTTATTGCATGAGGAGCGAGATATAATAAATATTTAATGGTTGTGTTCATTTTCTTATAGTAATGAAAGAAGCAGTGTCTGTTGTCAGTGTCTGTCATTGCCCCAAACCTGTCAATATCTCAAAATGCTGAAACTTATCCAGATCTGGAATACATATTAAAAAAACCTACTTTTGTGAGAAAACCTAAGTTAATCTAATGAGAATTTCCATACTACCAAGTTCTGAATGAACTGGTAACATTATGAACCTAGCTTTTTTTGTGGTACCTTGGCACATTCTAGACAAATTATAGAGACTTGTGGTCATAGAAATTTTAATTTAGAAACTGAGAGATTAATATTTGCAGTTTTTGAATTGAAAATTAGACTTATAATATGGTGTAAATGGATGGTTTTTTCATATCCAATGTGCAATGAAGCTGAAAGACAAAAATATCATGTATATGCTGCTGTTTACCATCTCTTAGTTCCAGACAGTTATTGAAGCTGATTTTCTGTAGCTTTTTTTCCTTTTAATTAGAGATTTTGCTATTTTCTCTATGTGTTGGAAGATGATTCTACTCCTTATTTCTGGTTGGTTTACTATCTCTTACCATTTTCCTCTTCGTTGACTTGTGATTTTTATCTCCATTTAGGAATCAACTTTCTTTCCTCCCTTTCCATATGAAAACTTTTTGTTGCATAGATATTGATGGACCAAGTGTTAGTTAAAAAATACATGTATTTTATACATATGTTTATATAGAGAGTGCTGTTTTACATAGGGTGATTGTCTTGTGGGAATTTAATTTCTTGAACGGAATGGTCAGTCACTGTCCAGGTGGCAAATAGAATCTGCATTGCAAATGTACTTGTAATAGTATCTTCAGCTGGATAGAATGCAACTATAAAACAATTTTATTGTCTTAACTAAGTTCAAAGGATTCCTGTGTGCCCAGTCTTGAATCTCCAGGAGCAGTTTTTATTGACTATTTAACATTCTCTGCCTGTACAATGCGCTATACCTTAAGTAGGCATTCTCAGCCATTGCTTGTATTTTGATCTTCAGAATGATACAATCAGAGAGTAATTCAAATTGAGTAGGATGAAAGGAGGCCTTTAGCCTGATCTCTTGCTCAACCATGGAGTTCATGCACTGTTTTCATGCATTTGCACGTGAAATGGCATGCTGTCTTGTAGTCTTCCTGCTAATGTACTTTTCTCTGCTTTCCATTAGTTTCAGTAAAACTCTGAAGTACAAATAAGGCATGTTATCAGAAAATATTTCATGTGCAGCTCAATGCATTTTGAAATAATCAAGATATTTAGAGAGAGACAAATTCTAAGAGGACTACAGGATTACAAATCACAATGTAATTTTAAAGTTGTAATGAGAGTAAGTTGCACAGGAAGGTCTCTCTACAATTATTATCATGAGAATGAAGTAATGTTTCATGTATTCTGTGAAAGATGATAATAAACTGTACTGCTTTGACCTTATTAATGTTCTGTAATTTGACTTGCTGGCAATTCGCATTTTTCTTTGGTTACAGCCTTAGTAACCTGTGAAGAAGAGGTGGAACTGACAGTGAATCTAAACATAACTGAATACTGAAAAGGTCAGAAACATCAAGAATGATAATTCTGATACCTCCTTCTCATGACAAAGGTTGTAATGAAAAGGCACAACATGAATCTGTTGAAATAACAAAGGTTGTTACAAAAATGTTTGTATATTTATTGAGAAGTGTAAACAAAAGCACACTACTTCCTTGTAGCTCAATGCAGACTCCAGTAATGCTTATTTTTTTACCCCTTTATAAGTGAATATGTACAATGCTCCCCTTTAGTTTTCTTATTTTGCCCTAGAAGCAGTAGTATTTTATAGTGAAGGGCCCCCTGCTAACTGTTTAAAGGGAAGGAGACTGAATTTTACACTCTGCAGAAGCTTTTCGAGTTCTACAGGCCAGACATATTTCTTACAATACATTTTGGCTATGTAATTGAACACATTTTCAAAAATACTGTAATCTGTAACCAGCATGAAAAAACCTAAAACTTTTTTTAGGTTTTTCTTCTAAAACAAAAACTTCAGATTTTCCAGGAATTTGCAGAACAAAGTTGTGGTATTGAACGTGAAGGCAAAAGGTCTGATTAACATCTTAACAACATTCTTTGATTTCTGCTTACTTGACTGAACACTGAATTGGGCAAGTACACCTAGTACTTTGTGATACTCAGCAATGTCATTGATCAATTTATTCCTGCATCACTGCAGAGTGAAATAAGTAGTCAAACCTCCTAAAGAAAGATATGCTTTGTTCTTGGGGTGTTTTTGAGGTATATGTCGTATGTTAATGGAAATAAAGAGTACACAATATGTATCTTAATTTCCATGTCCAAATACACACATACCTAAAAACCACTACATGATTTTTCTTTGAAGTCTTTCACTTGTTATAGTTTTGGGATAAGGAAGTAGAATATTTTGTAGTTTCCTGTTGTTTGTAAACCTAAATCTTGTTCAATTCCTTTCTCATTCCAGTGCACATACAAATGCAAGAATGCAGGAAGCTGCTCAAAATCGTATGGCATGTGATGCTTGTAACAATTATTCTTGTATTTCTTTTATTTTGTTTTTTTTAGCATAGGTATGTATTAAATTCAAATGGAACAGTTTTCTTCTTTTAGGTGTGCTTCAGGGGTTTACCCTTCAAGGCAACAAAACATTCTGTTCTCAAAGATGCACTTTAATTTCTAATTTGATCATTTCAAATGCTTAAGATACATTTGGCAGCTGTAGTCTGAAAAGCAACAACAGCAACAAGGAGACATCATTCACTATCTGCCACGGATTAACCCAGTGAGGGAAGGTGGCAGAATTCTTTTCCCTATCTCTTGTGGATCCGTTACCTATCTTTCATTTTATGGAAGGATAAATTGTCCAGTAGGCGTACACACAAACAGCTTTAAGCCTGCCCATTCTTTCAGCAGTATTTTTGTCTTTACGGCAGCACAATTGGGTTCAAGTTACTGATACCTGTGGCATTGCTACATCTCTTCAGCTTCTTGATCTGGGCAGTAGTTGAATTTCGTCACCTGGAGCTGGAAAGGGGTTGTATGTGGAGTGTTGTAGTTTTGCATTGCAATGGCAGGTGAATTTAGAAAATGGATTGGAACAATGTACAGATTAATCATGACAGTGGAGATGCAGTGTAGAATGCTCTTGGATCCAAGACTACTCCTGTGACGCCTCTTCAGTTGTAGGATAAGCTTTTTTCTGCAAGTGTGTGTGAATGAGGGACTTAACAGAGCAATCTCAAAGTGTAATTTCATATGCACTCCTTCTTATGGAAAATTCAATCCATGAAAGAAAGCCAAGACAAATTTCCATGGAAGCTGAGAAGCTTATATTATTTTGCCAAGTAAGCTGAGCAGTACCTACATAGTTTCTTCTCCAGTAGATGGATGCTTGGTAAGTCAGGCATAGCTTTAGAAATTGCCTTAAAAAAATCTTTAGATGTCAAAGGTTTCAGCTTCAGCAATATTTAATAAACTTATCTGCATAGCCTGCATGGGATCAAAGCCTTCAGGCCAATTCATGATGTATTAAACTTAAACAAATATGTACACAGCAGTGAAATGACTACGTATCCAGGTCTTTATAGGCTGGATAAATTTTTCTAGTGTTCTCAATCAGTATGGCACATTTGGAGAGGTTTATTTCACTGAGACCATATTGAAATTTTTTCCTGTGTCATATTTCATACTTTTTATGACTTCAGAGTAGCTATGTAACATGATAGTAAATAATACCAATGCACTACAAGATTCACAAAACGAAGTAAATACCAGTGGTTAAAAATTACTCAAAATACTATTTTAAATAAAGACTGATGATTTTGTAGAAGGCAGAGAGTAGATTCATTCTTGGAAGCGATTAACCAAAGGTCTTGGAAAATACAAGCTTAGGAGGTGATGTCAAAATGCTGTCTTAGGAAAGGATTCCAGTGCTTTTCTACTGATGAACCACGCACTCAGTTGGACAAATAGTTGCAGCTTTCTGCTCTAGAATGCACAAGTTTCTAATATTTGCAAAAAAACCTGTGAGTTCATTTTTAATGCAACATTATGTGGTGTCATAAAAAGGCATTTTTAGACTTTATTTTGCACTTAGAAGTGCTGCTTTTCATGCTTTTGCCTTCACAACTCCACATACATCTCGTCTTAGTCTCCTTTTATGCCCAAACATACCTCTAACCCACACAAAACAGCAGTTATGTCATTTTTATTGTTATCCATAATTCAGATGTAAATGCTGAATCTAACAACTGAAGCTATAGAAAATGTTATATATGTTAAAGAAATTAACCCTACATCAATTTAAGATTTCTCTTGTGGCTGGTGCTTTATCACCCCTCATTTTGAGTCTTGGCAGGATGGGAGGTGTCTCTCACTGGTATGAAGTTTGCTGCTAGCTCCATGTAGCTTTCACAGCTTGGAATGTAAAGCCTGAGAGTGATTTGAAATATGTGAGGAAAATACATGTTTGAAAAGTAGAGGAAAGTTAATTGACTCTTAAAATATTTTTACCAAAACAGTCTGCAATTCACTTTCACTGCATTGTATGTTACTGTGGTTACTGTACTCTTGTCATTTGCTCTGTATTCCTTATAAATTCGTAATTTTAAGTAGTATGATGACGTTTCAGTTATCTGAATATGTATTGCAACTATTTTCTAGGGTGTCTTGCTTGGCAGCTATTGTTATTTTCTACAGCATTCAAATGACAAATTAGATTACCACATAAATTATACCATTAGTTTGTTATTACTTTGTGATTAAAAATGTCTTAATCTGTACTTTATGGATTTTAGAGATGGAAAAATATAGACTTAGTGAGAGCCTACTCTGGTCACATAGAAATGGGTTTTGAATAAAGCAGAAGAGCAACAGGGTTGATAAATGAATTTAATACAAATGTACCTAGCTGTGATCGTTTGGTATTTGTAAACAGCCAAGCAGTTGACACAGCTCATAGGGCGCAGGAACACGTTGATGCTAATTCCAGCATTTCATGAAATTATATTGCAAGATTGTGTATTTTTATCTTGTACTCTTCAGAGAATACATTCGTAAATCAAAAAGGAATGTTAGGTTTATGTCAAATATTACACAATGCATATTCCATAGGGAAGTCTCACCTGACTTTGAAACTAAAGATATTAACTGCTGCTGCATTGCTATGTTAGATTGGGTAAGTGGGAGCTCATCTAACACGTTTATTCATAAATCCTTTTTATGTGAGTGCAATATAGGTCCTAAAAAGTGTCAAGAATGTGTTTAATGAAGGAGAGGAAGGGAACTGAAGGGAATGCGGTAGATATTTAAAGCCCACTGGCATTCATAAAACAGATACAGGTGGGACATAATCTGCAGAGGTAGATATGTGAGGCGATTGCTTATGAAGTCAAAATGTGTGTTATACTGCTGGATCTGAAAATTTTGAACAGCAGCTTCTGAAGATAAGGCTAAATTCCAAAAATGTTCTCTGTTTTAGTGTACACTATAAACATACTTTAGTAATCAAGAAATAGATTGTCTCTCTTTTTGTTTGAGGGATGTGCTAGCAGGCAAGTGAGATGCTGAAGTACGTCCTAATAAATCTTCCTTTTATTTGACAAAAGTTCTTAGTGGAACCTTAAGGAAACTAGACTGTCTTAAGGGAGACATTATCTTACAGTGAATCAGAATAAGGTAATTTTTCCTTTCAAGCTTGCAGTAGCTGGTCAGACTTTTAAAGAATGTGCTATTTAAAACTGCTTTGTTCACCAGAATATTGGATTATGCACATGTTACGGAGAGATTTTCATAGATAAAAATATTAGACATCCAACTGAAAGTTGGGAAGTTGCTTAATAGCCATTGAAAAATCTCTTTGTCAGTTGGCATTTTTTGTGATGTTGAATAATACAGTCACATACAGGCATTTGTTTTCCTTGTTCTCACCCGTGTTGACTAGCAGAAGCTGTTCTAAGTGACCACACTAGAAATTCCTTCTTTCTTTTAATGTATTTTCACCTGTCTGAAACAAAAGGTTGACAAATATCCTTTCTAGGGCAGGACTTGCTTTGCAGCAGCCCTTCTGCTTCAGATTAGTCCACTCCAGCACCTGCATTTCATGAATTGGTAGTGCTGCATCTGATCCCAGATGCGTAACATACCTGGTGGGAGAGACACCTTGGTGGTGTGCTGTTCCACAGGAACCTGTTCCTGCCAGTCTGTCCCTGCAGCAAAAGAGATCCCATACTGTCACCAGTCTGTACCACGTGTTATTCTGGTACATGATGTGGTGTGCAGGCACCTCATAACGTATGCTGTAATTTGTGGGATGTTCTATGTCAGAATATAAGCAAACTGAAGAGTCTGGAGGCATCTCTTCAGATTACAGCAGTGTTTTAGGGTTTCTTTGCTGAAAGCAACTCAAGCATTGGTGGTAATATCAAACTAAAATGGTAAAATCCATGGTCATTGGTTCTGTCTTTTCAAATTTCACTTGGCAAACATTGTACTAGTATTATAATAGTGGAAAACAAAACTGGCTTTTCTATGCAATAACACTGTACAAAAATTTGGACAGTTTCTTTAATAGTGATGATGACTTGAACTTGTGGTAATGCCACAGTTCTTTCTCACCCACATAATTCATGTCTTTGACATGAGAAAAGAATGATGGGTGAAATGAAGCCTCAGACCAATTCTGTTAACTATTTGTGTGATATGAGAGCATTTGTCAGTATACGATACTTATCTTATAGTCTCTGAAGTCTGGGAGCATTATACAGCTACTACAGGCATTGTTACATTCATGTTATTTGACCTTTGTTACTTAGCTGAAGTATAGCTCTTCACTGTCTGAGCATCTTTCTGTTGTCTTTTACTACCTTACATCAGTTACAAACTACTTTACAACTGCAGTGGATACAGTGTTGAGGTTTGCTTTGGCTTTGGATAGATGTGCTAGAGCAGATCTGAACAATGAATGTAGCCTGTAGAGGGTTAAGTACAGCTGCTTAAACTGAAATATGTCTGTCTGCTGCCAGAGCTCGATAATAAAACTCCCAAAGTACACACTAGAAAAAATGTAAGATATCACATGGCTTCAGTGACATAGGCTTCCATTTTCCTGAGGGTAAAACTTCCTATCAGTGCTTTAAACTTTAAAGTATTATTAACTTTATTAACTATTAACATCGTTGATGGAATGAAGTTCTATTAGAGCAGAAGCAGGCTGGTTGGAAACTTTATTTAATGCCTTATTTTAATATTCAACGGGGCAGGGGGGGGGGCAGACCAGGCCTGGACTAGGCAGTAGCTGACCATAGTAGGGAAGAACTGTTGTGTTGAAACAACCAGCTACCTGAGTGATCTGTTATATGTATGTGGATTTCTTATGCTTTAGAGATTATTAAGAACCCCCTATTAAATTTCAGTCATTATTTCAAAGTTGGAGAGTAGAAGCTTGTGTTCGTTGGCGGCAGGGGCAGGGAGTTGAAACACTGTTTCAGCTTACTGGGCAAAGGAAACCACTTACGAATTCTCTATTGCAAGTACTGGGATAAAATACATTTTTGTGTGTCATTTAGTTAACCACATACTCCTGGCATTATCAGATGTGATTATGGAATCATGGAAGACGTGAATGGAATAATTGTCAGACATGATTATGGAATTATGGAAATGCACCCTATTGCCTTGCAATATTCGAATTAACTGGTTCCAGGAAGTTGCATGTGTGTTTGGAAATATCCAAAGTAAAAAAATCAGAGCTAGCTAGTAGTAATTGCTTAATACTGTAAACTTTCAGCAATGCAATTTGTCCTACTTCAGAAATAAATCTGATCAAAGGTCATCATCTGGGCACCTCACAGAAATACCAGGAACCTAAACATGGCTGGCATTTGTCATAAAAATCTAAAATTGAGTTTGAAGCTTACACTGACTGCAAGGCTTACATAGATTAAGGAGGTGTCCTAAGGATTATTTTTTTTTAATGTGGTTTATTGCAATTCTTATTATTAGTTTCACACTATTAATGTATATCCCATTGACATCTTCAGACTGGTGAAAAAATTAAAATAATATTTTAAAAAAATAAACTGTTAAACACATGTTTAGGGAAAAAAGGTAATTTAAATGCTTGTATTTTCATTTTTTAAAATGAATGGGTATCTGAAGCTGGCATCTTCCTGAAAGTGAGACTAAGATTACATATCACAGAATCAATCACAGAATGAGAGGGGTTGGAAAGGACCTCTGGAGATCATCTCGTCCAACCCCCCCACCAGAGCAGGCTCACCTAGAGCAGATTGCACAGGAATGCGTCCAGGCGAGTTTTGAATATCTCCAGAGAAGGAGACTCCACAACCTCTCTGGGCAGCTTGTTCCAGCGCTCTGCCACCCTCAAAGTAAAGAAGTTCCTCCTCATGTTTAGATGGAACTTCCTAAAACCAAGTTTGTGCCCGTTACCTCTCGCCCTGTCACTGGGCACCACTGAAAAAAGACTGGCCCCATCCTCCTGGCACCCACCCCTTCAGTATTTATAAGCATTAATAAGATCCCACCTCAGTCATCTCTTCTCCAGACTAAAAGGACCCAAGTCCCTCAGCCTTTCCTCATAAGAAAGATGTTCCAGTCCCCCTAAGCATCTTCACAGCCCTTTGCTGTACCCCCTCCAGCAGTTCCCCATCCTTGAACCAGGGAGCCCAGAACTGGACACAGTACTCCAGGTGCGGCCTCACCAGGGCAGAGTAGAGGGGGAGGATAACCTCCCTCCCCCTGCTAGCCACACTCTTCTTGATGCACCCCAGGGTGCCATTGGCCTTCTTGGTCCCTTGGCCCCCAGGGCACATTGCTGGCTCATGGTGGTCCTGTTGTCCCCCAGGACTCCCAGGGCCCTTTCCACAGAGCTGCTCTCCAGCAGGTCAGCCCCTAACCTGTCCTGATGCGTGGGGTTATTCCTCCCCAGGTGCAGTACCCTACACTCGCCTTTGTTGAATTTCGTAAGGTTCCTCTCTGCCCAACTCTCCAGGCTGTCCGGGTCACGCTGAATGGCAGCGCAGCCTTCCGGTGTGTCTGCCACTCCCCCCAGTTTTGTGTCACCAGCAAACTTGCTGAGGGTACGCTCTATCCCTTCATCCAGGTCATCGATAAATATATTGAACAGGACTGGACCAGCACTGACCCCTGGGGAACACCACTTGTTACAGACCTCCAACTAGACTCTGTGCCACTAATCACAACCCTCTGAGCTCTATCTATCAGCCAGTTTTCAATCCACCCCACTGTCCGTTCATCTAACTTATATAATACCACATAATAAGTGCCTTGAAAATTTAATTGTAATAGATTTTAAAAAGTCATTAGACTGAAATCTAGAGGATTTGGGGGTGGGAGGGGAAGGGGTTGGTTTTAGGACTTCTTTGTGCCATTTGATTTTAGTTCTTTAAAAAAAAAAAATTGTATCACTTCCCTAGAAGTTCAAAGTAATTCTGCTTGTAATCATGTATAACTGAAAAATGTATAATTTCAGGACAAGAGTAAACTATGGTTTAGGTGGGTTATGATTCAGAAAGTATTAGACAATTCATGGTGTAAGATGCACTGTGGTCACTAGCTCTAGGCTGTTTCTTGAGAACTGTGTAGTCCTCCTTTTACTCTTGCTATTGCTGGTGTTTGCAGCAGCCTTACAGAAGTAGCTACAGAATGTTAGCTGCTACTGTCATTTAATTCTGTCACCGCAGAATTAAAGGGGTCCGAGCAGAGCTAAATGATATAATGCTTAAAAATTGACAGCAGCCAGATGCCCTAGTGTTCTTCTTGTTGAAAATATAAACAAAAGTGGGTTCCTTTGGTTTTGTTGTTTTTTTCTTAACTTTAGTCATGTTTCTTGAACTGTTTGCTTGTGATTGTTGTAACGTTGTGATCTGGCTATCAAAAATTTTGTCTAATGTTTCTGCAAAGACTTCTAACAACGCAGAAAATCTATTCCCTTTTCAGCTGGATATGTGGCAAGGTTATTTCATTCATAAGATGCGAAGTTATACCAAAAATGAACTTTGCAATACTACACCATCATATGCTTATGATTGTATTAACATTAATTAACTTGTAAGCCCACTTTCTGTTCCCTTTAGTGAAAGGGAGACCTTCTTCCTTCAAATTTTAAATAGTTGCTGACATTTTTGAGCTGTTACCTATTTACACTGAAAAAAGAAAAATTAATACATGTATTCCTGAGCTGTTATAGAAGTTAGAAGTAACATGAAAATACTATTTTGTCGTGTGCTCCATTGCTGCTGTTATATTGTGAAACCTCCTTTGTAATGTTACAACCTTTATTCCTTTAATGGCTACATATTTGAATTTCATGTCTGCTAGAGAAACTGGTTCCTAACGGAAGTTAGGTCTTCAGTCTGTACATTTTGTGGTATTGTGGCATTTCTCCACTCGAAAGGGTAAGGCCTAAATGATTCAGACAGCTTTAATTTCTTTTTCAAAAAGTGATTTGAGGCACATTTGGTTTGCACAGTATAACCTAGTGCAGAGCTCCTTGCAATTACATCGAACAAACTGTTTTCAGGATTGCGTTTCAGAATAGCTTTGTGAGTACAGCAGTATATATAGCTAACAGGGCTATATTGCTCTCCGGTATCTAAGAAAGCATCTTTGAAAGTATCTGTGGTATATCCAAACAGATACTGGCTAGAATTTATATTTTCAGCTCCAGCACGTAATCTGGATGTACCGTTTACTATGTAAGTATTTTCAAGGGAAACTAAGTTTACATCGCTGTTGAAACTGAGATTAACATTAGATGTGTCATAATACTGTATGAAACAATGCCTAAATACCTTTTAGAAATGTTTCTTAAAATAAAAAAAGAAATTATATATGTAATATAGATGGGTACACTTTAGATGTATATAATATGTATATATACATGTGTATCATAGTATATACATATATCTATAAAAATATATTAAAAATTTTTTACATTAGAAATTTTCTCTTACATGCAAGCTTTAAGTGAGAACTATCTCTGTATGGCACTGAGGGCATTTTGTTACTTGTAACGAGACTAGCAGTAGGGTATGCGAATTAAAAACGTCTTTCAGCTAGGGTCTCAAGGAAAAAGCCTTCAGTCTGGGAGAATAGGTAACAGCTACAGGCTGCCAAAAGCCTACACAATTAGTGTAGGAAATAAATAAAAAAGAAGCCTAGATTTTTTGTTACAGAAGCCTCTGTGGGCTATTTTGTGATACATGTTCCTGTGTGGGGCTGTAGACCTTGAACATCTGTTTTGTATTCCTCTCAGATAAAAAATAGTGTGGCATAATGGAAAAGTCACATGTTATTCAGGAAAAAGAAATCCAGTTTCTCAAGCTGACAGTTTCTTAAAGCTATAAAGTTTGATGTTTTAATCTCATGCATTTTGATAGGGCTTGATATTCATAACTGGTAGGTTTGATAAATTTTTAACAAGGAAGTTGAAGATGATGAGAAAACACAAGGGGAGATTTGCATTTCGCACCTTGTGCTCAAGCCTTCAGGTTTAATTTTCACTTTTTTGCACCAAGAACGTTCCTTGGAGGAAGACTGACTAGATCACATATTGCCCTAAGCTGTCTTTAATCCATTAAAAAAAAAAAAAAAAAAAGACCTGCTGAGTTAGCTTTCCAAAACCCCAATTTTAGTAAAGGCAACAAGATCAGTGCTTGAGATTCAGAAGAGATCCCTTTAAAACCAATATAAATAAAAGTTTTTACATATAACCTGTGGGATAAATCTTGTAATTTCTGCATAAGTAAAATAACAAATATACCAAGATGGGAATATAGTTTAAATATATGCATGTCCTAGTTGCATTATGGAAAGAAAATCTCATAAAATAGCTTAAAAGAGAAGGCCAGTAAAAAATTAAACTGAGACACCAGCTTGGAAACACAATTCAATTTATTTTAATTTGTAGTATTACGAGTATTTTATTTATAATTCAGAAAATTATACTAATATGAGATTGGAGTTCCCAAGTTGTTTTTGAAGTGAAACCATTAGCTGTCTTTGTGGGATTGTAACAATTTTTTTTCTGTTACATGAACCTATTTCAATTAATATATATATATATAAACTGTCACACAAGTATCACAATTAAGAGTGTGCTACATGTCATTGTATTTACTCAGATGTGCATGTGGGTTCTAACACTTCCTTTTCATTAAATATAAATTAGACCTAGAGACTGTAGAATGACGACATAAGTTAATTGCTCAGGAGATAGAGATAGTAGTGATAACTCACATTGGGTTTACTGCGTTAATGAGAGGGAAGGAGGAAGAAGCAGAATAGCCATTTCTAGTTTAATAATGTATATAGTGTGTATATAGAATTCTGATGCTATGTGTAATGTCACTGGAATCAATGCGCTCATTTTAATAATCAGATGTTTACATATAAACGGATCTGGATGACCTACTGAATTATGTTGCTGCTACGTTTTCCCATTATTAAGAATATCACTGATATTAGTGAAATGTTTCTCATACTTTTTCACAGTTTGTGAGGGGGTTTTAATTTAAATACTACCATGCTATTTTTAGCAGCTTGATTCCCTACAAAAGACCTGTGGCAGGAAACTCATGATGTTCGGGCTGGTAACACGGTGAATGTCTTTACAAATGCTTATGAAGACAGCTGGTGCATGGAAATATTACAGTTTAAAAGAGCTAAAGCATACACAATTTCCAATTACTTCTCTTGTGTAAACTATTATTGAAGAAACTGTATGTTGAAGAAAGGATTTCACAAGCATTTTAAGCTGTGGTCTGTGTTATTTAGGAGTTCCTGCTGCTTACCATCTGTGTACTTGCACTTCCTCTTATTTAAAATATATTACTATTTAATAAGATGTAATTACAAATGAATGACATACTTTTAAAGGGAGATAATGTCTTTTTTTAAATTCCTGATGTATAAAATCCTGGTCATTAAAATTCCATTCCTACACATCAAATTAAAAGAGAAGAGCCTGACTAAGAATTAAGAATGTTGACATTTTTTTAAAAAAAGAAAGTGCAAGCATTTTTGGGGTGCATATTATTATAGCTTTTGTTGTTGTCTGGTGTCATTACATGTTTTGTTGCTTCATTTATTTCAGGGACCATCGTTAGGCATATCAGACATGCACAATTTGTAGTGAAAACTTTAAGTTTTAAAGAATTCAGGATTGGCTCAGTGACAGAGAGTTGGTTAGGTTTCTTGGCTGTGGGGTGCAACCCAAACACAGTACCTCTGGCAAGGTATTCGTGCATGTGTGGCCGTGACAAGGCTTTGGCCAAAACCTTGTCCACTAGGCTAAACCAAGACTTAGGAAACCATTGAACGAAGAATACATGACTGTTTAGTCTATTGGAAACTCTTGAAGGAGAATAAATTGTGAATATAAGGATTAAGGATTCACCTGCTTCCATATCATCTTTAAAATGTTTTGGTATCCTGCTGTCTCCATAACAGAAATTTAAGTTGGCAACCTGTTTTTTTGTTGTTGTTGTTTTGTTTTTAAAGGACCATCTCTTGTAGAGTTACTTCCAAATATGTGAACAGTTTCAAATAAACAGATCTGGTTTAGGACCTTATTTGTAGAACGGAGATGATACTTTCTATAATGAGTATGTTAACAAAGTGTTCTGAGGCATATACAGAAGCTTTAATGGAAGTTGAAATAGAGTTCTCATCTCGAAGTGTTTTATGTATAAACTCCCGCCTGCCCCACCCCGCCCCCCCCAGTGATGAGGTCCAAGTTTTTGTTGTTTCTTGACTCTCCCTTCACATCTGGATCAAATGAAAGTAATTCAGGAAGGATAGATTTCCTTTCTTGAGGTACATTTCTGGACATTTAATGTTACTGTCTCTTTGGAAATGCAAAGTATAATGGTATATAATACTTTTTTGAAATTAATGGGTGTAACTGATAAAGATTTCCTTTTGATTTTCATTTAAACTATTGGACAGAAGCAGGGTGTATTTTATGTTGCAGTGCTGATGGAATGATGTATGATTGTGATGGATGAAATACA
Source organism: Gavia stellata (assembly GCF_030936135.1). Taxonomy (NCBI): domain Eukaryota; kingdom Metazoa; phylum Chordata; class Aves; order Gaviiformes; family Gaviidae; genus Gavia; species Gavia stellata. The sequence goes on along the minus strand of NC_082611.1, from coordinate 15,453,993 downwards.
TAGACAGTTAGTTAAAAAATACACAAAGCGATGCACATACATAGATTTTTGCCTTGCTGTCTCACCAGTCCTTGCAATATTTTTTGTAACTTTTAAGTATACTAAAATTAATTCATCATATCAGTAGAATTCATTCTGAGGTAAAGTAGTATTTCCTAGATAGTAATTTAAGATTGTCCCCTGGACTTTAGTGTTTGAGTGTTCATGCATATATTCTACTGGCTCCTAAGAATGCTATTTGGAATTCTTAGATATTAGGTGTTAACCTGTTACCGTATTATAAGTTACTTCAGTAGAATCACATTAGTGGTATCATTCTGTCTTAACTAAATGTTAATAGTTAAACATCTTGTGTGTTGTGTCAGAGATGAAAAAAGCACTACCCTGTCTTTGGTGGCTACAGATTGCATGTGATTTTCTATACATGTATGGAAAAAAATGTGGCCTATTAGCTTAATAGAGTGTGGTTTTGGACACTTGATATCGCTTTCAGGTCCTGCTTTGTCTTTGGCCAGATAATATTGCTTTATTGGTGCTTCAGATTCTACTTCTGCAGTAGTTTGATGTAATTTTTGCCAGGCATTTTTCAACAGCTTTGGAGTTGTTTTCCTTCAGATTTTTTTACAAGATACTTATCCAGTAATGCTTTGTGGTTTGTGTTGTTTTGTGGTTTGGGTTTTTTTTGTTTATTCCATTCGGACTAGACTTTCTTCACTTAGAGTTATCTTTTCTCTCCCAGTTTTGCCAAAACCACTTTTCTTTCTGTAACTTTCAGATAGTAATGTAGGGGCAATGAATCAAACTCCAGTCCAAATCAAATTTTAAATGTCAGATCCCCCAAGCTCAGTTATTTTAGTGGTTGTGTTCAAAATGAATAATAGTGCCCAGAGATCCACATGATTTGGAGACCTACCAGTTTGTTTTCATTGATGGAAGCATGTGATGAATGTTTTACTTCTACCTTTACTCTCCATTTAATTAATTAAAATCCAAATATACTTAAAGGAAGGAAGGTGAGAAAAATAAGTTTTGTGAAACAATATCTATGCATGCTAAACTTCTGTAAATTTGAAAGTCAGCAATATTTGCATTGGCAGCTCACAAATAATTCAGTTGTTCCATTGCTATTGACAATAAAAATATTCCTAAAAGGGACTACTAACATGTTATAAAGACAACTGCTATTTTTTGGTCTTCTGAAGTGCCTTCTTGAGGAGCAGTGTTGCAGTCCTTCAGACAACTTCTTGGGCATGCAAAATATCAAGATTTTAGCATGGCTTGATGAAGATAGGAAACATCATGAAGTACGGTAGCAAATTGGTTTGTAAATATTTATGTTCCCTAAGGAACATATACATGAAGGCTTTCTTTCTCATTCAAAAAGCATAGTTAGCATTTTTTTATGATGTGTGTTCTCAGACGAACAATGGCCATATTAGTACTGGCTTCCGGGAGTTCATTTTGCCAGGTAGGGTCTCACTTTATCTGTCAAGAATAATATGATATTCTTGTTCCTTATGGAGCAACAAGGAAATAGGTCTCCTTTCATTTTAGCAAACTTGTGATCTGGACAAGACAGTTTGCACCACCGGTAGCAGCCTCCACCTATCAGTAAAGTACAGTTACAGTTAGCTGGTGGCTTTCAGTAAGACTCACTGTATTAAACTACACATTTGACTCGGCTTTGTTCTCGTTTATGTTTATTCCAATGTATGTGAGCATTCTGAGTCCGCATATTTCTCAATGATCCAATCGGAGAGAAACATGACACAGTTTTTCAATATTTTATTACTGTACTTCAGACAATTAAAATCTTAATGTAGACTAGGAAAGATAAAACTTATCTAAATCTTATATAAATACTAACTTTCTAAAAATCTCGTCAGTTATTTCATCCTTTAAAATCTCCTTTTTCTGATATCAGCTGACTATTTTGAGTGCTTTTGAGTAACTATGTTAAAGGCTGAATTATGTTGAATATGGCAATATGAATATTATGTTGACAACAAGCTCCTATTGGCTTCATTGGAGGTAAATCTATAATTCTGAAAGACAGTACTGTACTGCTGTCTAGCTCTGATCAATTCCTGATCAATTCATTTACTGATGGGAAATATTACATGTGGTAAGATAGTATATTGAGTAGAACAGAAAATACTGTTCAGCATGAAGGAGAACCTACATAAAAAAGTGAACTGAAAATAAATACACAGAAATAGAATAATTCTCTCTTTTTTAGCAGTACTGTTCACCTAAGATATTATATTAAATGTAAAATTTAGATTAATTTCTGTGGGGTATTACTAGAATTTGTGGATGGGAGAAGACAGTCTGTAAAAATATTAGTATTGGTATTGCTGCTGGGAATAGTTTTAAAAATAGGATATAAAGTGTTTTTCTCTCTCCTGAGAAATAGGTTGCTGAAAAAAAATCACACAGTGAAATAAAAATGAGAAAAGGAGAATACTAAGAATGGTATATGATTCAATAACACTCCTGAATTGCTTTGTTGGCTAGCTAATGAAGCATGGTGCCAAATTTCAATGCTGACATAAGTCAGCATATTGCCAGCTAGCGTTTACAACAACAGGGTTACAAGTCCAGGAAAGGGGGACTGTTAACTGGTAAATATGTTTTGAAAGAGGGGAAGGATCAAGTACTCTAGTTTCTGTTCTCTGTAAATACCGGGCTTCACAATTGCTGCTGCATATGTTACGTTGGTTATGCTGTCTGCAGGGGGTCTGATATATTGTTTGTTACAAATACATGAACATAGACTTCACCAAAATTAGATTTTTAAAAGGTAACATTTCTGTTTCTGTGACAATACTTTTCTTATTACACTTACCCTATTCCAAAACTTAGAAAACCAGAATTACTCTGTTTTCTTATTTGAAATATTTCTGGTTTAAATTCTTAATGGTGCAGTTCAGTTTGTTCCATGTGTTGTAATTGCCTTGCTTTCCTCGCAGATACTCAGGTTTCTTTGTGAGGAAATTTACATATCCATTTAATATCATTATCCTAATGACCACATATGGTCATTGTTTCAGTTGCTAATTATTTTAAACTAGTAATGTATAAACATGTCATTAGATTTAAAAAATATACCTGTTTTTAATATGGCTTATAGCCAAGTACAAAACTACTAATTTTGCCTTGGGTTGTTTGAGATTACTTTTTGCTATCATAATTTCAGTCTTAAATCTTTGTTATTTTTTTAAAATCTAAACTGGTGGGTATGTGTGTAATAAGGATTTGGTAGCTATGAATGATAGATAGAATATCAGAAGACAGACATCTGACTTAATCCAATTTGAGAATACATAGAATGTTTTGGTGCTTATCAGTCCTGGAGAAAATACATAAATCCATATTCTGCTTTGATACCAGTAATACCACAGAGACCATGTGTAATGAATGAGATGTTTCTGTTCTTGATCTTCAATAGTAAGTATATTAGGCTTTTGAATTCCTCAGATTATCCTCTGTCATGGACATAAAGAAAAAAGAGATGAAAAAAGACGTAGGCTTAACTCGGTTGTATTTAACTAATCTGGCAACTATGCATCCAGTCCATTCTTTTGACTCATGAGGAGCTAGGAGTTCTAAGTTGCTTCATAGCTGTAAAGACTCTACTGCCTGCCATTTTAAAGGTGCTTGACAGGATGACCATACAGAAGAATGGTGGCAAAGTCTTCCTGGCTGCAAAAAGCAATGTTAAGCGTAAGAATTTACTAGAATAAAAATCTGATTTTGCAGTGATCACCATGAGCTTTTTTACAGTACTTAGGTTTGATGAAGGAAATTAATTTTAGCACCTCCCAAACCACGACTCACTATAATTCTCTTTTTGCCCTTTCCTGTTTTATATCCATAAGGAAATTGCCTTCAGTGAAATAATTAGGGAGCAGGAATCTTCAAGAGCCCTCTCTCCTCTACCAATCTCAGTGACTTCCTCCTCAGTGTTCAGGTTACCAGGGCATGTATTCCAGCAACTACTGCAGGAGTGACATCGCTTAGTTATTTTGAAACCAAAGCAAAGTTCAGAATGCTCTCCTACTGTCTTGCAGACCCAAAGGAGAAGAAAATAATCCTCCAAGTAAGTTTCATTCAGAGTTACAAATTAATGCATCTGATTTATTTAGGTAGTTTTCTTGACAAGCTTTTACAGGTGAGGCTATTGAAAGTTTCTGTAAAAACTGATGGTTTTCTTCCTCTGCAAGCAAAAATACTTAGTTTGGTTTTCATTAGATAATTTTAACTACAGTAATCAGGATTCTAGCATATTTATTTGATTTGAATGAAGCAAATAATCAATGGAGAATGGAAAGAGTACAGTAAAAATTAAACTAGATTTACTAGCACAATATGTTATTGACCTGTTGAGATTAGATTGTATTCCCTGTTGCACTTCAGGGAGTATAATTCAATCTGTACTCACTTGCAGTGGTTTAAAACCCTCTTCTTGTTTTTAATATACCAAGTATCTGTTAAAATTGCTTCCCCATCCTTAAAGGCTGGGCCTTTTTAGAAGTGGCATCTGCAGTCAGTCCTTTTCAGTTTCAGAATGGGTGTGTTTAGTGTGTCTGGATTAATCCCGTTCTTACATGTTACCACACAGTCATAAAGGAATTGACTCAGTGGAACCTCTAGAGGTGATCGAGTCTAATCTTCCGCACAGAGTGGCACTAATGCCGGCACTAATCAGGTCAGTCATGGATTTGTCTAGCAAAGTCTTGAAAACCTCCAAAGATGGAATTCATATAATCTCTATGATGCACTACTCACCTGGTGAAAAGCTTTTTCTTAGTGTCCAGACTCAGCCTACCAAACTGAAGTTTGTTATGTTATCTTACGCTGCTGAGGAGAGTTTGGATTTTCCATCTCGCAACTACTCTTCAAGTAATTGTAGGCTACAGTTGCCTCTTAGCCTCTTCTTTGCCAGACTGTGCAAGCCTGTTCCCTCTCCCTCTCCTCAGAGATTATGTGCTTTAGTCCCCTTATCACCATGGTAGCCATCTGCTGGACCTTCTTCAGTTTTACAACACCCCTTTTAAACTAGAGGGGAACCCAACCGTGTACCATTATAATCTGTCACTTTCTGAGAGAAAAATAGCTAAATAGCAGATCTAAAAGACCAATTACTCATGAGAAAATCTGAAAATATCTACCCATATACATTACCTTCTCATAGTAGCTCCACTGCTTCTGGTATTCCTGTCAAGTGTTAACACTAGATACATGGAAAGGATTTAGAGCTATAGGCTTTTTGCATTAATCAGTAATATTAAATTAGTTGGCTAAATATTGCTGTCTTGGCAGAAATTCAAGACAGTCTGAAAAGGATGCAAAAACTGATCTCAGCTTGAATAAAGATACTGGTCTAAGTTTCCATGAAGGGGATCTTTAATGAGGAGGCAACTGTAAGGAAATGAAGTACTTTTTGTTGAGAATATTGGCAAATATACTGGGTCAGGCAAATTTTTGGACTCTATCAGAGCTGTGGTATCTCATTTGGGAATGGTCTTGAGAATGTTTTCAGATATCCTTTATTAAGAAATATTCTTTCTTGATTTGCTCTTATTGGGACAGCACTTCAGAAAAGTGCTGGAAAAAAGCTATTTCTCATATAGATACTGTAGGGACATGTATTTTAAATCCTGGGATTTAACTTGTTCGCCTGTGTTCGAAACAAAGTATTGATTGCCGCTGTAATCAAAGAAAGATTTTATCGGTTCTCACAACCACTTTCACCTATAAGTTTCCAAGTAAACAAGGCTAGTGTTACTGAAATGACTTTCCATGCTAGAATAGGAGTTATTTATTGATGCTTCCCGGAGTCATTTGGACTCTGTGTGGGATAAAGGCTTTTCTCAATCACATTTCATTATGGAGTGGCTTTATGTGACTAATGATTTTGAAATGTAGAGTTTGAAACTAATATTGTGTATTACTTACATAACTGCATATTTGTAAATATTTATTACATTTAAAGATTCTTAACAGTGAGTCAATGAATAACCCAGAATTATTTGGCTTATTTTCATTTTCAAGTGTTTAAATCTTTCATTAAGTCCTTTCATGCATGTTTATTCCCATTAAATTTTAGATATCCTTTCAGTCCTGGTTTTAACGTCTGCAAATGTCTGAATCCCAGAACTGTAATTACCGTGTATCTGTAAACTAAGTAATAAAACAGTCTTGAGACTCTCTTTCTTTTCAGAGATCCTTTAACATTTGTACTTCACAGAGTGATGTAACTGGTCTTTCATCTGAAAAGTCTTCATTTTAAACTGTGGTGGACTGACCCTGGTCAGCAGGTAAGCCCCCACCAGCCACTTGCTCACTCCACCCCAGTGGGGTTGGGAGAGAATTGGAAGAGCAAAAGTGAGAAAAAGTCATGGGTTGAGATAAAGACAGTATAATAAGTGAAGGAAAGAGAAGAAAAAAAATGTGTGATGCAAAGGCAGTCACTCACCTCCCACCAGCAGACCAATGGCCAGCCAGTCCCTGAGCAATGCCTACTTTGGAAAGACTACGCCACCACCCCCTTTTATTGCTGAGCATGATGTTATTATATGGCATGGCATATCCCTTGTGTCAGTCTGAGTCAGCTGTCCCGACTGCGTCCCCTCCCAGCCTCTTGTCCACACCTACCCTACTCACTGAGGGGGGCAGAGTGAGAAACACAGAAAGCCTGGACACTCTGCTGGCGCTGTTCAGCAATAGCGGAGACACTGGTGTGTTATTGACACTGTACTGGTCACTAGTCTAAAACACAGCAGCATATGGGCTGCTATAAAGAAAATTAACTCCATCTCAGCCAGACCCAGTACATGAACATATTTGTCTTTCCTGAGGATTCCGGGAATGATGCAGTTCCATGCCTGAACAGCACTACCTCAGATGAGAATATAATTATTCAGTCATATAGCAGTGTTTGTTATCAGGTTTTGCTCAGGTTGATAATAGTGAAACAGAATCACAAAACCCGGATCAATTGTTTTCCTTAATCAACAAATCCATCTCTGACTTTGTTTTAGGGTAAAATCATATTTATAGACTGAAAATCACAAGTAAAACTTGCTTGTAGTTTGCTCAATAATTATTGAGGTTATTGTGTACAGCAGTGTTAATATTGCATTGCCACTTGTGGGCGCTACTTTTAATTTGAAATCTATATTTGTGTAAAATATCACTCTACATTGTGGAAAGAATGTAATTCAGCTCCTTCTAATGCTAGACTTCTGAGCATTATAGCAATATTACGATCTATGTAAGATTAAGCTCTGATTGCCAGTGTTTAGTGTCATTATCTGTATAACTTGGCTAATATGGTCAGTCCTTTTGACTCACGAATTATCAGATGTTTTATTAGGGAATTTCTTTTCTATGATGCATTTCACTTTAAGGAAATTATATTTTAGCAGCAAGTCATTTGCCTGAATTCACACTGTTGACTATTGCCCCTTTTGTGACAGTACAGAATTGCATTTATGCTTTATGACTTTTCATCTTCTTGAATAATGACATTTCTGTTTAACACACAAACCATGACAGAGCTTCAATCAAAAATTCTGACATTATATACAATAGAGGGTTAAACAGAAATTCCCAAGAGAATACTAAAGCATACACATTTTTACATTTATGGACACTGAACCAAATCCATTTTTTTAATGGTATGGATTTTTTTTTTATTAAATGATGGAGCTGGCCATATATATTCTTGTCATTAATCAATAATTTCTGTTGTTTTTAATTTTATGTTATGAAAGGCTAGAAAGCACAGCTGACTTAGAGAATGCTAACTTGACTCCGGTAAATGATTGCCAAGGGATGGTGATTTATTATGAAATCTGGGGAAGATCAGAGTGAATCTTCCCGCCCAACACTTTTTTTATCAAGCAGAATCAGATTTGCAAGTAATGAAAACAAAAAGCCTCCACTTAAGTCAATTATTTCAATCTCAATTAAAAATTATATTCTTGTCAGAAAGTATTTAATGGAAGTAGTTCTGCTGGTCTGAGTTTGGTGCTTTGTCAACTAAACACCTAGCTTAACTTTTAATGGTATTATCGATATAAGACTGTGAATATACATAGGAAAGGCATAAATCTCCATAGGATCAGAGTCCCATGTTGTACTTACTCATACGTAGTAAAGCTGTCTGCTGGGCTGGCTACGAGTTAAACTGTACCCTCTATCATGATACTCCAGACTATGAAAAAATTTAATTTGTTTTTTTCTTAGTACCAAAGACAACTATTATTATGAAATTATCCTTTTTATTTATTAATATATTTTTACTTTGGTAGCAAAGGCATACTGTATTGTAGAGGTATCCTATGTTTTAATTTGGTTGCTCAGCAATAAATGTAATGTCGTATTTACCACATTCAGGACTGCTTTTTGTATCTCAATCTTCTGATTAATTTTAGGTTTGTATTTAATTTTAATTTTAGGTTTGTATTTAAGTATGTGTCATTTGTGAGGTCATTTATTTAAGTGGTAGCCATTGGTGCAGGAATACAATAAATAATAATGATTCCGGGTAAAGTGTTCAAAACAAACCTGGGAATCAAAATAGCAGCACTTGGCAAAAGCCAGGCACAAGTTGAAAACAATTATCTATCCAAAAGGTTTGAAGATCAATTAAAGATTGAAGGTTCAATAATTGCGCTCTATTTGTCATATTTCCATCTTTTAAAGATCTACATGGTAAAAATAATTCAATAATTAAAAGAACAAAAACCCCACACATTTCTTTTTGTAGCTGTTTTAAAACAGTGAAAGTAAATTCCTTATGTGTAGCAGGTTTGCAGTGTTGGTTTGAATAACTACAATTTGCTTGAGTTCTTGAAGCTTTGAAAGACTGAGCATAGAACCTGCCTGATACAGCAATGTTGGTATTGACGGTTTCTGGAGATTTTGTTTCAATTTTTTTTAATTATGTCTGAACATTAACAGCTAAAACTTAACAGCTATCTTGCTATCTTATTTTCCTGAAATCATTAATTCTTGACTAAGTTAATACATTATTTTAAAAAAATACTTGATTTCTGAGATATAAACAAAGATTTGAAGTTGGTTACCAGTTGTTTTTACTTATTATGTTACACATTGATTAAATTTTTGAATTCAGTGTGCTTAAAGGTAATGCATAAAAGTAATCCCGTTAGTTGCATTAAAGTTATCAGCTCTGTAGACGTAGAATAGCTTCGTCATCAGGCTCTTGCACTCTCTGGAACTTCAGAGAGCTTGAACCAGTCGTAACTCACTAACATATTCCTATACATGTGTTGAGTAGCAGGAGAGAGATAACCAAGGAGTACTATACAAGATGAAAATTCAGGCAGTTCAGTGGAATGAAAGGTAAATGAAACGGGAACATAGTAAATCCTAGTTTATGTACATAGCAAGTGTTGGTTAAGCCTTAGATTAGGGTTTCAGTCACACTTTCCCTTCAGTGTGACTATTTCTGTGCTTTAATGTGAGGATGAGAATAAGCGTTACCAGATCTGGGCAAATGCACCTATCAACGTCAATTTATGGAATGGATTACATGCTTCAGCGTGGTGTATTACATTGGAAAGTAATGAACCAAAACACTTTGGCTTTAGCTATAGTTTAGCAGAACTCTTAAAGATGACACTGGCTGGCTGCATCTGGATTCTTGACTGCACAGACTGTTTTGGTTTGGGATTTTTTAATCTCAAGATTGGGATGGGACCCCCTGGGAAATTGCCCTCAGGGATAAAGGAGCAGAACAGAATTGGCAGCTATTTAAGTCATTTTTCTTGCAGCACAAGAGCTCTTGATTCCCATGTGTAAGAAATCAGGCAGGGAAGGCAGGAGACCAGCATGGCTTAGTACAGACCTCCTGGTCAAACTAAAGCCTAAGAAGGAAATGCACAGGCAGTGGAACCAGGGACGTGTATCCCAGGAAGAATATTAGGAGTGTTACCAGCACGTGTAGGGATGGAATCAGGAGAGCTAAGGCACAGTTGGAATTTGGAATTAGGGCAAGGAATTTGAAGAACAGTAATAAGGGCTTCTACAGGTACGTTGGTCAGAAAAGGAAGATTAAAGAAAATGTAACCCCCCTGATAAATAAGAGTGGAAATCTAGTGACAACCTACATGGTGAAGGCTGAGGTGCTCAACCATTTTTTTGCCTCAGTTTTCACTGGCAGTCACTCTTCCCACATCTCTCAAGTCCCTGAACCTCAGGGCAGGGACTGGGTGAACCAAGTTCCTGCCGTTGTAGGAGATCAGGTTCGAGACCACCTGAGGAGCCTGAACCTACACAAGTCCGTGGGACCTGGAAGTATGCATCCCAGGGTCCTGAGTGACTTGGCAGATGTAGTTGCTAAGCCACTCTCCATCATATTTGAAAAGTCATGGCAGACAGGCAAGTTGCCAGTGACTTGAGAAAAGGGAATATCACACCCATTTTTAAAAGGGTCATAAAGAGATTCTATGATTTGGAGATGCTTGCTTTGGAGAATTTGAGGAAATATTTTCCATATAGAATAATCAATGCATCCTAAGGGAAGTTTTGATAGATTTTTCCTTGTCTTTGTCTGTTCAGAAAGTGGCCTATACGATGGTATTTCTCAAGAGCTTACATTTACTTAGGCAGATAAAATGGTATGCATTTCCACTTCTTTGTTGCTATTTCACATACAAATACCTCAGTCCAGCTCGTGGTGACTATAGCTTTAAAAGTACGACAAAAAAATCCAGTAAATATTTAAATGTGATTCTGTGCCTTGGCTGTTCATTTTCCACTAATGAATCTCATGCAAGTGATCAGAAGCATGTAATTTTTGTTTACAGGACAAATTTTTAACATATTCTTAGGCCCAACCCTGCATAAAATGTCTTGTCTTTGGCTCTTGATGCGGCAGCTGTATATATATAATGAAAAGGGTCTGCAGGCCAGGGAAAATATGATCAGCCCACCATGCACTATTGTACAGAGTGTAGATATGTTAAAAACTTCGGAAGTAACAAATACTTTATTGATGTTTGAATATTTGTGTTGTGTACATTCTAAAAGCTTTTTAGTATACATTATAAATAGATGAGTGTGTATATGTGGGCTGCATTGTTTTATTTGCTTATTTTAAAGTGTGTTTATATCAGACTGTATACAGAGTCCTTTCTATCTGAACTCTAACACTAGCTGAAAGTGTAGTGACTAAGGAATAACTCAAAAGATGACATTTTCTGTGTATTTTATTACTGTAAAACACAAAAATCTGCTTTGTTATCTTCCCTACAGCCAGTAGTCTGGATAGCTATTTACAGATGGGTGCATTAAAATACTTAACTCATCTACTTACAAATCATCATAAAAAGGTAACAACTTTATGAAAGTAAAATCAATACAAATTGCATATGGCTCATAGGATAGATTTTATAAACTGTTGGTTTTTTTTTTTTTTTTGTAGTAACATAAACATCTATGAATATTAAGCCTTTTTTTTGCAATTCAGTTTTAATCTTTCAACTATAGAACAGGGACTATTTTCTCCTCACTATGTAATTTCCATTCCCTTTTTTGTTGATGGTACTTATGATGATAGAGATATTAAAAAAATAGAGACAAAATTTGCTGAAGTGATTTGCTGAGGAGGCTGCATGTACATAAGTAAAAGATGCTTAAGTAAACTTAGAACTTTGGAAAATATTCTCCTTGATCAGTTCTTTCCACAACAAGGATTATGACACTTTACCAGATTATGGCAAATATAAGTGAGATTGTGACCCTGGCACAGATTCAATTTGATTGTGTCCTTTCTGTCACTTGGGGCTTCATGAAATAATCAGTCCATAAGTGGTGTAACAATAGGAACAATTTAGAAACTTCTACTGTAAAGTGCTTAATTCTTGTAAGAATTTGTCTAGTGGGCTTTCTTGGTTTTCATTACTGATTTTACAGTTTGCTGGTCATATGCTCCTATATATCCAAATCTATCTGTCATATGGGAAGGGAATATATATGTCCTGTAGTTCTAGTAGTTGCTTGCAACCAGTATTCTAGAAAATGTTTGAAAAACAGTTATGGTGGAATAATAGTGATTTCAACACCAGCAGAGAAAATAAATTTCAGGTGTTTGTCAGAAGACAAGTTTTAAGAGTGCAATCTGTGGAAAACTAATATTGCTGAAATATTTATAAATTAATTTCCTAGTACAAATGGTGAATAAATTTGTTAAACTTGTTCTAACTTTTGTCCCGTTTTGTTTACAGTATAACTTCATTCCTGCTAAATCTGTATTTGTGCAATTTGGCTGAGATTTCTGAAGGCCTTTAATTTGCTTGCAAAGTTTCTGCATTTTTAAATTACCCAGTGAATGGAGCTGCCCATTAATCATAAGATGAAGAGCCACCACTCACAGTGACAATAAGGCTATGTGTCTTAGTCAAGAATTTTATGCCAGTCGAAGTGGCTAGAGTAAAATAATTTCAGAAGATAAAACACAGAGGGCTCTAACCTTATTAAAACATGTCAGTAAATAATAGTTGTTTGTTACTGGTTTAATTTCCAAAATTTCTGAGGTATTTAGTTAAACACTTATGGGAACTAATTGTAAGTGATATATACCCATTGTTACTTTGGTTAATAAAAATGGTAATACCTGTGCAAAACTGAACTGCTTTCAATGCCATAATGTAATTACATCATGGAAAACAGCATAATAAAGCAAGAAGAAAGCCCTAGGTATATGTAATTTCAGTTTAAACTTTCTTTGGAATGAGAAATACTGGCTGGGTGTGGGGACCGCTTTTGAACTGGGGAGGAAAACTAACTCTATCTTACTGTACTATTCACTTTGATTAATTAAATCAGAGTGTAAAATTGTACCAAGCTTTTCTGCCTGAATGAGTTGATAGAAAATATTGTAGTTTTCCTCTGATAAGTGCTCTTCTTAACCAAAGAAAGGCTTGGGTTGCTGCTTGAGATAATCCTTTCTTATCAAAATCTTTGCGTGTGGCTGTGGTTATCCAGGTGTCTTAGACCAGAGATGTCTGTCCATGAAAGAGAACTTAAAAGTTTCTCTCCTGAATGTTTTCCTGTGTTTTCACAGTGGTAGAGCAGCTGTTAATTTCCCAGGCTAATGTGTCATCTGCAGTGAATCTCAGCCTTTGGTTCTGGAGAAAAATAGGAATGGATATCCAAAAAGAAAAAGTTGCAGACATTGTGAAAGCAAGGAAATTTCCTAGTTTGCTTCAGAACTGTTCTTCCCATCTTTACTGCAGGTCTGTCAGTAAAGAGTGTTTCCGCTCTTTGGTCTTCCCTGAACCCTCTGTGTGGTGAGAAGCTGAACTAGGAGATGAGTGGGATGATCAGCATAACAGGGAATCAAACTGTACATGTGGTGTTACAGAATCACAGAATCACTAAGGTTGGAAAAGACCAGTAAGATCATCAAGTCCAACCACCAACCCAACCCCACCATGCCCACTAAACCATGTCCCGCAGTGCCACGTCCACACGTTCCTTGAACACCTCCAGGGATGGTGACTCCACCACCTCCCTGGGCAGCCTGTTCCAGTGTTTGACCACTCTCTCCGTAAAGAAATTTTTCCTAACATCCAACCTAAACCTGCCCTGGCACAACTTGAGGCCATTTCCTCTTCTCCTGTTGATCTCTATTTGAAGAATGTCAGTTTGTCTGCATTAATCTCCGTACTGGTGGAGTTGTTTTTCATCCTGAAGATAAATCATTTATAGTTATGTTAGGTATCTTTAATTTACTCTGCAGTCTACAGGGCATTTAGATCAGCAGAGAGATAGTGGATTGCTCTCTTTGAGAAACCCACTCATTTAGCTCGTTTCAACAGTTTGGTCTCTATGGCATAAGGAATGATGTGTAAACTCAGCCCTAAAATGCTTCCATTTGCAAATAAAAATGCAGTGCTTATTTGGTATTATTAATTGTACATCCATTTTATTAGACTGTATGTTTAGATGGTCAATGCAAAATTTATAACAGCCTTGCATGTCACTACTCGGTATTTCCTGGATACCAACCCTCATTTTTTGAAATCCTAAACACAAGAGAACAGTTTAGCCCTGTCAGTGCCTTATGAATAATAGGACAGAGAGGGGTTCCTTTCTTTTCCCATCACATACCCAAAAATTTTGGGGTGGGGGAGGAAAAAAAACCCCTTTAAAAATTATGTGGGATTTATTAGAAACATAAGAGCCACTGAACTCAAGTGAATTCTCTTAATTGCATTTCTCTTACTGGAGTTAAGCAACATAGAATAGGACTTCTTGTTTCCATATGTGAATGATTAACCATTCCAAGACATCGTACTACAACGTTTATGTGGTATTTTGTAGTTCCACAGCTGAAATGAATCCTGGTCTTTTAGCATAAAAGGTGCCAGAAAACCTCTTTTGACATACAGGATGAAGTAGCAAGAGTGGTCATAGTTTCCTAAGCTTTTACTGTGAAATAAAGAAACACAAATCATATTTGATCCTTAATATTGCAAAGAGATGTTTAAAGGTAAATGTAATTGAAATGAAAATGCATTCTAATCCCAATAGTTTGATCTCTACAGCTGTAAGGAAAAATCAGTTGTTATAAACAATTACCTCTCTTTTGAGCAACCACTTTAATAATAACTAAAGTATAATACTTAGCATGGCTACTACAGTTTACCATTAAAGTTAGCATTGCTTTAATTAAAAAGTTGAAAGTTAATGCAAAAAAGCATACAGTACAAATAATAAAATTGTGATTGAGTGTCCATTGCAAACCTATTAATAGAATAGCAAATAAAGGGAAAATATCATCATGCAGGCTTTTTTTTAACACCTTTTTCAGTTTTACAGGAAAAATCAACTTTGAAGTGATGCATAGTAAAGTGCCTATAAAATGTATTCCACATATAAAATACAAAGTACTTTCAAATGCCCCAACTTCAGTGTTAAATTATGGGGAAGTAGGCAATTACTATTTAGTGGAAAATAAATAATTTCTTTAGTAGAAATGTTTAGACATTGATGGTTGATTTTAAGACTTTCGGAGAAGCAAAGGGAGTTCTTTATAACAAATTAAAATAAACTTGACCATCTTCAGTTAGAATGTGTAGCAGAATGGCTCTGTGTAATTGAGGATGGCAGCCCTCACCCAGATCTTCACAAACTAAAACCAGATTCTTGAGCTGCTTCTGAAACTCTAGTTAATTCTGAGCTTTTCCCCTTTACATATCTGTAGTGATTATTTATATCCTGGGTAAATTAAGACAAAATTATGGCAGAACTAGCTACGGATGTCTTGTGTCATACTTACATATTAATATACTTACATTCAGGACTAGAAAAAATTTGTGTGAAACTTCTTGTATGTCATTTATTTTCACTTTATAGACAGCCTTTTGCTCTGTTAATGCTGCTGGATAGTTGTGGGCATGGTATTCATGTTTATTGATGTTATATGCCTGTATTTGCAGGCCGTTGCCTTCATTTTTTGTGGTAAATATAAATAATGTCTCTTAATATGAGCAGAGCACATTTTGCTCGTTTAGCCATGTGCTTACATGGTGTTTGAACCTAACTTAGTGAAGAATATTATTTTAAAAGAACGTCACAATTTTCTAACTGTTGTGGAGGTAGGAGAAGAAAATAAAACAAAGGAAAAATGCATTTAGTTAAACGTAGTTGCATTAAATGCTGTACTTAAGAGGCACTAGCTCAGATCTCTACAGAAGTGTTTTGTTTTTTTTCCCTACAGGATGAAAATGTAGCACTCAGGAAACATGGATAATGCAGCTATCAAGTAAGATAGAAAATAGTAGCAAATGAAACAAAATCCTGCTTTAAAGTCCCAAGACAAAGTCATAATCCTTCTGGGTAGATCCTAATAGATTCAATTCCTCTATGAAAGTCCATAAAAAGGAAAAGGGAATTATTTCAGAGTTACTTTGTATCCTAACAGTTTCCCAAAATAGAGGCTCTGGATGGTAACTTTGTATTGACGAATGTTTGTTTTCCAGAGTAGAAGTTTACTTATCCTTCAGTGTCTCAGGAAGGACTGTTCTGCTCCATTCTGTGCCACTGGGACTAAGGAGGAAGGAATGGCAGGAGCTGACTCTAAACCTAAATGTTCATCCTTGAGCCTAGAGATTGCTGAACTTCCTGATCTAACTATATACTAAAACTGTCATCCATTAGGGTTACAGGACATGCCTCAGTTAACTCAGAGAGGTGAGAGAAAACTTTGGGTGAGAGATGATAGCAGTTCCTTCAGAGTCTTAACCGTACTTGTTGCATGATGGGGTTGGGCTGAGTGTCTTCAGACAACACACTCCTTAGAAACGTCTGCTGGTTCCCTTGCATCTGAGGCCTTAATTGTCCAGCTGTCCATATGACAAGCACAGCCACATAGTCTACAATGTGATATAAGTGGTATTATATGTCCTGGCTGATAATAGTCCTAGAATGCAAGCTACATTTGATTTGCCTGATAGCCCTCAAGCAGCTCAACAGTTTTATATTGCCTCCCAAGACCAAAAAATTATTCTGAAGGTTCTGGAAAATGTTCTGCTACTATATAACCACAGAGAAATTTGACTTTGATGCTGACCCAGCTTTGATTTGGGGGAGAGGGACGGTGTTGGACTTGGTGATCTGCAGAGATCCTTCTAATCTAAATTATTCTATAGTTCTACATATGTCATTTTGAGCAGCACGCATACATTATGTTTCATGTGAATTTTAAAAAGTGTCTTTAACATTGAACTAACTTTCTCTCTTAATACAAATTCCAGTAATCCAAAGCTGTTGTCCAATCCTACTTTAAAAAACAAATGCCTTAAATGTGTTTGAGCCTATGGGCTCATCTACCTAACAGAACAGAACATGATGCAAGAGATCCCTGACCTACCGGAGCAGAGGTGTTTCTGGAGCACAGGCGCATCAGGGCAGCACTGTGGCTGAGATCATAAGCTGTACGGAGGGGTAGGGCTACTTAGTTCAAGTGCAGTCTCATGTTAACTGAACAATTCTGTATTTAAGACGCTGACTGCTGTCACCTCATGGTTCTATGTTACATCGGGAGAATACATTGGTTCGGTTAGAGCTATCTTGTGGCTCTCCCTATGCTGGGATTCATGGTGAAATGAAGATATGCCCAAAATCTTTCCTGTTTTTCTTCAGTGGTTCAGAGTGATCATTCCAGCTAGAGACGGATACCTTACTGTCATTGGTATATAAGCAGCACAATTGATCTAAGTAAGTGCTAGACATCTTTCTCAGTGCTCTCCTGGAAACTTCTCAGATATTCTGAAAAGACTGTAACAGAACCAGAATAAATGGAAGTATACAATTACACTGTACTGGGTTTGGGTTTTTTTCCTATTTGTACCCAAATTCAGTTAATATTTATGTAATCTGGCTGTGGTGGACCCTGCAGAGTTACAGTGTACTTTCATACTTACATCACTCTTAATCTATAAAACAGCTGGTGAGGTTGATCTTTTGGGGAAAAATCTAAATGTGAATTTTAGTATTCAGTAATGCTAATCCTATGCAAATAGCTATTATGATAGGTTTATCTAATATTGTACAGTATGTTTATGGTGCAACCTGACTTTCAAACTTTCTATCTGATTTTGTGCAGTTTTGATTGAGCTATCTCCGTAGCAAAATCTTGGCATAGTTATTGTATAGTGGTTTATTTTTTTAGTATCTGCACACAAGATTATGTACGAGAAGTACACAGCAAGTTCCAAGAGATCTTAGAAATTTTTATGAGTTAAAAGGCAGAGATGTGTAGTAGGAAGTCAAAAGTTCTCAGTATTTTTCCCAATACTAGGCACTGGGAAAAGCATTAAGTTAACAGGAAATTTGTGCTCTTTCTGAAATAACATCACTTATTTCAAAAGTTTCCCTGTCTTCGCAAACCAAAAACCAGAATGTTTTGTAGCTGTAACAAATGTAAGAAATGCTACATGTACACTTTGGTGCTGTGCTTTTAGAATGAAGCTTACCTCAATTTAGGAGCAGAGACCATTCACTACCTAGGCAATTAACATTCTACTCAGGGTATCACCCTGGTGTAACAGAAGGTTGAATTTTGATCTGTGTCTGTAATGATGCGATAAAGTGACTCAATTTCCTCAAAGTCCTATAGGTATTATGTCTTACATGCAGTAGTGAATTTTACCTGTAATGAATTGGAAAATGTTATCAAATAATTAGAGCCACAGGGTCAGAGGCCAGAATAACAGAACAACGTTTGGCTGACAAGCACAAGGATAAAATTCTGGTGAAATGTTAATACTGATAAAAACAATTAATAATCATGTACACAAAGCTGGTTAAATAGATCTACTGCAAATACTTAATTCAGAAAATAAGTGTACAAATTGCCTATGAGCAGTATGCAAAAACCATTTGAGATTGGGTTCCTATTGTTATCTGGTTTATGTTTCGTATGCTTCTCTAATTTAAGTCCATGCAGGGCATAGAAACTACAGTGCTTGCCTTCCAGTTCCTTCCATCTGTCACAAGACTGGGAACTTAAAGGGAAAAGGGCTCCGTTATCATTCAGGACAATGTAGAGGAAGAGCTTTCAGTGTTGTTCAAAGCCCCATTCCTCCAGTATGGGTTCTGGAGACAAATTTCTGCATCTGGATTCAATCCCATTGATTCCATTGACTGGTCATTTGCATGGGCTTATAACAAGTTTGAGCCCTGATTTTAACATATGTGTTTATATATGTGTAAGGCCCTGATTTCTTTTGTTAATATATAAATGGTTAATACTATTGCTGATTATTAGGCAGGGAAGTGAAGAACAAAATCCAGTGTTCGTTGCTTTAGCTAAACATGTATCTCTAAAAATGTACAACCGTGCTGAAGTTGCACTACCTGAATGAACTTAATTATGCTTACTTAACATAAGACATATTGATGTATTTTCAGTTTTAAAAAACTTAGAAGAAGAAAGAGTTTTCATAACAAACTTCATTTTATGGTTTGCAGTGTCTTTGTTGAGATGAGAAGTTCATCCTATTTACTGGTGGCAAACCCAGTCTTTTACAGGTTAATGTAAAACTTTCAAACAGTAAGAATTTTGTAGCTTTGAAACGTTCAAGTAATTCTGAGTGATTTCTCAGGTGCCTTGTTTGTAGACAGAAAATTAGTCTGATTTTCAAGTCTAAGTTTATAGATCATCTATCAATATGGTCATCATTAATGATACTTGTTTGTTATTTGGTTAAAGGTATTTCAAATTAAATCCTCTGACTCATCCATCCAATACTCTTCTGAAACTCTGAGGCAATGGTCATTAAATCGAGAGATTTCCCTTTATAATAACCAACAGGTAACTGCTGCTCTGAGCTGTAAGACAGTTGTACAATCTTTTATCTAGTTTTTATTTTGGCCTTCTTTCTAATTTGCTAAAATATTGCAACATTAAAAAAAAAATCTCTAAACCTCAACTTCTGCGTGAATGAATGTTGAAGATTTTACATGGTCATGTTTCTCTGCTGCCAGAAATTTCTCTTAAAAGGCATTATGTCTGTATGTATAAATATAATTGTGGTTTTGATAACACTGCAGCTACAGCAAAGTCTGTGACATACTCAAGACCTTAAAAATGAATGATTCAATCAGAGTATGATTAATTCCTTTTGGCTCTTGTGGTCAATCAGGGTTTCACAAGTAAATGTAACAAAGAAAAAAGCATTTTATCTGTTTCCCCTTATTTGCATGAGACTAATTACTGTAAGTATGGTAAAAGTTATGTCCTATTCCCTCCTCAATTTACGCTGTGTGGTCAGCAAATTGTGGTCCTGTAAACTGCGAGTCTTTATCTGATATCCTTCTAATTAACTTCACAATATCCCAATTGTGAAAGTGCATCAGGCATTGAGAGAAATGGAAGTATACTGCTTATGTTCACATTTTTAACAGTTTATGAACCTACGCTACAATTTCTGAGTGTGGTGTAACCATACCTTGATATGGTCTTTAAGAGAATACCCAGTGTGTTTCCAGTAAAATATGTATGGGAATTTAGATAATTAGATTTTACACAAGTTGGCATGGCTGTTCAGCATCTTGGGTGGCAATTAATTTCTCTTAAGTATCTAGCAGGAGGAGTGAAATGAGTATATAACTTTTATTTTAGTTTTTCTTTTAAAATTCAAGGTCATCTATTTGCACGAGATTACATTTTTCATGTGTATGTTCTACTAAATTCACCACTACATGTCTGCTGAGCATAGTGAAGTTACTACTACTATAAATTTAGGCAGCAGATTATAAAAAAAAAAGAAAAAAGAAAAAAAGGAAGGTGGCAGAGATATAATTGAGAAAGCCCTAGTTTTGGGCTGATATAATAGAAGCTGATTTTGGACTTAAAGAAGTTTTACTGGTTTTGCATGAGCTAGAAAACATGCTGCGGCTTGGAGAATTGATGTTTAAACTCTATTTTCAACCTGAGAGATGAGAAATATAGAATGCTATGGTCATATAGAAGCACTTCGGTTGAATGTTGTGGGGTTTATTCTACACTGTATATGCTATGTTTATCATTACTGTTATCTACTTTTCTACTTCTGAGGTTTTCTTTCTGATGCTATTTTGCTCATGTAGCTTTCATGGGCAACAGCAAACTGTAACACTGTTATATGAATGTTTTTGCAATCAATGCACCTTTTTTTCCCGAAAATATGATGGAATTTTAGAACACAGGCTTTTGTATTGTAAAAGCTTGCTTTTTAACATCTCATTTTCAGTACTTTCTGATGAATTCGTACTTCTGTTTAGAGCTCTCTGCTGAAACTTTTGCTCCTACATGAGTGTTTTAGCTCTCAATATTTCATTCTATTGAAACAGCAGTGCACATGGATCTCAAATTTCCATTATTCTTGCTCTACCAGGGGTTTGCACACAACTCTGAACACATAGTCTGCAGTCTCCTGAAGGTAGAAGACCACCCCTTTTCTGTACATAGAAAGTAATTTGCACTAGAAATCATGTGTACTATCACATGCAGAAAAGCTAGCCTAAAGCTAGCCTAAACTGTTAATATTGTAAACAGTTGTGACAAGTTATAAGTTGCTTTCTGGTGTGGTTGTTTGGGGTCTCTCACAAAGAGCATCAGTCTAAGCCAAAGATGGTAAGCAAGGGGAAACAAATACAGTGGACATTATGGTTTCAAATAGTGAAAATGTTCAACAATCTGTATTTTTGAATGAGAAAGAGTGTCCCAAGAATATGCAAAACTCGGTAAGGTGTGGTAACACCTATACCTTCATGTCTTTTACATCCCCAAAATATTAATACAGGCATATTTCAGCCGGGTGTTATGGGTGTCGTTACTTAGGTATGATTGTTTTCAGTTTTCCCTTTTTTATTTTATGCATATATCAATGAATGTTAGTATATTTTATCTACCATTAGTTAGGTGCTCTGTAGGTAATATTCAGAGAACCATTTTTTGTGCTAATCCAGTCACTCATTATAGTAGATATATTAACAATTTCATCCCAGTTTGTTTTTTTTAATGTGATAAAGCTTACCTATAGAAATGAAACTAAGATCTCTAATTCCATTGCCCCCTCCTTGGATAAATATAGCAGCTTGATTAAAGTCTCAAGAAATGTGAGATCATTAATGCATCAACCTTCTATTTTGTTTCATTATTCTTAGTTCTGGGTATCTCTGTAATGCATTTTTCTTAATCAGGGTAAATAAACCTACCTCTTGAATGGTCATAAAGTATGAGAAAGAACAAATAAGCAGCACAATACATGAGCACCATGCAATCACTCCTTGCAAAATACCATCTAACTACCACGGGGAAATCACCACTTACTACTGTGAAGAACTATGAGTTGACTAAAAAGTCAGCATGTCTGTGAGATGACTAAAGCTGCTTGAAAAAGTTAACTGCAAAGTTGTCTTTTTATGTGGATTTTGTATAATAGATTCTTTAAAATTCCGCTTTCCAGCTTTCACATAGATTTCACATAGATTTCTCTACTACCACACACACAGAATAAACACTGCAAAGACAGAGACTATACCACACAGCTTGCAAGTGACTTTGCTCAGGATCATTTTTAGTCTAATAACAAAGTCTACTGGAAATTTACTATGCTACAAGAATAGCTTTATGTGAAATCTTGTGAATTTGGAATATTAATGTAAGATAAATTACTTTTAAATTGAATTTCTCGAATGCAATTGATTGTGTTTGCCGGGGATGAATAAGGAGTTATTCACACTTATCTAAAACTTAGATATGCTGTTTCTGAGCAAGTCGGAGAAAAATTTAGGAATATTTCTGATAAAGTGCAGTGTATTTCACATTGCCTTAGATTACTTGAGAAACACAAAGCAATGTTTTGGTAAAGTGTATCTTTAAACCATCTTTTATATGTAAGGTAAAGGTTGACTTTTCAATTGATTAAAAGCAGAAGCATCAAAAAAATTCTACCTTCATCTCAGACTATTTTCTTCTTGATATCTTTGCCTATCTTTAAAAGACTTTTTCTTTTGTTGCAGGTTGTTGTTTTTTTGTATGTACAGCATAGATTTAAATTTGCTATATTCCTTAGAATGTTGCTCCAGTGTATGTTATTGACCAGCATTTTCCAATGATTATGAAAAACAGAAGGATCATAAGACATAAAAGTGGATAGATGGCTTGATTTTATTCTGGCATTCAACTTGCTTAGCTATAAAAGCTTTTCTCCATTTGTCAACAGGGAAATCATCCTTGCGAATTCTGCAGTGGCAGACCTTAGTAACAGGTAAAATCCATCCAGGAGGGGCAAGAACAGTGGACGCTTTCTTTATTGGCTTTTAATTTACAGTGAAAATACATTGTTTATTAGTCATGAGTAACTTGTAACCTAACATGGTGTTACTCACTTGAAAAAATGATTTTTTTTTGATTGCAAAGGAATCCACTGCTTTCTGAATGCCAAATTAACAAGGAATATCTTGCTTATGAAGCAGAAATTTACTTCTTCATCTATTGAGGGAAGAAAGAAACTCAAATGAATACAATAAACAGGATTTTCTGAAAAAAAAAAAAGCAGCACAGTTGGATTTGATTTGAAAAGAGCAATAGCAGGCATATGTCATGTGTCATTATAGGAGAGAACTGGCGACAGTATTATTCATTATGTGGTTTCAGAGTGCCCTAAATTGGAGTATAAGATTATTGGAAGTGGATGATTTCCCCAGATTACTGCTTAATAGTGACTAAAGGGCCCACATTACTCATATTTGCAATGAAAATAGTGCCAAAAACCAGCAGTAGTTGACTGGAATGAAATGTGGAGCCCTCAGGGTTTTAGCTTGAGATGCAGCTTAATTGTGTGTCTCTTGCTTAATACAAATGTCCCTGAGTCTCTGAGGCTGGTGTGCTTTCAGCACTTGCAAATTGATCCAGCAGTTTCCAAAGTATTTACTGCTTTTTTTCTTCACTGCTTTCTAAACAAATTATTATAATGACTTCGCAGACTAAAGTGGGTTTCCCTGTTTCTGACTGTTCGTCATTACCAAATGCTATATTCTTTCAGCTTTCTGTCAGCTTTTGTTTATTTCCTTTATCTGCTTAATCTTCTATAGTGACATGGTTGGAAGAGGGTTAGGGTCTGAACTGTCGTGAATGGAACCTTCCTTTTGCACTTCTAGAAAAATGGACATGTAAGAATGACCCAACTGGGACTAGGGTACTTTCGCTGTAATACAACTGATATGTTGGTCGCTTTTATAATTGAAATATAAGTGTTGTGAGTTACTTTTAAACAAAAGCAATTAATATTTCCAAGCAGATTTACTAAAGAACTTTTAGGAAGAATTTAAACTGTGAAATTTCTTATACTTTTTGGGGCACATGTTAGCCCTACTTTGGATAATTTTTTGCTAAATTGGTTGTAGGGTATGCATAGAAAATTCTTGTAGAACAAGAAATTTGCACAAATTTGACAAAAAAATCATGTTGTATTTCTTTCATGATATTTAGAATTTGTCTCTGCCACATCCCATGAGATGAAGCAAAAATACTGCATTAATGTGAAAGAAAATTGTTTTGTTGTGTGAAGGTGCTGAACTGAAGTGCAGAAGAATTAGTTTTATTTCAGTGCTATGTTGAATTCCAGGTATGCCAAACTCAGACAAGACTTTTAAACGCTGCGCTTCTATTCCCTGCTCATAAAATGGAAACAAAAATACCTTCTTTTTGCCTATTGAAAATGTAAGGTGTAAGTAGCAAAGACTAAATTTAACATAGAAAATGCCTCGGCAAAGGACCTCAAGAAGTCATCCTGTCCTTCTGCTTTAAAAAGCAAGGCATGAAACTAAAGTATTTAATTGTTCTATTACAAATAGGGAAATGAGCAATGGAGGAAATTTTTCCTGTGTTGTGTCTTGTCTGGCAATGATCATCATTTCTACCTTACCTGCAATGCCTCGTAAATTTGAATAAGGTATAAAAGAAACCCCAGATTCTGAAAATGATGCTTACAGTCTTTGAATTCAGAGGGTTCACTTAAGTCTTTTTGTGTCAATATGGTTGACTCAGTTAGAAAGTAACTAAGATAAATTGGTAGAATCTGTAAATAGTAGCTGATTAAAACCAAGATCTTGAATATGTATTCAAAATAAACTGAACTGTTACACCTTTTCTGTTTCACTGATCCCTGAGTAGTACATCTCTTAATGTTGATCTTGTGCCTGATTCTTCAAAGAGAAAATTACTGATGAGAATTTTTAATTGTTATTATTTCCTTTAGCTTAGAAGAATAAATAGCTGTCTTATACTGCTCAGCAAAATTTCCAATGAACATTTATAACTTTCGTAGATCAGTCTTTTTTTAATGTTTGTTAGAGACATTGCTGCCTGAATTCAGCCACTTATACAAATGAAGTTATTTATTATGTTGTATTCATTGCAAATTTCTACCTTTCAGAAATTACTCCTGCAGTTCATATTTCTGCAATACAATAAAATATTAACTGTGCAACAAGAAGCATGGTACTGGGGAATCCCTCAGGTGCCACACAATTAGTTCAAAGCATGAATCTCAGTAAATGTGTTTGGGGTGCTTTGATTTGATCATTTTTAATATGTAGGAGAAATTCAAGATGAAGAATAAAATTTATCTAGTTCATGCTAAGGTGAGAACTCAAAATTTGGAAACGAAATTTTTCTAGAAGGAAGAAAACCTGTATGAAAAGTACAAACGACATTCTGAAAAACAGAAGGAAATTCTTTCTGTAATAGTTAGGGAAAACACACATGAATGATCACATAATAAGAATTTTTTGTGATCATTATTTATATCTCATAAACTTTTGAGATCAGTTATTAGGGGATGAAAACTACATTCCATTGTTCCGTATAAAACTCCACTGAAATTATTATATTCCTTCCATTTCCACGTAGCAAAAATTCATTTTTTTCAGGGTGATCTTTTTTCCCTTATATAGTCTAATATTGTTCTTCCACCTCTTGGGAAAAGAAAGGACATTGTTGGTTATATTATGTTTTCCCTAAATCAAAATATACTTTCACTGTTTCAGATTACAGATGAACAAGTGGACAAACCTTGTTCTTCAGTAGGCATTTAGCTAGATACAGGGTTTGGTCTGACAGAGCTTGCATAGTGTCATTAACTGCCATATAGGACCTGCTCAGGAGAAGATGATTTCTGTTGTGTTCTGCCCTTACAGGTCAGACTAGCTGGTTGTGATAGACTTTCACTGGCGTCGAAATCTCTGGATCTGACTCCCTCCCTTCAGTCCTTGCTTTCATTGGCTCTGGGGAATATTGCATTGCTCTCAACGTCCTGAGAATACTTGCAGCTCTGTATTAAG
This sequence comes from Gavia stellata, assembly GCF_030936135.1. NCBI lineage: Eukaryota > Metazoa > Chordata > Aves > Gaviiformes > Gaviidae > Gavia > Gavia stellata. The sequence goes on along the minus strand of NC_082611.1, from coordinate 15,428,115 downwards.
ACAATGTTTTTCAAAGTATACACAAAGTATATGTATCTCAAGCTCTCTTAAGATGGAATGTATTTCTCCATTGAATTTGCTTCAGTAAGGGCAAGGGGGCTTGTTGCTTTTTATTCTCTCTGAAGCATCAAAGAATAGACCCAGCTAGAAATAGATAAGCATGAAAATACCTCAGGTGTCTAGCTGTTATGTCTTGTCCATATGCCAGTGTTAATAACAGTTGACCAAATACAGGACAGGAATGTATTTTTTTCTCAGATCATCTGGGACCTTTATTTTTTCTTTGGACCTTGTCTGCAGCAAAGAAAATAGTTTGTCCTCTGGTATCAGCTGGACGTGTGTCATATAATTAACTCCCTGCCATTGTGGGAATGGTGTTTGTTATTTGCCCTGCTCTGGTTTGCCTTTTAACTTTCTTCCACTTTTTCTCCTGCCCTCTCTAAGGTGTACTGGGACTGACTTAATGGCCTGTGGTCTGCATGTCAGATCGGGTGATTTGGTCCCTCCTGTCTTTGATTTCTGTGAAAGCTCTGAAGTACAGGTGTTCTAAATCTGACTCTTCTAGTTAGTTACTGTCACGAAAATCACTTACGTGCATTGTGCCTCAGTATTCCCATCTGGAAAACATGGATATTATTTAGCAGCTTCAGACATCATACATACTAAATATTTGGAAAAAAAATTTGAAAATTTAATCTAATTAAAATACTCATCTCAAGAAAACAAACAATTTGGACTTGACGTTCCACATATTAGAGCAAGACTGGAACTCAGACCAGATATTAATTGCTATTCAAATGTTACATGTTTTTTGTTGCGTCATTAGATACCATTAATCTGTGGAGTTGCACAGTTGGTTGACTCATCCTTGTAACAGTCTTCTGTTACTTCTTTTCATAGCCAAAAGATGTGGTTCTTCACCCATTACAGTTTCTGTAAGCTTCATGCTGTTAACGTTCGTATCTATTAAACACGGTGTCCCAAAATGCAAAGTATGCAAGGGAATACTAATTCAAATTACTGTATTTATTTCTCTCAGGAAAAGCATTGATGTAGTATAATAGTATGTCTTAAGGCTAGAGATCTTGGAATTCACATTCAGAATAACAGTAGTCTACTTTGTGCTAAAGGTAATAGGAGACAGTACTTTGCTAGGAGCAATATCTTTCATGTCTATTCTGTTGTATGAAGCCAAAGCCTAAGGCAGTTAGGTAACACAGATTGATACTAATAGTGACAAAACTTTTATAATATTCAGGGAGTAAATATTCATCACTTCTATGTTAATCCAGAAACAGAGCGCTGTGATTGTTCGATATAAAACCGAATGGAGAACTATCTGCTTCTCTGTAGATGAAATCTTCCAAAATAGAAATTACTAGACAGCATCAAGTAGGCAAGCCAGCAGTGCAGTGTGTGCATGGAGCTGTGCAGGATGATGTTCGTCTCTTTTTACTTCTTCACACACTACCTGCACCTCTGAGAATAATTGCAAAACATCAATTGCATATATCTCTGGAAAGAATCTGTACTTGCTCTCTATTTTCCACAAAAATATAGTTAATCTGCATTTCAAGTTCACAGTAGGAGGTTTCTGCCTAGTCTTTGCGTAACATTTGTATGCACAGTATTCTCAATGCTTGTTTATTCTGTTGGCTAAAAAATAAACCTTTTCAAAGAACTAGAGACTTGCATTCTTTCTCTAACTAATACTGTATCCCTCTCGTTGTCTACATTCATCGGTATATCACTTTAATGAAGTAATGAGCTTGGTTTGTCGTAAAAGGAGACACACCTCTGAAGAGCTTTGTTTTCATTTCATAGAGCTGCGCCACTGTACATTTAGTGTAGTTGTAAGCTAAATGCTTCATCATTGAATTATGCCACCATTAACAGCTGTTTATGATAAACTTTTTGTGAGTTTTACTCCTGAAAAGTACAGTTTACACTGATACGCTTTTGCTCTCAATCAGACTGTCAGCGTAGCATATAAATGGTGCTTTTTATGTCAGGGCATGGAAGGTGGGCCAGCTGAAAGGAAAGCAGCTGTTTTGCTCAAGCACGTAGATTTTAGACTGAAGAATGAAATCGTGTCCTAATGATGTGTAGTTAAGCTCTAATGATGATCTTGATGTGATCTGTTGTGGCCACCATATTGGTTTGAATGTTTTATTATTTGTTGACCAGCTCAAATCTAATCCTTCGTTTAAATTTATGTGATATTACATAATCAAAAATACGGTCTGAAGTAGTGTTTGTATGTGTTTGGTGCAGAGCTATGCCTGCTGACGGTAACAAAATGTTTGCTAAAAGTTTTGGGAATATATTTTAGCAATATGTGGTATCTATTTACATATTTTAAAACAGTTGCACATAATATATGTGGATTTTATTTAAGAAATGTTTTGGATAATTTTTGCATAAGGCTTTGTCAAGAAATTTGCAATCATAAATGCTTCTCTATTCTCTAAGAAAATAATTTTGTTCATTTGGAAGAGAATGTGAAGTACTACAAATGAAAGGATTTTAAAAAATTATTCTAAATATTCCACACAGCTGAAGCCATGAGGTGATGTCTTTCGCTCCTCAGCAAACTGCCTACTCATGTTAAACCCCCTGGATTAAAAGCTTGGGTATTGCACAGACTGAGGTGGCAGTTGTGATACTACGAACACTTTTCTTTCTAGGACTAAAGTTGCTATTACTCTAAATGGCCAAAGTTATTAAAAGCAACAGACATTTCTATTTTTCATCTGCAACAGATAATTGGACACATAATTTTTAATGGACTTCAAAAATGTTATACTCGTACTGAGATAAATATTTTAAAATTTTGAAACATTAGTACAAAGACTATAATCAACACAAAACTGACTTTGTATTGTGTAAGAAAATGTTTACTTTTAATTATAGCTTCTCTTTATTGTTTCATTTAAGGGGCTGTTAAAAGATTGTATAGGTATAAAATATTCAAGCATGGTTAAAAAGACCTTTTTGGAGAATACAGTTCTCTAAAGCAACCCTGAACAGCTTTCAGGGTGAAAACAGCTTTTTTAATTCAAGAAATTCTGGTGAAGTATTTCATGTTTAGTGTTCTATTTAATGTTTCTATACTATTTTGAAGCTGCATGAACACCTGTAGAATCAGAGCCAGCGATAGTAAAATAAAATACCAGTAACCTTTCAAAAATATGTATGGAGCATGATTCAGTTTTTAAATCCATCTCAGTTACACTGAGCACAAAGTAGATATGTTCAGCTGTCAAGCTCATAATGCTTACTTTTTGCATAAATAATAAATAATAGCAGCATGACTTGTGGGGATACCAATATTTTAAAATCAAGTCTTGTTTTTGTACGAGTTCACTTATGTGAAATATGAGGAATAATTTTTTAAAGATGACATAAAAAAAGGTCCTTCCCTGTGGAAAGACTGTAGAGTGCAATTCGCCCTCACGGTATACTTGCAGAGGTGTATCGTAGGTTGTACTGGAAGAACAGACAGGAGGACTCTGGGTAGCTGTTAAATCCCAGCATTGTCAAACACCCATTTGGATAAGCAGGTCTTTGGAAGTTTCCTTTACTTTTCATTTAGGGGGTTTTAATGTAAATTGACTTTGAACTCCAAAAAGATGTTTTCAGTCTGAAGCAGAAAACTGGTGAGAACATAGGCCTTGTATGAACTGATCAAAATAGTTGAGTGTTAGCTCTTTCTGTTTTGATTGTCTTACTACCCATTTTACTGAGGTGCAGTTGTCTAGAACTGGTACTACATTTTGAAAAAGCTGAGTAGAGCAGGTATAAAAATAGTATTTCTTCTGTGCAAATGAAACAATTGCGCAGAGTAATTGAAAAGGAGAAATGTAGACAGAAAATTCATTAAGGATTACCAAACATTTCAGTGAAAATGTAACTATGAAGATATCAAAATCATATTTACAATTAATGTTTAAATAGGTCTGACCCCAAATCTGTTGCAAAATCACTGCAGTTATTATGCTTGTCTTCAGTTCAGTCATAACAATCGGCGCAATATATAGGTTTATTTGTAGGATATATCCTATATAGCAGATATAATCAAGAGAAGAAATGTGAGAAGTGCTCCAAATGAGGCAGCTGTGGATTGGGCCCTGACTTGTAACATTTTTTAATTTCCATCTTTTGCTGTTGGATATCAATGTGACTTTCATCATTTCCTCCTTTGTAGTATCAGGATTTGGTGTCAGTAAGACATCCTGTAAGATGCAGTGAGAAATTCTGATGAAAAACCATGGAAAATTTAAAAGCCAGATATTGTTGTATCATCTACATTTTAACATGCAAAGGAGAAGCCCAAAGTGTGTATGTTTCTAACTCTACTTTTGCCTGACTGCTCCTCCAGTATCAAAACCTTAAAACCCTGCAATGATTTTATTCCATTTTCTACTCAGTTCACTATAAGACTAAAAGGGTTTTAATTAGACCTACTTCACAGGCTGTACTGAGACCATCAGCAGTGCCTGTACATGAAATGACAAGGTAAATGAAGCAAAAAGATGCTCTAGTTTCAGGCACATTTTATTGAGGTTGACAATGTTAACTTATTTAGTAGGAAAGAAGTACTCTCTTCAGTGCTTGAATTACTAGAGGAATTCTGTGGTCTGTGGCATACAGAAGGTTGCATTAGAATATCATAAACAGTCTGTATTACCCTTTGAAGTTTTCATTGAGAGCTATTTTGTCTAGAACATAGGTTGCATATAAAATGTATTGTTTTCCTTCCTCTTCCTTTTCTCGTTCAGGTTGGAATAACAGATGCCATTTAGAGCAGTGTTATCAATGTGGCATTCACAAACCTATACACCATTGTGTAGCATTAATTTGTTCAACTTATTTTCAGAGGGAACAGTAGAGTTCTTTTTAAAATAATTCTTAATTTTTTAACTATGAATAAATCTGGTTAAAATACATTTGAATATCCAGATCTAGTGAGAATTGGGCATATGGCTATAATGTAGCAAACAGAACAAGAACTGCAGTCATTACAGCTCTGAAATATTTTGTACAAATCTATTGAGCCTCATTTTGTAACTCACTAATTTGATATTCAAATTGTATTTCATGTTGTTCCTTCAGCACCCCCTTCTTAAATTAACAGTACTGAAATTGTTACCTAATAGACCTATCTTTCACCCTTACTTTGATTTCTCAGAAGCTATTAAAAATGAAACATTTATTATTTATCAAAACACTGCTGTGTATTTTCTCTGATCAGTAAGCAAAACTGTATGGCAGTAATAAAATTTAGAAAATGACAGTTGAGGTTTTCATCAAGTCATCATTTCCCAACGCTTAATATTTGCATAAACAAAAAAAAAAGCCAAGTAAACTTTTAAAATGTATTTTTAACTTTATTCTTATCCTCAACATAACTGTTAAATGGCCTGTTTTACTTGCTGAGCAGGTTAAGAGGCTGCTGTATATAACCCATGGACTGAGGTACACAGTGGCCTCAAAATAGGGAATAACATGGGACTAAATTTGAATTTGCTCATTCCCATTTGCAGTATCTTAACTGACAAACTGTTTCCTATTCATTTTAATGGGACTAGTGATGGATCGTGTTATAGCATAAGGAGACATACTGATAGGTCTGTAGGTCTAAGAGGGATGGCATATTTGTCACAGATCATATGGTGAGTTATAAATTATACCTGCTGTCTTTTGTGCTCAGTAATCCCATTATAGGCAAGGAGCATGCAATATGAAAGAGAGCAGATGGTTCTGTCTCTGCTGCCTGCCTTCTGAGTTTCTGTCCTAGCTGTACTGCCGGAGACACATTGAATAGGTGTATTTCTCTGCTGTTCATTTCTACACAGGTCTCAGTTGTTGTTCATCTGAGAGCAAAATCTGTGGTCATTATATGAAGCAGAACTTTACAGTGTCTGGTTCCTTACTCCGTTTTTCTGTCAGACTTGCTTTTTGTACTTCTGGTAGGGTCTAATCTAGCGTACATTCACTGATCAAAACTTAAAAATGCATTTTGCTTCCTTCTTTTCCCCTCCCTCCCCTGAATCAGACGGGTATTATGTTACTTGTTCCCTCCAGGGCACAAGAGGTAGCGTTCCCTACTTGGCTAAACTGGATTTTGCTTGGGAAGCTTAGCTCAATTCTTCTCCCAAGATTACAGTTATTAACAATAGATGATATTTTCTTTCATTTAGCTCATTCTTCCCCAGAAAGTAACATGCTAAGATGCCCCTCAAACTTTCTGAAGTTTTTATCTCTCAAACTTTCTGAAGTTTTTACTCCTATCAGTTATTGTAATCTAATATTTAAGCTAAGAAATTTATAGTTATTGCAGGACATTTCACACATACTCTTCCCAAGTAGAATATTGTGTGGGCAGTGTAATATTTTATTGCAGTAAAAGGTTTTGCCTTTTTAGAGCGGCAGGGGGGAAGTGTCAAAGGATTTTATTTCAAGCGTTGTTTGCTTTTACTGGAGCAGGCAACTAAATAAATTAATTTAGCTACTGAATGAAGCTGTGGTTTCATTTGTGGTGGTTTGTTCCTCCTTCTCTAATTGTCTCCCAGTCCCTAAACAGATGTGATTTGCCTTCATGCTTAGGACGACTGGCATTGTTAACCTCTGCTTTAATCCTGGAGCTTCAGATATCTTCTAGTATCTTAAGACAAGGACAGTTTTTACCTGGGAGAAAAGATTTGCAGCCCTCGACTTGATATTCCACAAGAACTGATGTAGGAAACAGTTGACTACATATATTTTATTTCTTTTTTTTATGCTATGCAACTTATTGGAAAACAAGTTCAAGATTATGAGTCCAGGCTTTTGGGATGAGATACAGTGAAATACTGAGAATTGGTTTATGCATGGAAGTTCAGAAGTGTTACAGTAAAGCAGAGAACCTAAGGTAGATGGTGGCAGAGTCTGAATGTTTCATTGATTTGATTGCTAAGGTTCAAATTTTTAGTATCTCCTGGCTCTGGATGAGTATTTCCCAGATTTTAAAATTCATATACTAGCTTGTGCAATTCATCAGTTCTTGAGGAGTGCTTTATACTAGTACAAGAAGATGTGTTTACACCCATGTCTGAAGGAATACGAAGGTAAATACTTGGTGTCTTGGAGTGAGGCAATGTTCATGTGGTTCAGTCAGCAGCTGTGGAATGGTTTATTTGTTTTCTTAAATGCAGATAAAGGTGCAGCACAGAAATTATAGAACTGTGTCTGTAATCACAGGTGTTCAATATATCAGCTGAAGATTAGGGGTATGTTTCTATAGCATTCCTCCTTTTTGGTTATGGAATTCTAGGTTTTAGAAATGGCATCCTACCTCTGTTGAAGATGTTGCAGTTTAAAGATTACAGCTTTCTCATCTGGACATCTAACACTGTGCTCCCATATCCACCTTTGAACACTAGAAATAATGACCTGCAACATAAGTCTTGAAATGTCACTGACTCTATTTTGAATTTTGGGTATTTAAGAGGCCTGGAAAAAAAAATAGTGGTTTAGGTGAATGAAAATATTTTGAGGTGAATAGTTTTAAGGCGAAAGATGAAAATTGTCTGGGACTGAAGCTTTTGCTATCCCCAGAATAGGCACAGTTTCCTCATAAAAAATAGCCTACCTTGAAAAAGGTAGAGTGCGAGTGGTGGGAGAGGCAGAGCTTGTTCTTCACACACATTTATTTGTTTGCATCTCTTGAGAATATCACAGGTATCTTTTTTTAAAAGAGAGGAACACGGATGGGAGGCTCACTCAAGTGTTTTAAACACATTCTTTGCTGCCACAAAGTGATTATATTCGTTGCCATCATTAACCCCATTGACTCAGTCACTGCACAATGGCTGAAACTGCACTTCTGAAACACTCCAGCATGGAAACATTGACAGACTCGATAAACAGGCTGACGTGTAAGATGCTGCTGCTGGCTATTGAACAGCTCTAGCCGCAAATAGCTTCCTTTTAATATAGACAGAAAGACTAAGTGAAATTTTAATCAAACAAAAAAGGCTGTCTGAGAATACTGAAATGCCAGACCTTGTGGTATTTTGACAATATTGGATTAGTCTTCTCTGCACCCCTGTAACTATTTCAGTTAGCTTTTGTCTATGCTTTTACTGAAGTTTTTCTTGTAGTTTAAATTCAGCTTAGTTTGCTGGTGTGTTGCGCACTTACTCGTCTTGAATTCACATGAATAATCTCTCCAACTATCAGAGACATAATCTATGCTTTGTTTTTAGACACAACATTAGTTTAGTGTAGTATATGAATTTTGCTATATTTTTATTCCCTTTGTTTTGTGGTTGTTGTTTTCATTTCAAATATGGCATTCAGATATAAAATACCAGGTACTCTTCTTATTTAGAAGCTGTTAATAAGAGAAAGGATCTTGCATATGTATTACTTTAAAGTTTCGAAGAGCTCAGCCTTAGTGTTATGCTGATATATACCTAAATAGACAATTTTCTATGTATATTCTGGTCCTGCCAGCTGACTGAGGTGTAGAAACCCACCTTTTTGTTGATTCTCCAGTGTGTTGGTGACAATTGCTCAATTACCGTGAAACAACATGAAAGCCCTAGATTACGTATGGATTTAGAGAAAGGTACCTTCTGTATCCAGTGAATTACGTAAGTAATCTGATTTTAAGAAAGTGGATTCTAGATTGCAACTTTATTACAAGGGCTGTATGGGGTTTTTCTTCCTTTTTTGCCCTCTTACTTGGTGGTAGCTTAAACTCCCTGATACTTGTGTAGGAAAATGCTTTAATATTTGTGATACAAATGTTTGCAAAAGACAAGTACAGATAAATCATACATTAAAAACAAATCACAGGGAGGTTATTCAGCACACCTGTGCCATTGATCACAGACAGAAGCATTCTACTCATGTTGCATGCTCTTAAAAGCAGCAGCGTAAAATGCATTTTTCTGAAGCAGGGTTGAATAGACATATTGACTTATATTGCTAATGCTGGAATCAAATTGATTGCTACCATTTATGCCCCCCTGACTGCATTTTTACATTGAGAAATTATTATGGAAGATGGATCAATTTCTCACAAAAGTTTTTTTTTTGTTTTGTTTTGGGGGGGGGGGGGTTGCTTTCATTTTAATTGCCAAAGTAAACTTCAAAAAACCAAACCTGTCCTAGAGAAGATTTTTATGCTATTGGCAGATAAAAAAAATATATTTATCCTCCTTATTGTTAATGATTTCCTTTTTTTTTTTTTTTTTTGGTAACTGAGGAAATAACTAAATATTAGTAAAATTTGATATCAAATGATGCCAAAGTAATGGTCTTAGTATGAGTTCATATATTCTGGACAAGTGCAGAGGACAAACTCATCATAATATGACTGATAAAAAGGCAGGAAATTTGCTGATACTCAGTAGAAGTCAGTTGGAAATAGGACTGATTAGGATGTGTGATAAATGGGTCTTAACTTTGAATATTGCTAGCAAATAAAAAATTACAAAATAAGAACCTTTTTCAAAATTAAATACTCTCTCTTTTGTGTATTTAATTAAGAGATTTTTTCCCTTTGAAATCCTTTTTATGCTGAGCAGTTTCTTTGAAATGGGACCCATGAAAATAATAATTTAAGATGTTAAAAAAAAATCTTTAGAATTTATTTGCCTTTACCTGATTGGAGGCTTTAGTTAGCAAAACCTAGCCTTTTCAATCTTAAGTAAAACTTCATTTTATATTGTATAGAGTTATCAGTTGGAAAGGGATGGTGTATAGCAGTAGGGGTAGAAGAGGATCATGTGCATGCTTTGGTACTGAACATCCAATGGACGTTCTTTTCTTTGGTGTACAGTAGTGCTAGCCTTAATTTCATGTCCTTGGGCAATGTGAAATGAAAATAAGACTGCTTCTCAGGCAAGAGAAGAAAATGTTCTTCTTCACAAGAGATTATGTCAAAAAGAGTTAATTTGAAGGAAGGGGAAAAACTATAGTCTGATGTGGGAGCAAGAGAGGACTATCATGAATTTGTTGTAACAATTAGTGAATGATGAGATATAGATGCAGTGAGAGGTCAGTTTCAGAAATAATCTTGTTTTAAGGGATATTTACTTAGAATTTTATGTATAAACTATAAATGAACCTTCTCAGCCTCTACCTAAACTGATACAGAACTAATGACATTATTTTGAACTCTATTGTAAAACAAGAATTGTAATAATTATGGCTGCCATAAGGACAATAGGTTATACCCTTCAGCCACAGATACACTCAGGGCAAGCAATAGTTATAATCCAACTATTTTTTGAAGGGAGGGAGAAACTTTGAGAGAGCTTCTGAGGATTCTAGGAAAATATATCCATAGCTGAAGAATACGAGAACTCCGCTTGCCCCAAAGAACTTCTGACTACAGTCTCCTTTGTAGAAGAGGGAGATTAGATTCTCAGTTGTCAGATCCACACATTCTGTGTCGTTGAATCAAGTGCTCTGTTTTTCTTTCTTAAACTCTGTCAGTAATTTCCTAGTGTCACTGTGCAAGTCTTTCTGAATTTCCAGTCTGGAAGGATTTGCTCATTGCTGGTAATTCTTTGATCACGTCTTCAAATAACTAATCATAATAATTATAATGCTCTTATTTAATGAGGCAGCGCTCCTCTAAGGACTAAGCAAATATTATTTATGGCTCAAGTAATTCAGGTACAGAGAAGTTTAAATCATCATGTAGTACCCAAGGGAGGGCTGCACTATTTCTAAGATTTCTTGAAAGAAATATGAGTGCTTGCATCCTGTAAGATTTGCTTAGTAGATCTTCTGCTCCTCAAGTTGTGCAGCTGTTTGTGCATAAATATGAGGACATTGCATACATATTTGCTGTGATAGATTCAGTTCTTTAAAAACAAACATTTCCTCCAAGATTTACTGCAAAGTGTTTGTTCATATATTCTTCAGTCTGGAATATTTTATACTTTTCAGCTCAAATGTCCCTTCTTCCTCTGTTCACTAAAAGAACCTATATACAGTTTGTGGGTAGAGACAAGAGTTTCTTCAAGGCCTTGGTTGCATCTAGTTTCTGCTCATAGCCTGTACTGGTTAGGAATAGGAGCAAAAAAAAAAACCCTCTCCCAAATCACAGCCTCCTAACTAAAATACCTATGCCAGCACAAAGCCTTAATAGTGGTACAGTTATATGAGTAAGGAATTGTCCTTTGGCAAGAAATAGCTCATTTTGTTCAAAAAATGGGTTAAGCCACACCAGAAAGTTTTGCGCTGTTGACCTAAGTTGTAACTTGGGGAAGACTACCGTTCCACCAGCAAAAAGCAGATTACTCTTTCTTTGACGATTTTCACGCAAGAATGTTTGAATTAACCTATTGTATAGCTTTGTAGGATTGTCCTCTTAAGCCTTAGCTCCCATACGTGATTGCCATTGCGCAAGTGGAGCTAAATTCAAGCTAACACTTAGGGTGGGTAGGGATATGGAAAAGTGTGCAAGGAAGTGCTTTAAGCACAATTAATATTTAGAATGCTGAATAAAAATAAAGTTTTACTAAGGTTAGCCAAGTGACTTTATTTGTTTGCTTTACTTTTTATTCCCCAAAAACCCAATCTTTCAGATTTCATGAGGGGCCTCTGAAATGATGCTGGGAAGTGCTTTGTCAAAACGGTAATAGAGCATTTGATGTAAGTATACTCCAGAGGCACTGTATGCCAGCCAACGAAAATGAAAAAAAATTGCAGGCATCTCTTCCAAAAACAAACAAGCTAATTATCTTAGCAAACCACATAGTGAGGTCAGCCTTACTGTCCTTGCTCTCTGAAAACATTACCATCCATGAAATTTTATTTGCTCGTTGTCAGTCCATGGAGTCTCAACTGGTTCTTCCATACATGATTCATAAGGGCAAAGGTCTTTAAAAATTTCCACATCATACTGAACAATTCTCTGTCTCTTACAGTCTGCTATTCTTCCTCTTACGTTACACCATGCTTCTCTCCTTTGCACCGCACAGTGCTCCCATATTACTGTTCATTTCTCTTGCTTATTACCCTTATTTTATTTTTCCTTATTTTATCTGAATTTCTTGATACATAGAGTGGAACTTGATACATTTCTTTCGTATGTCTGTCTTTGAGTCAGAGACTAGCCGAATATGACAAGAATTTATACCAGGGACAGATTTTGTTCCTTTCAAATAGGAGTGACCTATGGGAAAAAGGATTTATTGAAAGGTAATGACATTTGCTCCTAGTTCAAAACTGAAGGGAGCTAGAGGGTCAGTCAGTTCAGTGAAAGGGGCAAAAAATTTAAAATGGATGGAGTAGATTAAGACCATCATGTTCAGATACCTATTTTCCACTTGAAGCAAGGAAAATTCTAGTAACAGGACTGGGGCGGGGGGGGAGCACAACCAAAAGGGTAGAATGAGTAATAGTGTCTTCAACACTAGTAAATGAAGAGAAAACAAAATGGGGATGGCAAATCTTACCAAAAATATCATGCAATGTTTTCTAGCAACCAAGTAAATAATTAATTCATTTGGTTTTATTTTTAAGTGCAACAGAGTAATACTGAAGATAATCAATTGGAGAGAAATGACTGCTATTGTATAAGGAACTTTCTTGGTCTCTGTGAATGTGTACACCATTTTATAATTGTAGTATCATGAATGGATATTCAGAATTAAACGTACTTCTTAGATTCCAGCACCAGAGATGCCAGTTTCCCATTGAGGGTACCTTCCTCAAATTGACAAAGTCCTACGCTAAACAGCACAAATGTGGAGTTTCTTATGGACGTGACGGATTCAGAATGGATAAATCTTACTGTTGAATGTCTCTAGACTGACAGCGCTAATGATGATGGAGTTATTTTTCTATCATGATTGCTTGAATTAATTTGTTTTATGAAGATTTGAGGATGCACCTACTGACATTTCTCAGAATTATTTATTCTGAAGTCTTATCTGTTTCCTTCCAAAACAGAGAAGTTTTAAGATTTTATGCTTGGATGTAAGCAACTGTGTTTACTCGCTTGAATAAATATATTTTGCAGGAAGATTATAAACAGGATTCTAAACAGTTAATATGCATTGTCTGCCAAAGCTTCACTGTGACTTTCAAGTCTGCCTCCAAGGTCCAGTGGATGGTCACTGAGCATATCTCCTGGCTGCGTTCCACATGCAGCACAGTGGTTTTGTGAGCTTTGCTTTAAAAAGACAGCCACAGGAGGAGGTCACTGTGGTGGGACTTACCTTGTGTGTAACAACACAATCATGAGAGTAATCACTCAGTATTAATTTATTTTTCAATATGTGCAGATTCAGTCACGTTTTCTATTTTGGAAGGCAAATCCCTACTTGCCTGGTTCTGTTATTCTGCTGCTCCCATGGACTCTAGGGCCAGAAGAGAAGAAGCAGGAGTTCTTGTCTGTATGCATAGTTTTGTGTATTATAGGAATAATCTCTTAGTCTTTTTTTAAATACCTCTTCTTAAACAAAGGAAGTAGTGATTTGAAATGTAAAATTAGATTCTCAGTAGATACCTACAACAGCAAGCATTTGAGATAGTTCAGGTAGGATTTTCAGAATGAGTTGAACTCATGTTCCCACTAAAGCCAATAATTCAAGTTTTAAAAAAATCCAGAAAACTATTGATTTTGAAGAATTTCACCGGTAAAAACACATGCAATTACCTGGGATTTTATGGGGCTTTTTTATGTTACCTTTTATTAACAGGTTCCTTCTCTTTTGAAATAGACTTTAATTTTTTTCACCAAAATCAAACTACTCCTAATAAATTGCCAAATATCTAGAGTGTGAACGTAAGGTCAGTGTTGCAACCAGTGAAATAGTGGAGAATAACCTAGTTTTTGTAGTGTTCTGTAATCTTCTAAATGAGGCAGAATGTGGTTATGATCTTACTAAATCAGTACAATGATAATCTGAGTAATTCACTACTGTGAGCTAATTATAAGGGTACATTTTTGAAAAAATAATTTAGTTTTACCTCTACTCAGAATTGCTTGGCTAATTTAGAATACATTTCATGGTTCAGTAAGTTGAGAAACCATAAAAATTATTACAATTGAGGAAGTGGTTAATAATGTATATCTTGTTTAGCTGTATTTTGGAAACCAAAGTAATTCCTGTTTTAATTGTAAAAATGTTAAATTTAAATAGTGGCAGACAAATTAATTATGTAGTGTTTAATCATATAATCTGATAGTGGAGCTGGCTTGCTTCTTGACAAGAAGGCCTTTTTTTATTATTATTGCAGGATACTGGAATACATGCCTAGTTCGATGCTGAAATAGTCATACTGGCTGAACTCAGTGGTCTCTTTTTCTACCTTTCTTTGTTCATGTACTAGTAACTGCAGACACAAGGTGCTTCTGGACTTCAGAATAGAATCTTGCTTAACCTATTTATCATCAACATGATTCTATCTGGAGCGCAAGAGCTGTGCAGTTTGGCAGCATGGTTGCCAAAAAATTGGAGGAATTGGTAGGGGCCATTGTCCATTTTACCGCTGTAGAGCTGACCAGAAACAAGGGAAGGTGAGCATCGCATTATGCAAAATCTTACTTGTTTTCTATTTGATATAGGGCTGCACACGTCAACTGAGGTCATGGCATAGGGGAGACACTGTGTTCAGGAGAGTCACCTTGAGTGTAGAATGTTTCAATAGGACCAGCATATAATAGTGAGCCACCCAATTAATTTGCTTGGAACGGTCGCTAGGCATTTATCTTTACAAGCTCTGTTGGCACGGTCATTGTTGTCCGCAGCACAGAACAAATTAAAAAAAGCTATTTCAAAAAGGCATAGTTTCTCTTTGAATGATGACTTGTCTCAAGAGAGTAAGCTGGAGAAGGTAACCATATAGTAGTATTGAAACAAAGAAACAACAAGGGAAGGAAGGAAAAAGAAGGGAGAAAAGACACTGCAATTGCAGAAAGAGTTAAGCAGTTTTTCTATTTACACGGTTTATTTCACAAGTGTCTGACTCATTGGGCATAACCAGCACAGTTAAATTACAAAATTACTATTTGGTTCTTTTTTTATTGACTACAATTCAAAGCTGCTTCAAGCCTTCCAAATTTAATCCCCCTAGCTCTTTGCCAAGAACATTACCTTTTATTTTCAGCATTAAACTGTATAAGATACCCCTAAGGCTACATGTGAGCTCACCCTCCATGATAGGAGCTAACAGAGTGTATCAATTGTTCATGATTTCCTATTCTCCTGTAAATTGGGAGAGGCGGGAGGAGCACTGGAATGCGAATTTTGTACTGTCAGCAGTTCTTCTGCAGGCTCTAGCTCAGGCAGTGCATCTGAAGGTAATTAATTGTGGAATGTTTTCAGCTCTGCACTCTGAGTTACCGTTTAGCAACCTGTCAAAACTGAACTAATAAGCCCATTGCATGTATTTTGATACGCTTACTTTACTTTCACTGTTGGGATACTATTTCTCTTTTTCCCATTTTGGTTCAAATGAAGTTAAGAAACTACCATGAGACACTTAACATGGAAGAAAAGGCCTTTTCACAGAGACATGATACAACCTTTCAATGAAGTTTTATACTACTTTCTCTCCTAGCAAATTCAGTTGGTTTAAAGTATCAGAGATTTTTATGAGTATGTTTTGTGAATTTGCTCTCCTTATGCTCCACCTCCTATTCCCAAATGAGGAGTTTTCTTATTAGTTGATTGCACTGCAGGTGTGAAATGATTATTTATGACTGTAATGGCTTAATTATAGTGTCTTTTATTTGTGGAAATGAGAGGTGAACTTTAGTACAAATTTTAACAGGTGACAGGACTTCTCATGTATATTTTGAAAGTCAAATATTAAATCTATTTTTAATGGAATTAGATTTTAAAACATCTCAAAATCTGCTTCCCCTAATGTTGAAAAATCATCATTTAACAACTAAAGTATTCAAATGAAAATATTTTAAGATCTATTAATTTCTCTTTATTTCTAAAAGAACCTGTCATCTTTAACACCCCCCAAATATTTCTTCTGTTTTATTCACTAGATAGAGAAGCTACTGACCAAAATTGCGTAGAAGACGATTATGCACTTTCACTTTTCTAATGTTTCAAAAGATAATTTTCCTGTACATTCTGTTGTTGTATTGAGTTCAAGATAAAGAT
The DNA here is from genome assembly GCF_030936135.1 of Gavia stellata. NCBI lineage: Eukaryota > Metazoa > Chordata > Aves > Gaviiformes > Gaviidae > Gavia > Gavia stellata. The sequence continues at coordinate 15,411,979 of NC_082611.1, read as the reverse complement.
CAGGATGAGAATATGGTTATGAGGTAATACGTGTATGAATATATTCAAACAGTTGAATACATTAGTGTTTTCTATCCCATAAAAATGTGTATCATCTCTGCAGATAGATGTAGTATGTGTGGATGATACCTACTACATATACAGCAAAACACTTTATTGAAAACTTCATGGTAGCTCACCAACTTTTTCAATGATATTACATGATCAATTTGTTTTCTAAACTGTTCATACTTGCATAGAGAGAGACCACTCTCACGTGTATAGTAGTAAGTCAATGTGTTTTAAAAGTAGTATAACACATAACATGCATACACTGACAATAACTTATGCCAGTGTACAAATATGCATGTATATATGTACGTGTGAGCATACGAGTTTATATATCATTAGAATTTAACATGTGAACGAATTCCTGCATGATGCAAGTTTGACGTGTTAGCATTTGTTTTAAGTTGTGAATGTAGCTGTAATGTTGCAATTGAGAAAGTCAAACTATCTTCTCTTCTGGAAGAAATATATTATCCGATTCGGTGATACATATGATGGATTTCAAGGTTTCAGTGTTGCCATATTCTAATATACTTATCTAGATTTAACTTTATGCCACTTGAGAAATTCGCAGTTAGTCAAACTTACATTTTAGGTATTTGTTTCGTTCTTTTTTTCACCCATTTTTTATTAATAACAGTGAAGGTTTTGTCTTTCCAGAAGTGGAGTGACCTGTAGAAGCGTAGAATGGAAAGGTACTGAATATATTGTAAACACAAATTAAGTTTTTGCTAAAAATACACTTCTGCCACTACATTGCAACCATCAATTGTGAAGAACCACATTATCCACAACAAGTGACCTTACTGACCATCAAGATTTAGTTTATTTTTTGTTTTTTAATTTATCCCTGCCAAAAAATCATCTGTCTACATTTCAGTGGATGGAATTCAGATTTGTCTTGAGAGCAAATTAATACTGGCAAAAGGTGTTTAAGTTGTCTTAAATTTGTCCTCTCTGTTGGCAATAGAAGTTGGACAAATGAGAAAGGCAATTCAGCTTCAGGAGGTGCTCAGATTCAAATATGAAAGGCAAAAGAAAGAGTAAAAGCCAAAAATGGTTTGATTTTATTTTTGCTAGATGAAAAAAAAAAACTGGGAAAGGAATATTTGCTGGTTTGGAGAAATTAGAGAGTGTAAATGAAAACAAGGGCAATGACATGGCACTAGAAGCAAGAGTTGCTTAAGAACTGAGGAAACAAAAAGTACTTTATTTTTTGTGTTTAAAACAATTGCATTAGGATCATGATTTAGGGATGGCCACTTTCACATTAGTGGAAAGTTGAAGCCTAAATATATAGACAAACATAATTGCCTTGCTTGTGCTGTTGATTGATTCATAGGCTGAACAGGTTCATGGCTAGACTTCCATTTCAATGGTCAAAATCTGAGATGAAAGATGTTGTTAATCTCTTAAGGTATGAAATTTCTGTTACAACACTTTATTTTGTTGCTGATAAAATGCTTTTGACAATTTGTTTCTTACAGATGTCTCAATTGCTTTTCCATTTCTCCTTCAGTGTATGGAAAGTGTGCGTTCTGAGTATTAGGCGCACAGAAATCTGTATTGGTAGAAGACTTAAATACAGTAATGTTTCATTGTTACATGCATTTTGAAAATGTGTGACCACCTAGTTTGCAAAATTTTTTTCTTAGAGGTACACAAGCACTTTGCTGTGAAGCAGTTAGAAGTTCTTTTGTTCACAGGGTTAAACTTGGGTTTTTTCGTCAGCACATTCTTGAAGCCTAAGATGTGAGATTTTTGTGTTGGTAAATTCTTAATGATAATATTTGGTAATATTCCTGGAATAATACATTGAAGTCTCCTTCCTGTATTTAACAACTTGAAAATCGGTTTTATGTACGTCTAGAGTCCTATTAATTACTTCAAGAACAAGACTTCAATGCATGTATGCGTTCTGAATTTAAGAATATTCTCATGTATTTACTTTCCACTGTTTTCTTCCCTCTATCCTAATATCTAGATTTTAAAATCTATAAATATCAACATGGAAGAGTTTTCTCGTTTTCTACACTTACATTATTCTAGTGACTATGGGAGGGATTACCCATGTTTGTTATAAAACTGCCTTTAACGTCCTTTTTTATTACATTTTGGGAATATATGTTTTAGGGGAGTTCTTTTGTTTGTTTGTTTTGGGGGATTTTTGTGGGGGTTTTTTTTGCAGTCAGGTCATTTGCTTCTGGTCCTGACAGTGCTTTCTCAGTTAACATAGTGATGTTTGCTAACTTTCCAAGAGCTAATAAGTCTCTGAGAATCATTGAGATAAAGGTTACACAAATAACAAAGTAAGTATTTGCTACCAGCAGAAATTACTGTGTTTACAGTTGGTATAGTTTTTCTGAAGAGAATGATAAATAGGTAGAACTGTGTACTCTACATCTGAGCAATAATCATGGATTTCTTTGTAAATATTGAGATTCAGATTAGAGGTTGATACATGACAGTGTGTGTTCAGTACCTGCATTTGCTGGAGAACTGGTGATTGGCATTTGATGTGATTATAAAAACAATACATGTAAATAAGGTTTCCGTTCTTGGGATTTTATGAAATTCTTTAAAAAAAAAATCCCAAAGCCTCAGTGCATGGAAAAGCTCCAAAATTAAAGCCACAGGAGGGAAAAGGAAATGAGGTCATGTGATTCAAATGCTGCTCTCAGGAGATCTGAGATTATTGTCCAGTTCTGATATAGTTCTGGTGTAAGTTAGGGAATCACTTTTTTCACCCAAAGCAGTCGAAGGCTCAAATCTACGATTTGCTTAATATCGGAGAAATTCACAGATCTCCATTTGTAAAGTCTTTTAAGAGTGAAACCCCAACCCAAGTGCTGCATCCAGTTTGTTTCATAGATAATACTTGTCCTTCATTATTTAACAGATAATCACAGTCTGTAAAGTTGTCATTTTTAACCGTGCTTCCTGTCATTGCTTTGTTTAATCATTCATTTATCTTTTCCAATTTTACTTGTGAATTGAAAGGGAAGAGACAGTGAGAATTTTTGAGATTGAGTCTTTGAAAAAAGAAATGCTGGGGAGATTCTGTGGTTGGCGACTGACACAAGTTGAATCGTTTTTCAGTATACACTCAGAAACCACACAGTTATCAGGTAGACTTATGTAACACCAGCATTCTAGCTAACTCCCAAACTTAAAACTGCTTTGTCTCTCAATTTCATTAAAAAACAGTCCTTTTCTGAAATATTTATAATTGAATACATGGTCTCTAAAGTTTGTTATTGAGCTCTTGAAGCTCTGTCACTGGGTATAATTGACAACTGTTGCTGTTCTTGTTACTCATTGGCGTTGTGCAAGTTGCTATTCAGGCTGACAAACTTCTGGTAGTGACCTGCAGCATGGCTCAACTGCTAACTAGCTTGCTGCATCATGCCTCACGCATCACGTATTAATGGAGCTAAAGTCCCTGATATGAGCAGTCGTCTCAGAGATCATGATATGTAAAAATACAGTCTAATGAAGAGAACTCAGAGGGAAGGTCTTTAAGCACAAAGACTTTTCTTGATAGCGCTCTGGAGCCTAACAAAGTAAAATAGGGTACATATTTGCCTCTCACTAACCTTATCAAATGAAATATCCACTTTGGTAGATCTTTAAAAGTAAAGGAACATGGAGTGCAATTTGTACACTTTTGTTTTCCAGCAGCATTTATTTTTTGCATAATGCAACTGATAGATAAGAGTAGTCTTCATTATGATAAATGAATAGCAACTGATGACAGACTTCCTGGTAAAGCCTAATAAATTTTAAGCCGTTAGAATTTCTTTGGCATATTTTGCAGTTTCCTCTTCTTTCAAAAGAATTGTAATGCTTGAAAGCTGGGACATGGCCACTTTCTTTTCTTAGATCAGAGCAGAAGATGGTCTTCAGCACAAATGTAAGCAAAAAGCAAGTAGATGTAGAAGAAATCACACCTATGATAGTGTGAACTGTGAGAAAATAGTGTCCGAATAGTTGGTGTATAAGTTGAAAATTCAGAAGCTCATGCCACTGAGGTTACCTTGTGCTTCTCTGTGATCTTTTGTTTATAACAGTTTAAGAATTAGTAAGATTGGAAAACTTTTTTCCTAAGTTACTACATTATGAGCAGATTTTCATTGCCCATTGTACCTACTATGCCAGTTTACTTCAGTCAACTCTTGATTATCCAACACAATACTGGGAAGACCAGAGATATTCTAGAGAAAGTAGGCATGGCAATATCTCTTTATTTCTGTATCTTAGGTTTACAGTGCATTTCTCTTCTGAATAGTATTTACACAGAACTCAACTTTCTTATTCCATTATTATGCTTTTACAGGTTTTGGTTTTATTTTTTTGCCTTTCTTTATTACGTGCATATGCATATTAAGACTTAAACATTATATCTTTATGATAAAAAAGTGATTTATTTTAAATTACAGGAAAAAAAAAAATTGTTTGACAAGGACATGGTCTGATGAGCCTCTTGTGATGTGAATCCCTGATCAACAATATTGTATTTAGCTGGATGACTAGGAATTACAGTTTTGATCTGAATCAGACCCAATGAAACAACTATGTTTTTACGAAGTTAACTAGGAACTTGGATATTGATTCATGCCAGCTTTATGCTCTTATTTCAGCTTTATGCTGGCTTTGGACAGAGAAGACATGACAAAGCATAAATGTAGAGTGGTATGGATAGACAATACCTGAGCTGGTATATAGCCCATCAATGAAAAGTTACTTTGAACAAATCTGAAGCAGAACAGGTTTATACAAAATCAGTACTTTTCATCTTGCGGTCATTGTGGTGCTGATCTGGTACAAGGAAACCTTATGGTAGATATAGTACTGCGAAACCACAGCCTTAGAATCTGGGGATGGGTTGGGTTTCGGGCTTGTTAAAGTATGTGGAAGAGAAATAGCAAAAATAGAAAAGTTGAGGGAACACTGCAAGGATAAGCACACGGACGTAAGATTAAGGCCCAGAGGAAAAAAAAGACTGTAAGAAAATTTCCTGGCTTAAGTGTTGGTAGGGCAGAAAATGACTTAGAGAACAATCAAAGAAACTGTTACCTTCTGTGTTTCAAGAAACAAGACTGCCTGCCTGGCTTGTAAATGGGGAAATAAAAAAGAAATAATCTCTAAAGAAGGGACTCAGTTAGACCCTAAGTTTATCAGAAAGAAATTGTGTTAATTTAATACACAGGTATAATTTAAAGTAAAAAATAATCATCTTGCTTGGTTTTGTTACTGCCATATATGCTGCGGTAATCTAAGCTTGTATAACACAAATATTCCAGAAGGGCAGCACACTTTTATTTGAAAATACCAAAGCAGATAATCCACCATTTACCTTTAAAGCTTAGTTCAATACGTAATTGTTCATAGTGCTAGATTTTTATTTTATCTGGCCTACAGATTCTTTCTGTGGTCTAGTTAATTGCATAAGAGCAAGCCCATTAAAGGAAATAACTCTGTACTAGTTTATCGTGAGAGTTTAGTTGAAGAAATGAGGTTACACCAGGGATCAAATCCAGCTTAGGAAAAAAATCTTTACTACAATCAGTGATGGGCAAAAAAGAGAAGAATCCAATTTGACTGTCAAATCCCAGGTTGAGACTGAGCTCAAAGATTAAAAAAAAACCAGCTTTCAACTTACAAATGCTTTTGATAAAGAAAGCTTTGAGGGAGAATAAATATGATACCCCAGCATACCAGGGGTATGATTCTGATTTTACAGAATCATTCTTGGAGTTGAACCAAGTTATATGATCTGATGTGAAATAATTTTTTGAGATATGAATTGTCATTTTAAATTCACTTTTAGTAAGAGGATCTTTTGCTTCCATCAGTTTTCTGTAATATTTGGAGGTGGCCAGAACTTTGGCAGGATTTTCCAATTTCAAATAAGGTGCCCTACTTTAAACACCTTGTAAGCTAAGCACAGTAAGCAGCTTGTAGTTCAGAATTTAGAATTATATTTAAGCATTGCTTATGCAGAATATCATGGAGCTTTAAGGCTGTATTCATAACCCCATAAGATAAATAAGACTTAAGCATGTGTTTCAGGGTTTTACTTAACTGCTGAAGTACTTTCCTCAGTGGGTTTCTTCACCTGGCCCAAGCCCTTCATGCCTCGAAGTGCTCATTAGCTGCCTATTGATTCTCTTAAGAGACTGCAGTCTTCCTGGGCTTATCCAAACAATGATGAAATCACACCTGACAGTTCCCTTCTCTGTGTTATTGGATGCTGGCTGCTTATGCTATTGACAAAGCTGTTATTTGAAGAGAAAGAAAGTAAATGCTAAGCTTGCACTTGGAGGCTGTGATACGGTTAAAAGTCACCTTTGTGATGAGAACAGCTTCATTTCTCTGATTGTATTGTGACTACAGAGCAACAGTGTCAAAGGTTCTTCAGCAAACCTTTTTCTATGTTTTTGTTGGAATCATGCCTTTTCAGTCTTGGCCTGAAATTAATAATTTAAGAAAAATATGCCATTAAACCTATTTATTCCATTCTTGGGTTTTCTAATTCTTAAGCAAAGACCAGTTATGTGACTTTGAGTGTTTCAGATGTACAGTTTCTACAAGATGGGTTTATATTACAAGATTAGAAACACATACATTTCATTTTACTGATGTAAAACTCTAGATCGGCATCTCTTCACAGAGAAATACACATTCTGCTTTGGAAAAGTCTGAACACAACCCATATAATAAGGATGAGTATATGTAATTTTAAATCATCTTGGAATTTACAGTCAATAAAAATAACTTTTGACAGATTAGATTTACATACCACGTAATTTATAATAAAATAAGAACATAAAATAAATCTGTTAGTAAATAAATCTTTATCATCATAGTAAAAGTACATGAAAATTTTGAATAAGTTATTCAAGATCAAGTTCCTTTAGTATTACTGAGAAGAATAACCTACCCAGACAGATAGGTTCCATTTGCAGTAGAGTTTATCTGAGAAATCTTTGTAATCTTAGAATACAGTTTTGAATTTTTACTCCACAATTCGTACGTACATGTAGGAGCAATCATCACTCAGGCATTCTTAGATGATGAGGGTTGTATTAAAAATGTAACAAAATTTCTTTGAATTTATTCTTTCTCTTATCAGAGTAAGTGGGGGAAAGGTTAACGTAAAAAAGGGACATGTTGACGTCCATAAACTCAGATCTGCAGTTAGCTCAAATCCCTGACTTCTTGCATCAAGATCCTCTAGGGCATTAACCATATGCAGGTGGGAGATCCAGATTAACTTCAAATACTCATACTCAATTGAGTAAAACACTCTGTAACTAGATTCACCATAAAGCTTCTTTAAAACATTTCTGCAAATATAAATAGATGAAATGACAAAAGCTATTTTTAATGTTTCTTAACTAGAATTACATATTTCTTAATCTCTTTCATAATTATTTTTCTAACCTGTAGAAATAATTCATTTATTATAGTTATTCCATATTTGTTTATTGTAGTCTTTCCATATAGAACTGTCAACTCCTAGCTCAGAGGCTCTGAAAAGAGGTAAATAATATTCCTGGTATTTCACATCTAGAAATTGTGTTTCAATCTGTGAACACAGTACTAACCTCTGTTTTATGAACATGAGAAAACCTTTTATCACATCAAATCAGAACTTATCTCATGCTAACAGATGGGGAAATCCTTGCCATACCTCTGTATCAGGAATTCACTGGAGTATTACTATATACTCAAAAAGTTATCTTCAAATATTAGGGGGGAGGATTATTTTTGTTGAGGATTTCACAGGATGAGAGGGGTTTTTTTGTGTTAGAATAGCTGCTTTCATCATGCTTTTACAGTGAAGAAGTGGATTTGTGTACAGACAGAAAAGATATTTTTTCCCCAGGAGTGTTAGGAGAAAATTATCTAAAATTGGATTCTTTCAGTGCTGATTTTTGTTTGTTTTTCTTTTCTTCACTTAAAAAGAGAGCATTTTAGGAATAAAAGATCAAACCCAAATGTTTATCAAAGATACCGAACTTACTGGCATTTTTTCTACTTGATGTTTCTCAGATCATTTGAAGTTAGGATCTGCATGTTTCTGTTATCATTGTTAGTTTCATGACTCTCCTATTATATGCAAAATCAATATTCACACATAAGACAATTGAATACATGTAATGGAATTTATTTAGGATGCAGGTGCAGAATTCTTAACTTCCAGATTATGGTGGGTTGACCTTTGCTGTCTGCCAGACCCCCACCCAACTGCTCTCTTGCTCCCCCTCCTCAACAGAACAGGGGGAGAAAATAAGATAAAAAAGCTCATGGGTCATGATAAAGACAGGGAGATCACTTACCAGTTACCATTGGGGCAAAACAATCTGGGGAAAATTAATTACATTTATCGCTAATTAAAAATGGAGATGGATGGTGAGAAGAAAAGACAAAAAATAGAAACACCTCCTCACTCCAGCCCCCCTTTCTTCCCAGGCTCAACTTCACGTCTTCATTCCCAACTTCTACCTCCTCCCCCACCCCAAGTGGCACAGGGGGATGGGAAATGGGCTTTTGCATCCAGTTTACGTATTTAAGCAGTAAGTATAAAAAATAGGTTTTTCATATTCAGCCTTGGGATCTTTTGAATCATTTGAGCTTAGAGACTTAAGATACTGTGAACTCTGAGCATTTATATAACTTCAGATTCTCTTTAGATTTTTCAATACAGATATTGAAGTCTCCAGAAAAACTAACCTGGACATAGTTCAGATCCAGACAGTGTTCTCCCACAGCATAGCAACAAATAGGTATCAACAATGTAGTTGGAACTAAGGTTCACACTAAGTAAATGCTGCTAATTCCAGTTGTGACTTTCCTGTATGTATTTTTGAGATCAGCAGGGGAATTCCTTTATAGGCAAATCATATTACTTTCTTTTTTAAAGAGAAAACATCATCAGAAAGAATGAAATCTATTTCAGTCTAATCCTAAGCACCCCTCCCTACTCTTTTTTTTCCAAACAGCAGTAAAGAAACCTGAATGAGGATAGAATTGCTGAAGAGTATTTTTTCACCTTAAGCTGTATGTTTATACTCCCCCTTCATCAGCACTAGTAAAGAAAATATTATTTGGAACCTGAAGTCTAATTTGAGATGGCGCTGATAAAGCATCCAACATGACTTTGAATTTTTATTATTTCCCCTGTTCAAAGTTTAATTTAAAATATATGACTATCTTAAAGTTTTTAAAATATTCCTTTATCTGCATATATTTTTAAAATCTCTGAAATGTAAGACTCTTGTAGATTATATTGTGAAGATTAAACACTCTTGAATCACATACATCATGTACTACATCTTTTATATAACTTGAAACAATGGCTGTGACAGTCATATTTTTACCTTCACGTATCAATAACACGTCTCATAATGTAGAATTTTAAAAAGGAAGAAAAGCAAATTGTGTGAATATTATTATGGGAGGTTTTATACAGCACAGTTTAATTATTTGGTTCAGTAATGTTCAATAATTAGTTCAACGTGGAAAGCCCTCACAATCCCATCCCTTCAAAAACTAAATGGTTTCATTACCAGTAACTAATTTACAAGGCAATTTCAAAATCTCACGACTCCTTGTCTGTCTGAGATTTACAGTCTCTAATAAAAGGCCCTGGCTACGATATATGAATTAACAACTCATTAAAATGAGAGCACATATTCAGTATCTTCATTTTCTGTCCTCTCTCTCACTACTGGCTAACAGCCCTGTCTACTCATTCACCTGTTAAGGGAGACAATGGTGTCATTCCAAAACACTTTTGTCATCTCACGTAAAAGTGGTTTGGAGTACAACCCTGCGGCAGGGTTTGGTTTGGTTTTGTTCTTTTATGTCCTGAAATAGTTTATATTCCAAAACACTTTCCATGCGGACAAAACTCCTCTTTCTGTTTGATGCGCCTCAGGGGCTGAGGACAAAATCTTTCTCCTGCCTGAATGTAAGCTACTTCAAGATTTTTTGATCCTAGGAAGATGATTTTTTTTTTCCCCCAGAGACTGGTTCTGGCCTTTGGGCTTAAATGTGTTTCTTCCTTAAGAGACTGAATACTGTTTTTGGAGATCCAAGATCTATTTCTGGCTTCAGGTATAACTTTATTTATATAATTAATTATTTCATCCTTTAGAACGGATCTAAAATCAAATTTCTGACTGCTTCAACAGCAATCTTTTTGTAACTTCAAAAATGGAAATAGTAACCCTGGTACTTCTGCTCTTTTCCAATGTTCAAGTAATACATTCTGTCCACCTCTGCAATTTTGTCTACAGTTTTAACCAGACATTTAGTTGTGGTCATCTTAGCAAAACTGCAGTAATACTGTGACCTTCAATCCCTTTTGAATCCCTAAATCTTCTACCTTATTATGCTTCACTTAAAAAAAAAAAAAAAAAACCTCTAGTTTGATCTTTTAAGATATTCATCAGTTCTCAATCATTCCAATTTTCTATTTCATTTGCCTTCGGGAGACTATCTCCCATGGTAATATCTTCAAATGTATAACAGACTAAGATTTTTGTTGTACTTTATTGTGTGGATTGAAAACAGTCTGAACAGCAAACCTGAAGGCTGGTGATGAGTGGAAAGCAGCTTTGCAGAAAAGGCCCTGGGGGTCCTGATGGACACCAAGTTGAACGTGAGCCAGCGACGTGCCCTTGCTGCATAGAAGGCTAGTGGTATCCAGGGCTGCGTTAGGACAAGTGTTGCTAGCAGGTATAGGGAGGTGATCCTTTCTGCCTACTCAGCACCAGTGAGGTCACAGCTGGAGTACTGTGTCCAGTTCTTATTTTAATTTCTAAGATTGCTAACACTGAAGGAGAAAATTTATTGAAACAAAATACGGAATTAACAGAATTGTAACCACAGGGCACTTCTCTTCTGTTCTGCCTATTACCCCTACACTTTTAAGATGTTCTCATAGCCCTCCCTAGTATGTATGTACATCCGTGGACACACAAACTTGCCAAAATTTGCTCAATTCACATGTTTTAAATAGAATTAAAGCTGTTTATTGATTTAACAAAACATAATTAACTGACAATCAGTGAACTATACTGATAGGGAGGGAACTATACTGGGAGGGGGTGGGGCTCTAGCTTTACGTGTACCCGTGCTGCTTCCTACTCCCCTGTGACCCCCATGCCATGTGAAAGTGCCACCCCAGCTCAGGTATGCACCCCTGCAATGCAGGTCTCTCCCAGCTGCACTCTGCACTGTCAGCCCAGCAGCTGGAGTGCAGCCCTTTTCATGCCTCTTACATACTTCTTTTCAAGTTGACTCCCTTGTTTCTCTAAAATCTTCTGTTAATCCCTTGGTTACTGGTTATACAGCAGATGGTTGCTTTAACCAAACTTCATAATTGTTGAGTTCCTCTTTAGTGATACCTGTTTCTGGGCAAAGACCCTCTCAGACACTTTTGGCTGTCCTATTCGCATACACTGATGACACATTCCCATCCTATCCATGGATGGTACCTGGGCCAGATACCCCAAAGAGGTCACGTGAATCCCTGCCCACACACTCACATACACAGTTTGTCTGTACTTACAAGTTACATCTGAACTAAAGAGCAGCTGCATTAACTCAACCCACTATCTGTTATGATTAATTTAAGGATATTCGCACAGCTACACAAATCAACTGAAAAAACACACTATTGGAGAGATAATGGTTTTGTTTGTTTCTCAAAAGCTCTTTGCTTTTGACATTACCATATGCAAGTGAGAACAATGACAGCCCAGCAGTCAGTTTCCTTGACTTTCAGAGTGGAGAATTGGTGAGCATGCTTGGCAATTTATTCTTGCTACTATTCAGTAAATTGTCATCTTTATGCGGAGATACCCGAAGTATCTGGAACAATAATAATAAAAAAGTGTCAGCTCTCTGTACATGCTAATGGAAGATGACTTTTAACTTGTTTGTGCACACTAACACAACATCAAGTATCTTCATCCCCTCAAACTGACCAAAAGATGAATTTCAAACCCATAATGGCATTAAAATGCGTCAGAAATGAAAACAACAATAAGGATTCATCATAGGTCAGAAAATAAAAGTGCTTTTAAACTATCAAGAGCACAGTATATGCTATTCTAATTTTTTTCCACTTCAAGTTTCTGAAATATTTATTAAGGAATAATCTGTAGAATAATGAATATTGCTTTCCTATAGAAGTACACAATGCATGCTATATTTCTGCTATAGCGTCTTATTAAATATGGATGTTGTGAGTTTCTAGTCTCTTTGGGGCCAGCTAGTGACTGCTCTGTCTTTCAGCAAACAATGCTAGTTCAGTTAAGGTAGAAAAAACAAGGCCATTAGTTTAGTGATGGCTTCTCAAAACTGAAAAAACAAAAAACAAAACAAAACAAACAAAAAAAACCCCAAACAAACAAAAAAACCAAAACCCTTTTCTATGTTTTGATGGTTTGGAGATACTAGAAAGCTACATATCTGATAGGGTAGTTAAGCATTTTAATACATCATATATTCTACAGATTTAGAGCATCTCACTCTCCAAATAAAAGATAAGTTTAATGTTTGAAAATATTAAATATTTAAGCAGAAAGATCTTGTGGTACTCTCAATAAATAAGCATATCATTCCTTAACACATAAAAAATAAAATTCAAGAATGATAAAACAAAGCATCTAGGATGTGTTCAGATAGTATAAAAGCAAAGTTAATGGGCATTACTAAATTTGTGACTACAAAATCATAGGAGTAGCTTCTTCAAAATAAGAGAAAAAATGTGAATGTTTGTTGTGTATCTGGGTATTTCTGTCTTTCTCATGTCCTCCAGATGGTACACATTCTTCTCCAAGAAGGTAAACCGTGACGTAACCCAAAAGAAATAAAAATGCTTTAAAATAAGTGATTTTATGCAGCTGCTATTGATCATCTGACAAGCCATACCTGTTTATTATTTTTATTCACTCTAAGGTTTCTAGGTTACCAGCTGGCAATAATAAGGTCATTTAAGATCATCATTAGAATACATAAAAAAGCAAACGGTCCCCCAGATGACTGAGGTCAGTTGGAAGTTGGATCAGGGGATTCAGCTCTAGCTCTCAGGGAAGGCCTGACCACATCAGGCTGTGTGGTAGGCTGCATTTACACGTTATTCAGTCTGTAGCTGGGGAAAATGCTATGTATCGCAGCATAAATTAGTGAATGCTTTTATTTTGAAAGAAATATTATATGAATAATAGAAAAGGTCCTTGGAAATGCGGTTGTCCATCTGTGCCAGGTATGCGACACGTTTTGTTCTGCCTTTGCACTGGCTGGTACAAAGCTCTCTTCCCTTCCAAGCCATGTGGAAGCATGGGTCAGTTGCTGACATGCATAAATTGACCCTTTAGTGGGATTATTTTTACTTTGAGGGAGGAAATCACAAGATCTGTGAGTGTGTGACATTTTTGCTCTGTCCTCCCAAGACTGTTTTCCTATCCAAGCCCCTCCACTGTTTGCACTCCTGCCTTAAACTGTAAGGATTTTCCTGACTGGAGATGGTTACCTGTGCAGATGCCTCTGCTCCAGCCCATAGTCTCTGTGTGCTTTTAGGATCACTTTTAGGATCTTTAGCTGAACTAATTCTCACTCAGTAGTGCTTGGCAACCTTGACTATCACATTCAGGTTTTGGAAGGGTTAGTCTGTATATTGAAGTATTGCTACTAGGTGCTGCTTGCTGCCTGTCCAGCAAGTTTTCTGGAATCTATTTGCCATTTGGATAATCTACTTACGATTCTAGAACTGAATGGAAGCAGTCAAGTTAATTATTTCCTTATTTTAATAGTGTGGGGTTTTTTCTTTGAATTCTTAAACTTGACATCAAAACAAGTGCTGCTAAATGCTAATGCTAATCGCATGTCTAAAAATGAATGTAAAATTAAGGACTTGGGGTAAATCGATGTGGTTTAAGTTCAATTTTATGTTTTCTGAAATACTGAGGGGTGCAAAAGACTAGGAGATTCTTTTGGTAGCCCCAGGGTTAGCCTTCTGAAGAAGGATGATTGAACTCCAATTCTACTTCCTTAGCACACTATTGAATAATTCTTGCTAGGATAAGCAGAAAATGTCCCCAGTGATTTCTGGGAACAAAAATATTTCCGCAGACATGTCAGTAAGGTGTGTCTCCCTGAAGTCACAGCTCTAGCTCTCAGTCTATTAGTAGTAAAATGCAAAAAAAAGATACTGCTTTTTTTTTTTTTAAATTACTTCTTGGACACACTGGGCCGGTGTTGACTGACGTTTGAAAATCTAAAATAAATGTTCACTTTTATGATTTAAGATTTTCATAACAATATATTTTGTTTTCTAAATGATAAACAGCTGAAGTAAGAAAGCCACCAATATACTACTTGGTATTTTTCAATTACAGAACAGGCTTATAGAAAACCTTATTAATGATGCGATTGATATGAGTAGAGGCAATATGCATCAAATAGGTCATTACTGCAGAGATGGGGATTTTGCTGTTTGTATTAAAGGTTCGTTTCAGATCTGTGCCAAGGTATTTTTAACTGCATAGTTTTATATTGCTAAATTGGGAAACACAATTTTAATATCTCTTTAGACTTTTTTCTTTTTTTTTTTTTTTTTTTTTACCAAATGCAGGTGTTTGGTACTTTGGAGAATCTGAATTAAAGGTCTTGGTTTATCTACATATACTGTGGGAACATTGTAATTTAAAGCTGATTATGTTAAACCACTGTGTTGTTCTTTTGACAAATGGTGTACTTCTATCAGTGCAAAATCTTCACTTAGTGTTATTATTCAAGGCACTCTTTAAATTGTCTTCATAAATATCTAGCTGTAAGAATTCTAGCATCTAAGTGTGATATATAGATAAGGACAGCCTCTGAAAATGGCTTGTAGTCAGTATCTAAGCTTTGCTATAAATAATTCTCTGAACGGCATTTTTCCTCACAACATTTACAGCTCTAACTGGGAATTTCTGCATTTACCACCAATTTAAAAAAACCTTGTAATCTGGACTCTGGTTTTTGTAAGCAGTACTCACAAAGAAAGGCAGGAGTTCAAATATAGTCCAAATCCTCAGTTTTGCAATAGTGTAAAAATATCTTGAGTTTTTTAAAAAAAATAATTATTAGGGGTAAAACACACTATCAGAGTGGAAAGACCCTTAGGAATTAATACTCATTTATGGGGTGGGATGTGTGCTTTTCAATATTAAAGCATAGAACCGGAATGGTTCTCTTGCATCATCTACCAGCTCAAGAGGACCATATCAAATAATATGATTAATTTCTACATGTAAGTTTTACATGGATGTTCTTGAAAAAAGAATTAACAATATTTTATGACATTTCAGAGGAAGGAAGGGTAAATTTGCCTATTCAGAATTTGAACATACAGATAAATTTGTTTCATCTTCATGTGATCCTTCAGTAATTCTGACTCTTTCTTCACCTTTCTTTTTTCTCCCATTGCACTTGCTAAGTTCATTTTCCAATAGCAAAACTTATTCTTTGTAGTCTGTAAGTTCATTTAATGTTTCAATTACTTCAGTAGTACTTTCTTGCTAGCATTGTCATTTCCATTAATGGTGACTTTCTTCCAAACCTGCTGTGCTGTTTTTTATCAGATTTTCAGTCTAGGCTTTTTTGTTATTATTATTGTTATTTTAGGGTCTTCGCATCAGTGGATTAACAATGGGTACATCATGGAGATAGTACGCCAGTAACTTTGAGAATGAAATTAATTTTTTTTTGTACATCAGAATGAAAGCTGAGGTGACAAGGCCAAGTTTTGAATAATTTCAGTACTTGAGAAGTAAATCTGAAATTTAGTTTATCTTTTGCCATATTAAGCAAAACTGTGAAACAAACTCTACTGATTATGCTGTGCCGTTTGTTTCTTGCTGTAAAATGTGTTGGGTACAGCCCTTTTCTATCTGAAGAGGGACTACCAGGATATTTAGTATTATCTGCAGCTTTGCATCAGTAGTGAAGTTGATCAAACAAACACTGTAGTCAGTAACAGAACGTAACTAAATCTTCTTGCTGTTGCAGTCCAGTCTTTGCAGAATCTGGAGGCAGAAACAGGCTGGAGAAGATTTGACAATAAAGTAAATGAATAATAAAAAAAATAAGCTTATCTGCTTGTCTTTAGTATATGAGAGATCAAACTGGATTGTCTAATGGTATTTTCTGACCTAAAGGAATTGTGAACTAGAAAATGTTTGACACATGGATTCTACTTTGTAATGCAGTGAAGTTATGCTAAAAGGGTATGTCCAGGAAATGAACTTGGACTTAGTCCTTTTGGTTAATGTACAAATGCACTGCCACTTTTTCCCCCCCCCCCTTTTTTTTTTTTTTTTACCCTTAAGTGAGTTTATCTTGAGCTACAGGGCTGCATCTAAGCAATGGTGAATTAGGGAGCTTTTCAAGTATTTAGTATGTCCTTATTTAAACCACTATATGTATAGTCTGGTCCTACATCTAAGTTTACCATTCTTATAGCTGCTGGACAGTTTATAGATGGTAGTGTCTCACACGATTAGATTTTAGATGATACACTGAAGTATGCCTATGCATCAAACTGATTCTTTGCATTATGTCTTGTATTCAGCTGTTGAGGGTAAAAGAAAGACTGCTTCAAGTCATTTTGAGTTACTCAGTGATTTTGGTTTGGGTTTTTTTTTTCTTTCTTTTATTTTAATAAGCACTAATAGGATGAAAGCTAGTTTTTTATTTAGCTTAAGTTGTCATAAAGCCTTAAAATAAAAATTAGTGTCATGTTTGTGCCAAAAGACTGTATATGGCTGATTGAACTCTCTGGATGCATCTTGATTTTTATAATACTTCTGTGTTTAGGTCTAAGATGACTTAAAGTCTTTCTTCAAATTACAAAAATCTGCCTTTCTAATGTTCCCTAAAAAGTGTACATGAATCAAGACCACAAAATACTTTGTTATATAATGTTGCCAAGATTACAATTGCTTCATAAAATACCACTGAGATGTTGATTTCTTGAGTATCAAATTTTATAAGGAAGACATTTGCAGCTAGAGAACAGGTTTTGAAGTAGGTCGTTAAATTAGTGATAGATTATTTAATTATTGAGGATATCACTTGTTGACTAAATATGCTTTTTGTAATGTTGAAAAGAATGTTTCTTTTTCTTTGTAATACTACTAGCTAAAGTGCAACACTGCTCTGTGAGATTTCAGGGACAGGTGGAAAACTGTAACTTGACCAGGGCACTTCTGGAAAAGCAAATTTTAGTGCCTGTTTACATTTCCTACTTGTAAAAGATAGTTACTTCTGTGACTTACTTGTCCCACTCGGAGTAGTGGCTTGGTTTGTAGAAATCACCATCTGTTCTAGATTTGGAATATGCAACAGATGGAAATTGGCTGTAAAGGTAGGATGGGATAGTGATAAGGAAGAAGCGATGCACCTAGCATTTTGTTTTGACTAGCTGAGGAGACTCACAGATTGGTTTGGGGTTCATCCATCACTCACATCTATTGCTATCTTAAGAATTAAACCTGATTAATTTTAGCACATATTGGCCATTTGGGTCTCACTGGGCTGTTCAGTTTTAGATTGTGTCCAGGTGGAAAGTTTGCAGATCAATATAATTAAATTAGCACATGCCTGTACTATTGATTCTACAAAGAGGCTGTGATACGAATGGACCTAAGGTGTTCTGCTTTTCTGCCTGTTGCTTATCTTCATGCAGGAAACAGGGTCTATGCTGTTCCTGGCAGATGAGCTATCCAGCTCATACCTTTTACAAATACTAAGCATCAATTATTTTAACATTAGTTTGTCAGTTATATACATACATGCAGAGATAAATCTTTACAATTCTGTTGTACTGTCAACAAGTACATAAAGCTGAGTCTTTGAATGCAACGTACAATAAGAGGCAAACATCAATTATAATAGACTTTGACATCTTTTGGCATGGTTACAGGAAATACAAATTATAAATGGGAATCAATCTGTCTTTTTGGTGGTTTTGAAAGAATCAAATTCAATTGTGTAATGTTATTTCATTAAGCTTCCTTTTCTGTTTTCAAATAATGGTTATTTTCAAATTTCTGTTCAATTTTTCTTTCTTATGAAACAATTTTATCTCCATACAGTTTCCATTTTTGCTGCTTATCACCAGTGTAAAGTGTGCAGAATATCTTACTGCTTTATTTCTCCTTATTAACAAGTAAATTTTTTCTGGTAAATATCTATCTAAATGAGCAAATTACTTATTTGCCTTATCCTAATTATTACAGCAAGAAATAGACAGAAATACATAAGAGAGAGAAGTTTTGTGTTATCACCCACACCATACTCAAGTTTTGTTCAAAAGTAGTACTTTCTCATAGCTCTCATTGACTTTGCCTTTACAGCGATGCCACTTACGATGGTGCAACTTGAGGCCATTTCCTCTAGTCCTGTCACTTGTCAATTGGGAGAAGAGACCAACACCCGCCTCTCTGAAACCCCCTTTCAGGTAGTTGTAGAGAGCGATGAGGTCTCCCCTCAGCCTCCTCTTCTCCAGACTGAACAACCCCAGCTCCCTCAGCTGCTCCTCATCAGACTTGTGCTCCGGACCCCTCACCAGCTTCGTCGCCCTTCTCTGGACATGCTCCAGCACCTCAATGTCCTTCTTGGAGTGAGGGGCCCAACACTGAACACAGCATTCGAGGTGCAGCCTTTCCTTTCTTGCTTATTGAGATTTTAGTCAGTTTTTCTTCACTGAGTTGCTATAAATCTGCTGAGGTTAAGGTATAATTAATCTTATTCCTAAATGAGTATCTTAGGATTCTCATTTAAGACAAACAAAATAACAAATCTGCATAAAATTCCTAAAGAAACAAGGTTTTACTTCTTTTTCATCAAATTACAAGAAACATAACATTACAGACAAAAACCAGTCAAACTCAGAGCTGCAGACAGTATAAGCTCTTCCCCAGTATAATGGATGCCAGAACTATTCTGTCTGCCACAGTTACCTAATGCTGAAAGTTTCCCTACACCTCAGGGTGTATCTTTATGCCCCAGCTTATCCACAGTGGAGGTGGTAACAGAACATCTGAAGAACTTAATTCTGAGGTGGTACAGCATGAATCTGATCCAAATAGAAAGAATAAAAATTTGTTAATACAAAATGACTCTTTGGAAGTTTGTTTGACTTGGAAATAATACAGCTTCTATTACGCCAAGCTATCTGATATCACTAGTGTTAATTTTATAGATTCATCTATGTGTACAATGTTTTGCAAATGTATTTTTATTAGTAGTCTCAACAGTCTGTCCAAAAACTAATGAACCTTAGGACTGCAGAACACCGGACTTCTTGAACAGATTAGCCTTCATGAGCTAAACAGTATCAGAGAGACTTGTACCATTATGTAGGCCATCTTTTAGTTTGGACAGAAAACTTCATTTCAAAATGCTGTCAACCTAACACTTTTATGGACAATATGGTTGTTTTAATGGTGATTAGTGATTTTTAGCATCCTGCCCCATTTTGTCTTGTCATCATACTTTTACGTTTCTCCATAGAAAAGGCTAGTAAATTCATTATATTTGCTCACTGGATTGAAAATAATAATAATTAAAAACAAACAAACAAAAACCCCCAAATAAAACAAAACCCAGGCAAAACTGCTCATCTTTTTGTATTAGTCAAAAAGCACACTGTAAGTACTGCTGTGAAACTTTGAGTTGAATTAGAAGAGTACTTATTCTGATACAAAGTTGGGTTTGAACATAAACAAATTAGAGTTGTTAGTTTTGTGAGAAGTTTCATCTAGATTAGGGTTTACCTTGAACTCCCACTTTCATATTCCCTAGAACAACAGAACAATAATTTGCTGTATAAACAGTAACAGTAGGGACTAAGTCTCTCTGGATACCCCCATCTGGCAGAGGAAATCTGTTTGTTAGCATATCAAAAGGCTTGGTGAATTTCTTCAGTTTCTATACAGACTTAAATTTATAGAACCTTGTAAAACTTTCTACTATTTTCATTTTTTTAAGTAAAATTAGGAATCCTATAACATTTATTGGAGACAGTGTTATTTTTTCTTTTAAAAATTGAGAGGAAAAGCTCTAGCTTCCTTTTCTTTGTGTACAGAATATTTAATTTCTTAAAATCCCCAACTCTCCTATTCTCAAGTCACTGCTTTCTCTATGAAGGTAAATGCCCACCTGAGACTGGATGTTGCTTTCTTGCTGCAGTTAAAAACAGTCTCGGGATCCCTCGTGGTAGTTTTTTGTTTCTTTGCACAACAAAACCATTTCTGCTAAGTTATCCATTGTTTTGAAGCACCAACAAGTAACGCTGTGTTCAGCATATTAAAATTCCTGTTAATATTCTGAAACTGTAGCTGATTTGAGGTTTTCTATCTGTGTTATTGAAGCTTTCATAAAAACATGGGGTGTTCGTTGTTTGCTCCCGCCCCAGTACAGTACTCTGGGCCTGTCCACCAGTATGAGGTGTTGTCTCCACATCCCTGTTGTTAATAGCTATCAGCTACACATACATTCCCTCAGGTTCACAGACCAGGTTAGGTTTCTGTCCCCAGAAATAAGGTGAACAAATTTCCTCTTTGGTGGTGCTTTTGCTCAGTGTTACCTGGGAAATGAAAGGAAGATGAGGCCTGGAAATAACAGGGTTAAACTGATACGTATTTATACCATTGCTTTTTTTTTTTCCCCCTTTTTTTTTTTTTAATTTTTCTTCTCTTTCCTCTCTCACTTGGTTGATTTAAGTCTCTGGTTTTTTTGGATTCATTGAAGAAGGATAAAACACACTAAAACCTCCTCATTTTTGGTTGCTATTATATATGGGAAGAGGCAAAGTTTTAAATAAAAATGACTTGCCAAATATTTTATTTTCAATGAAGTGTCGGAGTGTTTTGTACAAGCACTTGTGTCTCAACAGAAAGTACATATTGCAGAAGTAGAACAATGAAAAGATTTATTGGCTGAAACAATTCCCACTGTTATGTGGTATGTAAGAATTAAATATTTATACTTAGTCACTGGGATAATAAAACTGTATTCAGTTATGTTGTAGACACTACCAAAAGATTGCCTCTAATAACATTGCAACTCATAAAATACATAGTATAAACAATACATGAGAAAATATTATGCGAAAATGGTCTCTGGTCCATAGAATTTGCTTGTTTGTTAAAAGAATTATTGAGACAGATGACAAAGGCCATCATAAGTCTGTGGTAGCCATAAATGTGAATTTCAAAGATGTCCTGTTGATGGTGATCTCAAAAGCTGTAATGGTTTGGAGTTGCACAACGAAGCATGGTTGTCCCCGATGACTGGCCCAAGCCTTACAAACTCTTAGAAATGCAACAAGAGCTGTCTTTTTCTTTAGCTGGGATAATGTAATAAAAATCTCAATTATCTCCTTTCTTCCTAAATATAAGTCGTTAGTCCTTTCACAGTGGGACTCTGCAACACCATCACATTTCTCACACTCCCTTGCCAGTTAAACAAGAACGCTGTGGGGTGGGGAGTTTGCTGGAGTCCATTTGGGACACTGTATTGTGGTTATGACTTCGATTCAGTAAGGTAATTTGCACCAGCCTGTATGTAGACATGTGAGAAATCTCATTGGTTTCAGCACATAACGTGCCTAGCACCTTTGTCAGAGCCTGCCTGTAGTCCGAAACACAAAGCAGCCTCTTTTGTTCAAGCATCTTTCCTTGTGGGTTTATAATTCCTCTTAGACTTGTTCACTGCAGGCATATCTTTGTTGGAAATTCTTCCCTTCATTTCTTCTGGGACTGTTCTGTTTAACTTTGTCAGCCAAGGAGCTCCAGCTGTGTCGTGACAATTTTGTAATTAGCTATTGTTAGCAATAACTTCGCTTTCAGATAGAAGAGCATTATTAACCCTTGCTTTTTTCTCTCATGCGATATTTTCTCTTTCTTATCTCTGAGAAGGTGGTGTGCATTTCTTAGCAAGCAGTCGTAACCATTAGTAATCAAAACTCAATAGAGTACAGCATTTGTCAGAAATCCCATTGCTTCCAAACTATTGCTGTAAATGAATCCATTCCTATGCAACTGTGATTATTTTGAAAGTTTTATCAGAGGAACTGGAATTATTTTCTCATTTCCTCTCAGTAAATGGATCCACTGATCCTTAATAACTTCACAATTATTCTGCTAATTGTCATGTTTCCAGTATTAAGTTACAAAATATGCCATCAGATTGTCAGGTATGTGTTGCATTGCTATGACTTGAATGCATCAAACTGTTTTGAAATAGCAGCGATGAATTTTGGCAAATAGAGAGAGATGTTTTCCTACTTCTGTTAGTCAACATCCTAAAGTAAATGGATAAAATGGGAAAATACCAACATTGCCTATCATCTGGGCTACACGCCAGTATTGATTAAAAAATAATTAAAAGTTAACAGTATTTAAAAACAAACTGCAAGCCTAGTCAAAGAAAAAATCAAAGTCAAACAGACCGGTGTTATGAATGGTATACACAATATAAGTTAGTAGAATATCACTTTTTATGCTTAGGAGCTCAGAAAGAGTCAATACTCAATGCGGCACATTACTTCTTGTAGGAACCTCATGTTTCTTAATTTTGAGTTAGTATCCAGTAGAACTGTAGTATGTCTTCTTTTTTCTGTTTTTCATAATTACCCTGGTAAAATAGTGATTCCCTCCCCGCCCCCCCCCCCCCCCCCCCCCCGGCCCTGACAGTGCTGTAAAGACATACAGTTGGCATTTGAAAGGATTATGAATTTACCGGCCTGAAAATGCTAAACAATAAAGTTTATCAGAAATGTTTTTATAAAATGCGTTCAGTGTGTGGAAAAAACATATAGTGCCTTTTCTAGGCTTGTTGATGAATTGAGAGGAAGAAATACTTATGGATAAAGCTAGTCGGAAATGGGCTGGCATTTTATTTTATATTTATACGTTTAATTTATATTCAGGTACTTCAGATTCCTTATTTATAAACACAACTTTGGATTTATTCCTCATGTTACTCTTTTCTAGATTGATTTATAAATGTTAGGATGAATTGTAAAATAAACATCCGTATAACAAATACAACTTTTTGAATTATCCTTTTTTCTTTAAATATGTTGTTCATCAGTTTGTGCGTATAATTTCCATGATGTCTGAGTAAGAAAAAAATTAGAGGATTTAAATGTTAGATACTTTATTGGATATAAATTACAGAGTTTTGCTAGTGGGGGCTGCAGGGGTGTCTTTGTGGAAGGAAGCCGTGAAACTGTCCTGTGGCAGTCACAGCCAGGCTCAGGGAAGTGCGCATAGCATCTCTGTTCAGAGATACTCCAAGCAACTGTGGCAGTCCTTAGGGGAGGAGAAACAGAGGAGATGTATGCTGAAGACTCCTTGGAATGAGGTGCTCTATGTCAAGAGGAGGTACTGCTGAGGGGCTGTGGCCCATGCAGGACCCACATCAGGGCAAGGACACCCCTAAGGAAATGTGGCCCTGCAGTTGACCCACGCCAGAGCAGGGACACTCCTGAAGGAACTGCAGCACATGAAGGACCCCCGCTGAAGCAGAAGAAAATAAGTAGCCAAGACTGGCAGAAAGAAACCATTACACAAACAGCCCCAACCTCCTGCACCAAACATGTCCTTACTGAAAGAATTGGGGTGGAGTGTAAGGTTGTGAAAACAAGGGAATCTGAGACTAGGAAGGGGGAGGAAAAGTGTTTGGCCGAAGTTGAGCAGGGGAAAGAGGGAGGAAAGGCATTTACTTAAGTGTTCATTTAATTGTTCATGTTTCCTTTTTCTCAATACCCGAATCAGTGATTAGAATTTTGTGTTAATTGACAATAAGTTAAATAAAATTCCCCAAGTCAGGACTGTTTTGACTGCAACATGTACTCTTTCCATGATGTCTGAGTAACAAACTGCCACAAAATTTTTAATGTTGGGTATTTCTTCCATAGAAATAGCTCACTTTAAATCAAATCAGTGTTTGAATGAGAGGAAGGTGTTTCAGGAAGACAGAAGAGACCATGTTAAAGAGATTTAATATGACACAAGAAATGCATTTGCCATTTATTCTGCTTAGTATTTATCTAGAAAGACTTTCTTGTAATATTTTATCATTTTGCATTAACAATAGAATGTTCTTCCCTAGATTTGAGACTGTTACTAGTAGGAAGCATTTCAGCTACCTTTAAAAAGCAGCCATCTCAATGAAGCCAGCTATTCAATAATAAACAAAAATGCTACAAAACACATGAGACCAAAACTGCTGCTTGTCATTAATTTTAAAGCAATCTGTTGTTAGAAAATTAGAAATGTTATAATGGCTCAGAAATGCATTGTATGTCAACATCTAGCAGGATCCTTGAGTGCTTTACCAGTTGTGACCCTAAACCTGTTAATTTTGCTTAGTTTATTTTACTAATTGTTACATGGAAATTCCATAGTCCCACTTGTGCCCTGTGGAGTGGATATTTCAGGCAGCTGTAATATAGGACAGGGGATCTAGCCTTCTCAGGTTGGATGAGTAAGCACTGATGTAAATCTGTACTATTGGTGTTTTAGACAGGACAGCCATCTTTTGGGTTTCGGGGGTTTTTTACCCTTATGTGCTGAGATGGGAAACTTTTTTCTGCTTTCTGTAATGAACACGGGTGATAAAGCTCAGGGCGAAATACCGTCCTTTTTCCCCATGTCTTTCACAAAAAGAACAGACCCAATTGCCACTACTGTGTGCAAACAAGCCCATATTTGGACCTGCTACATAGAAAAAGGAAGCTGTCTAGCAGAATGAATTAATCCAGTTCTAGAAAAGCAGAAGAAATGGACATTTATTCTCTGCTTTTTTACCTTTTTGCTTTTTATTCTTCACTTTTTTCCCCACAATAAGCAAATGAACGTTTGAAGCTCTTTAACAGATGTTTTCTTGGTTTACTCAGGTGGGATATTTATGATGCATTAGTCTCTTTTATGTCATTTTATTTTGGCAGCTATGTTCTGAACTAATTAGCACACTAGAGAGATCTCCAAATAAGAAGCACATGGGCAACCAGTGGTTAAGTATCTGAGAGCATATTGCAGAGTCCATTGTGACTGAAATATGAGACTGTGGCATGCTTGCAGTCACTGCATGTGGCATAACTGCATTTCTGAAACACTGAGCTTTTAGTGCTCTGAAGTTTTTGTTTGTGCAGCTTTATAAAGGAAACACCAAAGACCTCTTAAATTATTGTCTATTACAATTTTGAATAAATTACACTAGGCTGGCTAACTAATGTATACATTATGCTGTGAATGTGCTTTGTCAAAAATGACTGGAAGCATTTAAGTAAGTGTGTGTACGTGTTTTTACATATATGTGTGTGTGCTTGCTGTGTGTCTAAGATTCTGACTTCTTCTCTAACAGCTGAAATTATTAGAATTACATTTTACATGATGCTGGTATAGAAGTAAGGATGCAACAAACCAATTTCAAATTTATACTAGTAGATGATTTTCTACTAGAGCATTTTGTATTAACTTATTCCTATCAAACATTTATCTGTAGCATTACATCTGCAGTATTTGTCTTTCAAAAAGCATAAAGTTTGCTGTCATACTAAAAGCTAGAGTGTCAGATCACTTTTGTTAGCTATCCTGATTCATATTCCACTGGGTTGACTGTTAACAGTAGCTGAAGATAGCAGAAGTAAGACTGAAATATTTACTTTTGTTTTTCACCAAGAAGATGTGTCAGTATGAGAGAGAATGAGTTAGTGAAAGAGAAAGAGATTACAGCAGAATGATTAAGGAAATAGCCAAGACGTAGGAGACCCAGGGTCCACAGCTGTTCTGCCTCATTTGGAGTAATTAGTTGTTAAAACTGGAAAAGCTCAGCAAAGGTGTCCCACTTTTCCAGCTCCAGCTGCATGTTTCTTCAGCAGTCTCTCCTGCCATGAGTCTTCTCAAGTGTCTCCCAGAATGTTTCCCCTCCTGTGGCTCCTTCCCTAGCAGGTGATGCTCTTTCTAGATAGGTCTGAGCCAAAGCACTATGTGCTTCTCCGACTAGCTAAAGATCTGGCACATGGTGACTTGCTTACACTGGTGGCACCTGTTACTGGCTACCTAAACCCTGCAATGTATGGCCAACACATATGTTAACTGATTGGGTGCCCATGCATGAACTAATTGGGCATGCATGCATAAATTAGCTGGGCATTCATGCATAAATTACCTGCGTACCCACTGTGTGCATTAATTAAACACTTATGCAAGAGCTGATAGGGTGCTCATGTGAACCAACTAGGGACTCAAACATGAACTGCTTGGGCACTCGTGTAAATTATTTAGATGCTCATGCATGAATGTGGTAAACCATGCGATTTTTGCCCAGTACCTATGATAATTATTTCTTAAGTGGTACTGTATCTCATTCCTCTTATTTTTCCTCAAAACCGAAATGCGTCCCGAATTAGGCCTAGGCAAGAAGAATGAAGGTCTGCTTCTGTACATGTGCTGTTGATTTTTATCTAAGAGGACTGGAGAAGAGGCTAGGCTTTCTATCTGCCAAAAGAAAGCCCATGATTCTGTGCTACCTGACAATGGCCCACTGGGCCATTGTCTTTGTAATGTTCAGCTGACTACCAAAACCCTACTGAGGGACTGTTTATTTACCAGTGTGACTCTTTAAACTGTGACATTGATGGAATGACTAAGGACAGTTCTGTTTCCATCCTTTTAAGGAATTAAGGTTTCTCTTTGTCTTCAGGGTCTAAAGTGAGCTGCATCATCTGAAGTGAGAATTTGTAAAACAGCAAAAAGTACAAATATGAAACAAAAGCTTTTCTTTCATTTTTTTGTCAATGCGTAATGGATTTATCGGAAGCCTTATTAGAAGAGTAGAAATATACAACCACTCAAAAAAAAAATTTCCATTTGAACATAGGAATTTAAATCACATCAGCATTCTGTCTATCTATCTATTTATCTTTTGACATGTAGCAATTGCTGTTTATAGATGAATATACAAAGCAAAAGTAATGCAATCTCTCTACAGGAAAAGTAACGCCCTTGTCGTCTTAGAAATTCATTATTTGGCAAGAGGAGTTTTACTTTTTCTAGGCTCTTTGATCCAAAGATTTACACAACTGTAACTTTGAATGCCATTAAAACAGGGCGCAGCCATCACTTTGCCATGTTTGAATTAGTTCTATTCAGAGATCTGTTTTTAATTAGATTCGATAATTCTGAAAGAACCCGAGACAAGTCATAGTAGATCTGAACTGCAGCATAAGAGCAAAGTTAGGTTCAATACAACTTTGTTGGTAGCACTTCCTTGACTGTGAGAAGCACATGAGATGTTTGAACTCTATGATTGAATTCAGTAGAAATATCAAGAGACAGTCTTTTATAATCTGGGAAAGATTTTAAAATCCACCATGTAATTTCTCCTTTTCCTCACTGACATGTATGTTGACTCACTCTCCTGATCCTTTGCTTCAATAGGCCAGGAGACTTACTTATTTTTTTTTTTTTTTTGCAGTTTTGACTATAAATCAGTACTCTTTCATACTAGGCCATTGACATATACTTAGTAAAAGATGCAAGGGAACAAGTTTTCCTTTATTAATCATGGTGAAAACAGAGCAGCTTTCCACCCCAGTGATGAGAGTTGTGTAACTAAAAGACAGCAGGAGTCTTCGCACTCTGCAGCTTCTAACAGACTCCAGAGTTATTTAATATATCAGTGTCAATCTTCAACTGTTCTCTCCAGGGGTAGTATCATTATCTTTATAAAATGCAACTGGATGGTATTGGTCTAAAGTAGCAAAATTTAATCTCAGTTTTGCAAGAATTTTTTATATGCTCGTGCAGCCAGCTCTCCCATTTGATAAATAGTTTGTTTCCTGACGTTCTGTTATTTTCATATGAAAGTTAAACCTTTGTATTTGTTTGGTTTTATGTTAATGGTTTTGTTCTGAATGCAGCACAGCCTTTTGGGGAAATAAGGCTTATGAAATCATATTACTTACTATTTCTGCTATGTCTGTGTGGATATGCCTCTGGACTGGGTGAATGTGATGACAGGAGTTTTCAGACATTTTAAATAACTTTCACATTTCAAATTCCTGCAGATTTCAGGAAACGTGGCCATAGTGCTAAGAATTACCCTGTAAGTCCATCCAGTGAGGGTAAGCTTGAAGTATGATCTTACACTTTAGTAAGTATCAAATAATATATATGGGGAGCATACATATCAGCAGTTTACAGTCCGAGAAAAGCTTCACGTACTGCTTATTCCTTCCAAGATGCCCAGGTCTAGCAAAACCGAAACTCTAGCCCATAGGTTACCAGATCTCCTTTGTTCCTGAACTTAGTAACTACTTACATTACTTTCTGTGGCTTCTTAGCCCATAAATTGGTATATAGTTAGAGACAAGGCAGAGGAGTTTCAGTCTGAGTCTGTCAAGCAAAAATATTATTTTGGCCTTACTGATCAATTTCTGCACTCTAGCTTTCCTCTGAACTAAGGGATTCATTGATATGGTTGCTATGTATAGGAAACGTACTGGGATACAGGAGACAACATGATAAAGGAACTGAACTGATAGAGGATCCAACAAGGACAGATGCTGGACCTCACATTCATGAACAAGGAGGGGCTTGCTGGGGATATAAAGATGGAAGCCTACCTGGAGTTGAATCTGACAAGGGATATCAAAGGCAACGAGAAGGGCCTCTGTAAGTACCTAAGTGGCAAAAGGAAGACTAGGGAAAGCGTGGGCCCACAGCTGAATGGGGCAGGGGCTCTGGTGACACAGGACGTGAGAAGGGTGAGGTACTGAGTGCCTTCTTCTCTAGTAAGGCCAGTCTTCAGGAATCCCAGGCCCCGGAAGCTGCAGGGAAAGTCTGGAGCAAGAAGACACACCCTTGGTGGAAGAGGATCAGGTTAGAGAATGCTTAAGCAAACTGGACACAGGTAAGTCCATGGGCCCTGATGGGATGCACTCATGCACGCTAAGGGAGCTAGCTGATGTCATTGCAAGGCCGTTGTCTATAATCTTGGAACAGTCGTGGCAAGTGGGAGAGACGCCTGAAGACTGGAGGAAAGCAAGTGTGACTCTTGTCTTCAAAAAAGGCGAGAAGAAGGACCCAGAGAACTACGAGCTGGTCATCCTTACATCGACCCCTGGGAAGGCGATGGGGCAGCTAATCCTGGGAACCATTTACATGCACACGAAGGACAAGAAGGTGAATGGGAGTGGTCAGCATGGATTCACCAAGAGGATTCCCAGTCACACTTAAGTAACCTTCAGTCATGCTTAACCAAGCTGATGACTTTCTATAATGAAAGGACTAGCTTGGTAGACGAGGGAAGAGCAGTAAATATTGCCTACCTTGACTTCAGGAAGGTTTTCAACACTGTATCCCATCAGATCCTCGTAAGGAAGCTAATGCAGTCTGAGCTGGGTGAGCAGAGAGGTGCATTGAAAACTGGCTGAATGACCAGCCCTAGGGGGTGGTGATCAGTGGCATGAAGTCTAGGTGGAAGCCAGTAACTAGTGATGCATCCCAGGGGTCAATACTGCATCTGATCCTGTTTAACATCTTCATTAATGATCTGGTTGATGGCACAAAGTATACCCTCAACAAGTTGCTAATGTCACGAAAGTTGGAGGAGTGGCCGATATGCCAGCAGGTCATGCTGCCAACCCAGAGAGACCGTGACAGGCTGGAGAAATGGACTGACAGGAACCTAATGAAATGCAACAAAGGGAAGTACAAAGTCCCACACCTGCAGAGGAACAACTCCAGGCACCAGGACACACTGGGGGCCATCCAGCTGGAAAGCAGCTTTGCAGAAAAGGCCCTGGGGGTCCTGATGGACACCAAGTTGAACGTGAGCCAGCGACATGCCCTTGCTGTATAGAAGGCTAGTGGTATCCAGGGCTGCGTTAGGACAAGTGTTGCTAGAAGGTAGAGGGAGGTGATCCTTTCTGCCTACTCAGCACCAGTGAGGTCACAGCTGGAGTACTGTGTCCAGTTCTGGGCTCCACCCAGTATAAGAGAGATGTTGTGCAACTGGAGAGAGTCCAACCCAGGGCCAGAAAGATTAAGGTTCTCCAGTATCTCTCGTATCAGGAAAGACTGAGAGAGCTGGGACTGCGTAGCCTGAGGAAGAGAAGGCTCAGTCTCTCATCAATGTGTGCAAAAATCTGAAGGGAGGCTATAGAGGAGATGGAGCCAGGTTCTCTTCAGTGGTGTCCAGTGACAGGACCAGAGGCAATGGGCACAAACTGAAACACAGGAGGTTCCCCCTGAACATCAGGAAACACGTTTTCACTGTGAGGGTGACTGAGCACTGGCACAGGTTGCCCAGGGAGGTTGTGAGTCTCCCTCCTTGAAGATACTCAAAAGCCATCTGTCCTCAGCAACCAGCTGTAGGTGGCCCTGCTTCAGCAGGTGGGTTTTACCGGATGACCTCCAGAGGTCTGTGACTGTGATAATGCATCCTCTGAGATGTCAAGCAACTTCAAATCGTATAATGGTTTTGTACTATTGCACATACATAAAACTAATATAAAAAGATATGCTTTACATCCTTAAAAGGAATGCATGTTAAGTCGTTGCTGTTTTTTTAAAAGTGTGTTGACAGTGATACAGACTGTGGCAATAAGTGCTGCAAGCAGGGCTGTTGTTCAGATTCTGTTGGTATCTAGCATATGAAATTGCCAGCTGAAGGAATATAAGTACTAAATCTAAAACTGGATGCATTTGCTGTTTTGACACTTAAATTATGCTTTTTATCACATGAGTCCATTTAACATTGAGGTTATTCATTAGTGTAGGCTTCACCTTCCTTCTCCATTTCCTGAATGATGGAGATAATGGGATCGATTCCAAAGTTATTTAAGTGTTGTTATAAGTCAGAGGTATGTCAAGTGGAGTTAATGATGTTACATTCATGCAAGTCAAGTGAGAATCACTAAAGTGAGTATAGGAAAAATGTAGTAGGCTAGGAGAGCAAAGACTGAAAAGTAAGATAAATCTTGGTAGTGGGAATGTAAAATTAAAAAAATGTATCATATGGAAGGAAACATCACATGAGCTAGCTCCTCTGGTTTGTCTTGTTCCTAAAAAATCTCAGTATCTCCCACCTGGCTAAACTTTACTGTGCACTGCGTACCACACCAGGCTAATTTAACATGTACTGTTTTCAAAAATGTGTTTAAAAATATTTTTATGATTTATATAAGGGAAATTGTAACCAACCGGGCTTCCAAAGCTACTTGTCTCATTTCTTTGATTATTATTTTTGCCAGTGTTTGTTCAAAATTCCCAGTGCTATACCTTCTCATAACTAGGCATGTAAACAGGAAAAATAGTAAAGACATTACATTGCCAAAATAGAGAAAAAAATCAAAATATAGTTTAAAATTATGTCTGCACATAATTTTAATAATTTGCATTGAAAGATGACCAGAATCAAGTCTGGTCAAGGATCAGTGAATAATAACCTCATTTCCAAAATATCACTATTGTTATTCTGTGTTTTAGTGTCTCAGCCATTTTCCATGTTAGCAGGTTTTCTCATCTTCCTTTCCAAGGCATGATTGCTCTCCTTCATTATTTCTCCCTTCTGTTAGGTTTTTGTTCTGCTTTTTATACACCTGCTAAGTCATTTCCCACTCTCACAATTAACACTTAATTATCTGACTACTAAAAAGGACATTAAGATGCACTCACAATGTACAAAATAATATTTGAACTTGTTCTGCCACTTGCATGCAGAAAAATAACTTACCTGGCTGCTTCATTGCTGAGAAAAACGTGAAGCAATTTATTTCTCTGTAAACATACTATGCCATTTATATGTTTCAGTTACAGTAAATCTTGTTTCATTCATCATTTTCAAATATATGCATTAAAAACAATAGCTGTTCTTCAATTACTTAGAACTACCTATGAAATAAATACTATGCAAGTGTCTTTTCATTGTATTTTTTAAAAATTTCAAGTTAGCACATACAAAAGTGTTAATTCTTTGTGTATTTAGAGAATGGTGGTCATTTTTTCAGTTACTTTGGAAAATGGAAGAATAGATGTTATGTTATGAAATTACGTAACCATTTACATACCTTACTAACACTTTAGTAAGCTTATTTCCCAGCTGAGCATTTTAGACTGTCTTCCCAATGTGACTAAGGGAAGGTGGTAAATAATGGACATAGAGAAGACGGAATTCCTCTAAGAACCCCAGTATGTAATTTGTGGGTGGTTGTTTTGGGGGGTTGGGGTTCTTTTGAGTGTCTGTGCATACTTAGTGGTGGAAGTTCCCTTCTACTTTACCTGCTGCCAGGTCTTGGATTCTGAGAGAAAATATGACTAAGTTTGTTTCAGCAAGTGGAGGCTTCCGTGCTGCTGTAGGCGTGAATCTCTGTGAATGCTGACCAGGACTGTGAACTGGCAGGTTCACTGACAGCCCACTGTGACTGTGCGACTGCCTGATTTTCAGATGGTATCCAAGAGTTATGTGGATCTGTGTTTAATTCCTGAGGAGGAAATGTAAGATTCAGCATTAGCTCTAAGTCCTAGATCTGGTAGGAGATTCCTGAGTCAGATCCGTGCTTTTAGCCTTGATGGGATCGTTCAGTGGATCTTTGGGATGAAGTGGAATATACTGCTGTGGCACTTGTAGGGTTTTGGTCTAGTGACAGACCTGTGTTTTGCAGCTATAATGGATAGTACTAATGAAAGAATCAACACAAATAAAGGTAGTTTGTTTATGTAATGCACCTTTGAGAAGTACTGTAAAAATTTAAGTTTTTGGGTCCAATCTTCTGAAATTGTGAAATTCTTTTTTTATTATAAACTGTTCAATCATATGTTGATGGACTGATCTCATTAGTTTTTATAATTTAAACCTGAGATATTTTGGTAAGAATTGTCCAAGGGAGACTCCAGAGATGCAGCAAATGACATTCAGTTGTGGTATCATTTGATATGTCTTACCACAACTTTGAGTTAGACATGAAATTAAAGCTATATCCATGAGTATAGTTTTCAAAGGAAGCAACTTAGCACTGTGACCAGTTCCCACCAAGAGTAATGGCATTCCTAATATCCTTCTTTCCTATATTAACCTTTTCTGATTTTTGTGTTGTCTGTTGTACTGTTACATTTTATACCTCAACACCATATATTCTTTAAAGTATCTAATGGTATGTAGTTATTAGAAAGAAATACAGACTCTTTTGGTAGCATTGCATTGTAATTATTGAAAGATTATCCAAATTACATGCTTGAAGAACATAAAGTGTAAGGTAAATATATCTAATAGTTTTATATTCACTTTCTAATGACCTTGTTTCCCCAGGCACATAAAATTTTCCATCAAAAAAAGAGAAAAGTACAGATTTTCAGGCAAATTATTTTTCACATTTGGGAATCTAGTGTGGGTAAGACAGTTTCTCTTTTACAGTCTTTTTTTAAAATTAAGTTTCTCATAATTTTTTATAGAAGCATACTAAATTACCTTGCCATATTATGAATAAGTGTTCTGGGTAGAAATCTATAACAACAAAATAAATAGATGGTTACTTGTGAGAAGAAACATTTTTTATGATGTTAGATTAAAAGAATAATGGTCTTGTATTCTAAACAGTTTTGTAAACTGTTTCACTTACTCGCAAAACATGCTTTTTTTTCCGAAGGTTTAAAAATCCAGCTCTCAGGGGAAAAATGACTGCAAGGTGTCAAAATAGTTTAATTTTTCCTTTAAGAAACAAAGTGCTATCCACTTCAACTTTTCTTATATTTAGAGGATCTTGTAGCCTGCTTACATAACTAGTGCATGAAAAAATGTGATGCTAGTGGGTTGTTTTTCTTTTTAACTATTCATTATTTATGAAGTGCAGAGAAAAATAGTTACAAATTATTGTTTCAGGGGATTTCCTGTAGCTATACTATTTTGTTCAAAGGATTTACTCATACTGGTTTAATTCCAATATGAAAAATTAAGGTTCCTCTTGTCCTGACCTACATTTAAAAAAAAGTTACTACATGTCTTTATATGTATATACATATATATAGGAGAAGTGTCTTGGTTGAAAAAATCCCCTATTTGTTTAACATTAGCTTATGATATGTGTCAAACATTTGTTATCTTGGCAATATTTTCTTATTTCACCTTTATTGTTGCTTGAATGCACATGAACTGTGTTGCAGCAGATAATTCTGTAGTCTAAATGTGCCGTGTTTGATGTATACTCCATAAGGTATTTCTCCAGCAGGTGCTGGTTTCGTGAATAGGTGTCTGTGTTTGACAGCCTTAGTGACTTCTCAGAGTTGTTTCATTCCATTTAGAAAGACTGTTTTAGGTGAACAAATGTTACACATGGAAAGACTTGCCACTTCTGTGCCCAAAAGTGTGTATGTGCAAATGTGCATGATAATACTTTCAAATAAGTTTTTGAAGACAAACTTTGTATTCTATATTTTTCAGCCCATTAAGAGGAAAATAATAATTCCTATCCCTAGGGAAGAGTTAGGTGTGGGAGTTCCTGCTCCACTATCTTGCCAAGTGCTGGAAAAGTATCATTCTGGCTCTGGGATTTCTTAGTAGAAGACACTGTACTGAGTCCCAAAATGACTACTGTTCCATAGAAAGCACAAAACTCAACTGATTTGAATGGTTAAAATTTTATACCCTATAACTGTTTTTACTTTTCAAGTATTATTTATATAGCAAATGTTCTTTATGCCAGTCATAGTATAAATTGCAAGACAAGTTGGGAGTACAGTGAATAGAAACTCTGCTACATGTTTCAACTTAAAAAGAATTCCTCTATGAATTGGAATTCCAACTCCCATTTGTGGCCTTAAAAGTAATTTTGTAAGTAAGCAAGAATATGTTTATCTCCCCATCTTCTGAAGCTGGGACAAAAAGAAAAAAAATATTTGCCTTCACAGAATTATTTAGGGACTCTTTAGAGATATGAAGCCAGAGACTAAACTTCCTGCTCAGGACAGATTTTCTCTGGCTATAAAAATTTTTTGTTCCAGCTGCAGTATGTTCCAGCATAAAATGGGCCAGCTAGGAAACTGCAGGAACAAAATATGAACTTAGTTTGTCAGGGAGGTAGTAGCTTGATTATATTGAGACTCAACCTTAGTAGCTGACAGGTATGGCAGCTGCATTATACGTGAGTACGGAGCCAGAGAAACTACTTGGTAGCATCTGTCAGTGACATGCAGCCAGGACGAGCTGTAACGCCTGCTCAGGTCACACTTTTATCCCAGTCTATTCAGCCAAAATGCCCTCCACAGATTCAACAGAGTTAAATACTTATTTCAGGAGACAGCCTAAATTAGTAGGGAACTAGGTATTTATCCAAAGGATAAAGTTAGCCTTACATTTAACTGAAATGTAACATTCTACAAAATACCTAGTTCTTGTGCATGTTGAAAGGTAACATACAATTTGGTGCTGACAACTATCAGAAAGAAGGATGTATGTAAAATTGGAAAAATCCCGTCCTAACGTAAATAGACTGGTATATAAAACTAGCATGAAGTCAGAAAGACTAACTCTTTCATCAGAATTGTTATTGTGTTGCAAGAATCTTTTTTCTTTTTCTGAAGCCTTGTAGCAGTACTAGAAATCTAACAGTCAACCTTTTTTCAATGACATTTCAGTATGGTTTACACCACATTAGCAGCAGACCTTTGCAATGTTTTCTACCCTGGGGCAGAGTGAAATTCCCCTCTTCTGTACCAAAAGGGAGACTTGCCTATTTTATTTTATCTACTAATAAAATAGTCAGAAGAGTTAGGATAATTTCCAGAAGGTTACTGCAGTTTGTCTTGCACGCTTCTGAAACCAGACTTCTGAGCTGCAGATAACTATTTTAAGGGATTTTACTTGTTTTTGTTGGAAACAGCAAAGTAAGATTCTTACTTTGCTTCATTCACCAAAATGTTAACAATGTTTAGTGTTTGGAGATACAATCAGACTGAAAATTATCCTGCTTACTTGACAATTAATTAATCTGTTTCGATACTGGGTGGATGTCCTCAATGTTGCAATAAATGATGACAGACCGATCGGTTTTCCCATTCTATTTTGCTCTTTTTTGGCTGTCAGTAATGTGATCATACACTTATATAATGAGACCCTGAGTCAGCTGGATCTTTTCAGCGGATTTAAATAGACCTTCTCCTTATAGAGCACTCCCCAAAGAAAGCTAAAAGGCTTTTTGCATATTTTAAATGACAGGTTCTATTAGAACTAAAACTAGAATACTTAGGTTTTTGAACAGTAGACTCAGAGCAAATAAGTAATAAATAAAAGGGGTTTATATACAACTCTTCTCCTGCCTGCTGTGTCCTGAGAGGCAGGTCCTTGCTTACAGACTTGGTTTCAGCTGGTGACTTTCTAAGTTGTAACAAACTCTGCTGTGTTGCCTTTAGCCCCTGTGAAGTTCTCTGTTGGCCACAGAGACCCTTTTGGCTGCTCCCTACTCATCACTGTACTTTTCTGACTCTGAGTGGCCACTTCCCTGCTGTCATCTTGTGCCTACCCACTCTGAGCTTGGGAACCATCTCCCCAGTGAGCATACTTGGTAGCGCCCAAAGGAACGACTACTCTTTCCTTTTCTGCGGGGGGCTTCCACCTAATCCCATGACTCTCTTTAAAGTAACAGAAATTGTAAACCATAGCATACATTCTGTCACAACGTTTTTCTTTCTATGCTTTTAAAATCAAGACCTACCCTGAAAAGCATACCATATTTTCCATATTAAAATGAACACCATTCCAATATCAGTGGAGGTCCACTTCCATGGGTGTTCTCACAATGGTAATCCTTAAATGGTGTGTTTGTGTTACACAGTCATATTTTTAGGGGGATAAAATTGACCAAGCTATCTTTATTTTAAATTTTGTATACTGATTTGTATTGAGGCTTTGGCTGTTGTTATTATTGCCATATGATAGTGGAAGACCTGAACCCAGCTCTTTGGGTTGTCCTGCTTTTTAATTTCCATGGTGTACCAATATGACCTTTATCATGTGTAAGAAGTCTCTGATTGTATCAAAAGATACATTTCAAAGATGTTCTTCACCTCCTTTTCTCATATTACGTGTAGTGATGCTGCGCCCTGTTAAAACGTCCCTATTTCCATCATAAGACATTCTTTCACTGGTGGATTAAATGGTTCACCATGCATAATTTGTATGTAAGGTTTTTTAGGTATATTAGTCTCCTCTGGGGAGAAAAGAACTATGTAACTATTAGGTGATACTATGAAGTTGCTGTTGTAACTCAAAAAATTTCACCAAATCAGTGAAATACAATGAAATTTGTTAATAATAACTGCCACTGGTACTTCATTTTTATTTAACTTTCTGACAGAAGTAATTCTTCATTCACTTTTACTTATGTAAGCATAAAATAAAATAGATAAAGAACTGTTGGGTGAAAAAGGGCAATTTTATTGGGGCTATTGAACAGGCACTATATAATGTATTAAATATCAGCCTGTCATATATTTCTCTGTAAGCAGTTTGAATAATGCATTAAGACATGAGGTTTGGCATAAGACACTAACTTGTTGCAATGCACAGAATTTTAGTTTTAAAAAGCAAGACAAAACAAAATCACAAAGAATTAGTGTAGTGCTTACTTCATGCTTACAAAGGGCCCTTCATGGGGAGAAATCACTATTGGAAGGGGAGAAAATAATGGTACTCTCTCCGCTGCAGAGAAAGCAGGGTTACCTTGGGCTTGCCATACCGTACAAACACAGTGTAACCATACAACACAAAGGAGGAGAACACTCCCCCTTAACCTTGTTCCTCAAGGTGGTGTGTGCTACTAGTAGAACTGTTCAGCCTTAGCCCTCTGTGTCTGATAAATGACAATTTTTATTTTGTCCATGTGGAGATATACGGCACATAGCCATGTATGGCATGCATAGCCATTTTGTTCTGTCTTCTCACTGACCACAGAATTACTTTCTTCTAAGTAATTTAACATAGTTCAAGACCCTTACCATGAAATTCAAATTAAAATTCTTCTGTCAAATGAAATAATTTATCCTCATTTTGTTTGCGTAGGTAACATTATATTGAGTTCTGAATGATGTAGACTCATCGATGGAGAGATTCCTATTTTGATATGAATAGAACTCACTGAATCTCCCCAGCATATTGATTCACTTCCAATTACCTTGGACACAGCATTTTCTTCATCATTTGTATCATCTGCTCAGCTTTTAGCTTTTGTTTAGGAAATGTTTTCCTTACTCTCCTTAAAGAAGGTGGGATCATTTTGAACTCTCAACCATTTTCCAGTCTTTTCTGTACCTGATTTATTTATTTTGACGTTGCTGGGTTTCCTTGCTGTTGTGAAGAAAATAGATCCTAAGTTCAATGGGAAAAATATTTTACTGTTTATTTGTAAGTCTGTCAAAGTTATGACATATTCTTAGGATAGTTTCCCAAATCTCCTGTGAAATTTTGCTAGTCTTACTATGTAGAACTCACTGGTATGCTGTGAGAGTAGATTGTAAATGTCCAAGGCTTGACCTTGTCTTCTGGAAATGTTGACAATGTAGTAACAATAGTGATCTGACAAATGGTTTGTTGTTGGGGTGTTACTGTAGGTTGGCAGCGGAATCCTTTCTGCTACAAATGGTAACTAATACTAGATCTGATCTGTGGCAATAAGAACTATGCTCTTACATCAGTGATGGAACAAACAGATGTTATACTCACCTGGTTAATTTGCCATTCTTGTTTCCAGGATCTTCTGCTTCTCCATTGCAGGTACAGGTAGACTTCTGCAAAGTTTCTAACCACCTGCTTTACAGGCTCATCACCATGCTTACAGTTAATTCCATAGGAGTATTCCCAGAAGAATTGTGTTTTAAAACATGGTCCTCTCACACTTAAACCGTAAAAGAAAATAGAACTGTAACTGTCAGATGTCTACTTTAGATTTGCATGCAAACTGAACTGAATGATAGTAAAAAGCTCCACATGTCTGATCACCAGTGACTTTACAATTTTCAGTGACCCTGTAATATCTTCTTCTCTTGAAAAAAACCTTAACCAAACAACCCCCCGCCCCAGAAAAAACAAACCAACCTCTCCAGCCCTGAAAAGAACAAACAAAAAACACCCAACAAACCCAACATGATACTGCTTTTCCATCAGTATTCATGTAGTCTTAAGAGTTCTCAGAGAGTGTTCGTAGGTGTATTGGGTGTCCATGTCCAGGTGTTGGCAGTGGGGAGCTGCAGGGGTGGCCTCTGTGGGAGGAGGTCCGGGGCTGTGTGCATTGTCCCCAGTGCAGGACACAGCAAACCCCGAGGTCAGAGAAGGAAGAGGGGGAAGATGTGCTCCAGCTGCCGGAGGGGAGATTCCCCTGCAGCCCATGGGGAGCCGATGGTGGAGCAGGTATTTCCCTGCAGCCCATGGAGGACCTCAAATGAGAACAGGTGGGTATTTCCCGAAAGAACTGTGGCCTGTGGGAAGCCCATGCTGAAACAGATTTTCCTGACAGGAGCCACAGACAGTGGAGGACCATGCAGGAGCAGGTTTCTTTCCTAGAAAGACTGCAGCCCATGGGAAGGGCCCATGCTGGAGCAGGGGTAAAGTGCGAGGAGGAAGGAGCAGCAGAGAGGACTGATCACAACCCCCATTCCCCATCTCCTTGTGCTGCTCAGGGTGGGCAGAGGAGTCAGAAATGAAGGAAGGAAGTTGAGCCTGGAAAAGGGAGGGGGAAGAGGTGTTGTTTTAATTTTCGTTTTGTTTGTTTGTCACTATCCAAATCTATTTTCACTGGCAATAAATTAAATTTATTTTCCCCAAGTCAAGTCTGTTTTGCCTGTGACTGCAATTGGTAAATGATCTCCCTGTCTTTATCTCGACCCATGAGCTTTTCTGTCTTATTTTCTTCCCCTTTCTTGTTAAGGAGGAGAGTGAGTGAGTGAGTGATGGGGTGGGTGTTTTGGCTGCTGGCCAAGGTTAACCCACCATAGTATGCTATCAAAGCATTTGAATTCAGGAATAGAAGATACGGGAGACAAGAATCAGACTCCGTTGCTACTGTGTGTGTGTATAAATATATGTATCTCTCTCAAAGTATGTCCTTTTCTTTCTATGGAAAAGGAGCTTTGCTAATAGTTATTGGAGGGCACTTCTCATTTGTTTCCTGCTCTCTTAAGAACTGTCTTTGTAGTGATACATGTTCTGGTAAAGGAATTGGTGAATCCTTCAAGGTGGGAATGTATGTAGACGCATATGCTTTTTTTAGTCTGTTCTAATATAAATAAATCAGACATTTATCTTTAGTTTATCTGTAATCTCTGTGAAGGGCCTTCGTTTTGTCCCAGAAGTACTTTTTTACTCAACCGACAGATATAGGTAACGCCACTGCAGGCAACAGAATATCCTTTGCCCTGGAGGCCTAACAGAGACAGTCGTTTTTTTCAGGTAGTTCAGATTCGAAGTGGAGTATGGATGATCAATGTTTCAACCATGTTTTTACCATTAAAGTCATTTACATTTAAGACGACAATCTCTCCCTCAGCTATTAATAATTTATCACAAAGAGGCAGTGTACTGGAGTATTGATTGCATATCTGCAAGCTTTTGTGTAGTAAATATCCCTCTGGATTTAGCTGAAAAATCTCCATATGAACTTTTCACAGAAAGTTTGGCAGTTATTCTTCTCTCCTACCCCTCTTCACCCAGTCTTTTTTTTTTGATAGTGTTAATACACAAAGAATCCACGCAACTGAGTGGCGTGTGTCATTCTTCTTAGCTAATTTGGCTTAACAGATCGCTGCCTCTATTTTCTATGTGCAGTAAAGACTCTTAGTCTGAAGCTTTTGTTAACAATTTGAAAAATAATCCAAAAAATGATAGAACAACACTTGTATGTTCCCAGAAGTTATGATATACAAAATATAAGCTGTCAAAGAAATCTTCACGGAAAGGCAAGAGATAGGTTGTAAAATATAAATATCTGGATGTGTAATAATTTACTGGCTGTTAATGAGTTCTACTTCCTAAATGCAGTATTTAATCAGAAGTCTTGCTGAAATGAGGCAGTAAAAATTAGATTTGTCATGATAAAAGTTTACATAATTTAAAGTTTTCATGGCATTTATTATATAAATGTATAGGCATAAAACTATGCCTTGTCTTCTGATTTTAGCAATTCCTATTAGAATATTTTTAATTACAGTTCTTACTAATTCATTATTATCTGACACAAATAATGGATATCTCTAAATTGATTTACATGATAGGGATTTTTTTTTAATTATGCAGGTAGAACCTACTGTAGTTAACATTTCTTAATATCTTGTTAATCTTATTTATCCCAGGTCCCATTTTAAGCTTTTTTTTTGGTTGCTTGTAGCAATAGAAAATTTCTTATATATGATTCTCTCTCTTTTGATTCCACCCACACAATGATGCACCACTAAAACAATAAATGTATTAGGAAAACACTTGTTTTCATGTGGTGCTAGCAGGAAACTTTACTTTTATTAAAGAAACTCTTTATTTGATTGTTAATAGCAATGTTATAGTCAGCTATAAAACTAGGAAAATACTTTACTTATAATTCCTGTGAAAAACAGGTAAGTACTGACTGAAACCAAGACTGATTTAGTGTTGTTTTTTAGTAGTTAATATTAACATTTTTATTTTGCTTTATCCTTTCTCCTATTCACATGATCCAACGAACTCTGTATTCTTATACAATGGTTAAAAGCAGTTAAAAGGTTTTTTCCAGTGAAGTGTGTACAATATGTGTATTTGCATACAATATTTGCATGGACCAAATTAACATACAAGTAGCTACTTTTGGCATAGAGACTGCTTTTTTCTGCTTCAGTAGAAAAATAATGTTTGTCTTCCTCAAAGTAGCTTCTTTAACATAAGAATACTAGAGCATCAGTTCTAGATGATCATTTTCAAATATTTCGCTCATGTACAGTCACTTCTTTGAATTCCTAAAAGATGTCAACCTAAGTAGAAGCAGGTTTAGGTCATGATCGGAAACTTAGCAACCAAAATATACTTGGAACAAGCCTTCATACACACTTGCTTAAAATTTAAAAATAGTTTAAAGACATTATTTGTATTTTTGTTGTTTGTCTCTATAATATGTTTCTATATCTCTTTGCCTTGTAATAGATTGAAAATTTTGCTATGTACAGCTTAGGTTAGGGCAGGTTTTGTCATCGTGAATTTCTACAGTTGCTGGAGCATAAAGGGAAAATAGTAAAATTGCATGGCAGCTCCCAGCAAAGGACGTAAAAGCATTTTTCAAACTTTAGTGAACTAAATCAAGCTAAAATAAATGGTGAAATTAAGCAATGTTGAAACTGAACCATTTTCAAATTGCTAGAAAGCACTGAAAAAGGAGAAGGAATAATAATATGTATTTTCTATACAGTTTCAGCAACACCAGCTACTCTGATTTGTGAATTAACTTTATATTCAACATTTTGTCATGTACGTTAGGTGTTACAATGCATGAAATGAATACATAGTCACATACCAGTAGCTGCAGTTCCAAGTAATGATTGACAATACTGCCTCTAGCTAGCTAACACTTTTTCCTATGAAACATTTTCTGCATGGCCACATCACATGGCAGCAGGCAGCAATGGAATTTATGAACTAGCTGGAGCTATCAGTCCTAGTAAGGAAGCAATAGAGAAAGATGTATGTTAAAAAAAAAAGGGGGGGGGGGCAGAGAATGCTAAAGAAAAATAGCCAACCAGAAAAAAGTTGTCAATATGTCACATAGACATTTTAAACTAGCAGCTTAACGGCAGTGCAAATTTATGTCTGTGTCCTATTTTTAAAATTTTCAGCTTTTCCTAAATATAGCTTCCAGTTGAGCGTGTTTCTTTTAGCTATAAATAACTCAAAAAAACTGACACAGTAGGAAAATTTCAGCTTTAAGTCAGGTTAGAACCATGATTTCTTTGCATGACTGGGAGTTAGGAATGTTCACATTCTTACCAGGTCAAGTTTTTTGCTGAAGTCAAGTCAATAAGTATGATTCTTTTACAGAAAGAGATCTCAACTTTTCTCTGAAGTTGCAGTGGCTTGAAATGAGTCTTCTTTTTCCTCCTATTAGTATTTACCTAGCTATTCTCCCCACACACTGCTACAACACTTATGC
Source organism: Gavia stellata (assembly GCF_030936135.1). Classification (NCBI taxonomy): domain Eukaryota; kingdom Metazoa; phylum Chordata; class Aves; order Gaviiformes; family Gaviidae; genus Gavia; species Gavia stellata. The sequence continues at coordinate 15,368,700 of NC_082611.1, read as the reverse complement.
ACCATATGTAGAAGTGGATTGCAAATGAGGTTCCTTATACATATTAATTGAAAACCAGTAAGAACATAAAGAATTTTTTTCAGGCCTCTGTACCTGTGTCACTGTCATGATGTTTGAGACTGTTATTGTTGAAAGCAAAACAGTTATATGATTCCAGTATTTTTCATATTTACAGAATCCAAGTCAATGGACTACACACTAGTGAGATGAAGTCAAGACTTAACATAATCAAGAGGTAGCAAGAAGGTAATCCATAATACTGTGGGGACCAATTATACACTATCTTGGTCTGTTAATCTCACTACATATTAGGTTATGCAAGGACTATAGACAAATACAGCAAAAAATTTAGCAAAGAATAATAATATAGACATTCCCAGTTATCTTATCTGCATTGCCCTAAGTTTTGCATACAACAAAAAAACTTTAGAAACACATGTCCAGGTTAGAACACACTATGTGTTCTAAAAGCAGTTGCATGGCTGCATTTTGTAAGTGGCATTATTGTGGAAAATTAGAACAAAACTTAGTATTTGTGGGCCAAAATTTGGAATTGGTGTTGAATGTGACTTCTGCGAGAGAACTCAATGTGTAGGTACAAGCAACTTGTATCTCTCTGTTTTTGTACAAAGACCCTGATCACAATACTGGTGACTGACTGGGTAGGGAGTAGATCTGCTTGAAAAGGACCTAGAGGTCTTGGTAGATAGCAAGCTAAGCATGAGCCAGCGATGTGTTCTGACAACAGCGGGGGCCTGCAGTAGCCTGGGCAGAGTTATAGGGAGCATAGCCAGTATCACAGGATGGTTGAGATTGGAAGGGACCTCTGGAAGTGATCTGCTCCAACTCCCTTGCTCACGATTGTGTCCACGCAGCTTTTGATATCTCCAAGGATGAAGATTTCACAGCCTGTCTGGGAAATCTGTTCCAGTGGTCAGTCACCCTCACAGTAAAGAAATCAAGGTCCCCCTGGATGGCAGCACGACCTTCTGGCATATCAGCCACTCCTTCCAGTTTTGTGTCATCAGCAGACTTGCTGAGGGTGCACTCTACCCCTCATCCAGGCTGCATCAGCTGGAATTTGTCATCAATGCACTCCAGGAACCTCCTGGATTTCTTATGGCCTACTATGTTGTCCACAATTTTGCTGCGTAGGCACTTCCTTGCTTTTACATGAGCATGCTTGAGGAGCCTCCATTTAAGCCCTGTTTTGTTGTTTTTGTGTTCCCTTTTGTTCACATCAACCCAGACCCTTTTACTCATCAGCCCTGTCCGTAACTCCCTCACAGGGCTGCTGGTAACTCTTTTTCCCCTTCTTCCTAGTTTAAAGTCTTTCTTACCAGGTCAGCCATTCTGCTGGCAAAGATACCTTGCCTGGCTTAGTGAGGTGGCCAACTCTCCCAAGCAGATGTTGATCCTCAGACTAGGTCTGAAAATCATAGAGGCCGAAGCACTGCTGCTGTTGCTAACACCAGCTCTGCACACTATCAGAGCCCTCTTCCTTACACTCTTTGCCCTCACTAGTAGGATTGAGGAGAATGCTACCTGGGCCCCCAAACCCCTGACCATTGCCTCCATAGCTCTGTAGTCTCTTTTGATAGCCTCCAGATTGCCCCGGCGGTATCATTGGTGCCCAGACAGAAAAACAGGTGGAGGTAATAGAGAGTGGGACAAGCTTTGGCACCTGGCAGCCCAGGTGCTTTGCTTTAAAGTAGATTGGGGAAGCAATTATTCCCTTCTACTCAGTGCTCTTTATACCTCACCTAGAAAACTGCCTCTAGTTTTGAGGCCCTCAGAACTATAAAGTAAGTAATGGCTCATACACAGAGCTCCTTAAGATGGTCAGGACTGCAGCACAACCCTGTGAGGAGACACTGAGGAAATGGGACTTCTTCAGCTTGGAGAGCAGAAGCCTTTGGGGGAACCTAAGAGCAGCCCCTAAGTACCTATGAGGAGATCAAGGAGGCAGAGCCTAGCTCTCCATCAGAGGTACGTGGCAAGAGCATGAGAGTCGCAAGTTAAAACAAGGTAAGTTCAAACTGGATGTAGGGAAAACTTTTTCACTGTGCGTAGTTAAGCTTTAGAACAGGTTGCTTAGAGAGGCAGCTGTGTGATCTCCACTCTTGGAGGTTTTCAAAGAGTATCTGGACCACACCCTGAGCAACTGTGGTGTGATCTCATAGCCGATCATGCTTTAATCGGGAGTTTGGGCCTTAAACCTCTTGAGGTTCCTTCAAACCTGAGTTATTGTGTGTTGATATGATTCTCAAGACCAAAACGCAAGCAATAACTGAGAATTCCTACTTACTGTGTAGGCTAAACTGAAATTCTTTAAATCCCTTTTTGGACATGATTGGACTTAATAAAAGTAGTGAAGTATTCACTGGAGTTAAACCTTCACTCTGATATCTCAGATGAGTTTCTTACCCATCTACATGTAGCTTGAATGCTTTCTGCCTCAAAGACTGTTGAATTTTTTAATAGAAAGCTAAAGGGTTCAAACATGGGGCTGAGTGAATACTCACGGCAGCTGAGGTGATTAGGGCACTTAGCTAGAGGTGGCAGGTTCACATTCAAATCCACCTTCTGTCTGATTGCTATTTTACTTGCTATTTTGTTTATTTGAGCTCTGCTTGAAAGAATGTAATTGAATATTCAAAGATATATGCATAAAAAAGAGTGTTAGGTTGGAATGCAGATGGCATGCACTATGAATACAATAAAGGCAAATATTTCCAAGTAATAGCCTTTTTGTAAATGCCATAGTTTCCCATGCTTATCCTTTTCCCATTGTTTTGTAGAAATTAATAAAAGCAGCAGAGTTCAGTGAAAACATGGATTTGAATAACTAAATCTAAGTAAGTTTCTAAAAGTACTCAGAATAGCTGTAGAGGATTAAAAATAAATCTTGATTTATGTTTTGGCCCGTTATATTAAGATGCGTGCCTTAGCTTTGGCTAAGTCAGCCAAGTCTTATAAAAGAAATTTCAAGTGGGTCACATCGTTGCTAGGTTATATGAATCTGAGCTAACTTTGGCTTGTCTCAACTTAATATGCTTGAGCCAAACAGAGATAATTAAAAAAAAAAAAATTCTGAAGTTCCCTAATATCATTTAATATCACATCTATACTTGTCATATAAATACAATGCCTGTCTCATTTTTATTCAAATAGCAATCTATCAAAATTGTCTTTTGACAGGATTTTGACTACTTCTTATAGTAATAAGTAACAGTGCTTTTTTACTATTTCCCAGGGGGGAGAAGAGTATGTATGTGTGCAGAGGCGGGAAGGATAGAAATATCGAAAATAACTTCCATTTTTACCCTTAAAATGACTCAGGAATTTTAAATCTGTCTAATTTTCATATAAGATGGCAATCTGGAAGGCCATTGTGTTTTGCTTTTATTCTGTTCGTGTTTAGTTAAAGGAAAGCATAGGGGCGCTTTTAAAAATAAAACTGAATCTTTAATTGCTGCTTATAAATCTTTTAAGACTAGATGAAATTATTGATACACATTGCACTCAAAGGGCTTTTAATATTTTTGCGCACAAGTGATAATGGGATGAAAAAAAGGGTTGAAAAGACTGACTGCAAAACTAACAGTAAATCAGTCAAATGGTTCTGGTAATATGTCTCATATCCACAGAGTGTGATGCTTAGTTTATGACATCTTAAGATCTCAAAAGCTGATTTATTCTTCCAGTAATCAGTGTTCTGATCCATTAGTTTTTATAATGTAGAGAGATGTCACAGGGGTTTTTTTAATCAATGATTTGTATTTTTAAGTTGCACATCTGTCAATCGAGACAAAACCAAGGATTTTTAAAAACTTAATACCTTGACTGTAGGATTATCATGCTAGGCTGGTGTTGGTATATATTATTCTTCAGTGAAATTCTTAATTACACCTTCTAGTTTTGGATTTTTTTGTCTAATATGTAGCCTAAACAAGTTTTTATTCAGCTGTAATAAAAATTTTACTATTCTCTATGTTGGTATTTTAACAGAACACAACAGAGTCAGATATACACCACCCCAACCACATCCCAGCTCTGAGGCAGAATATATTTTGTATGAAGTGTAATTTGTTAGATATTTATAGTAGTTATCAGCGTATCAGAAATTATCATAAAAGATTGCATCTGAGTGTTAATACGAACAATTCTGAAGCCAAAAGGAGTTTATCACTGAACTAGGTAATATTATGTTTTCATCTATCATTTCTCAAATTAAAATTATTGCTAAATCACTGAATTCAGGTACATAAAAAATCAACTACACATAAAGTCCAAACCAAGACATTTGTTCGGTACTTTTAGACTCTACCTACGCAGTTCAGGGAAAAAGAGTAAACATGTATGGGTTATGGCTTGCACTTTTTTCTTTTCGATCAATACAAAAATTATCATTCTGGTTATATTAGCTATTTGTGGGGTAGTAATTCTAATGCTGAGAGCTTCTAAGGTTGCCTAGTTTCTTGGCATTAAAGCATAAGGTCTGGGAGCATGGGCATCGTATGTGATATTAACAGTCATTTTCACATGTGAGTGTCTGTTGGCCTCTCTGAAAGTAAAGCTGTGAACGAGGTAAAGCTTGAGAGATAAAGTCAGTGCTCTACATATCTTTGGGAAGTGGACGGGATGTGTGTGAAGTTGTGGTACGCATTGAACGTGGTCTGCTTTTCATGAATTACATTCAGTGCTCTATGTCAGTGACTATAATCAATTCATTCTCGAGCCATAACCATACGGAATGACTGCAGGCAAGTTTGGAGCTGAAATCGTGACAGTTCTGTGCTTGAAGCTTCACTGATGATAAAATTGACATTATTCTAGGAATGTAGATGCAAACGTGCAATTTTTCTTGTATTCGTTCAAAACTCAGGGAAAAAGACAACTTAGATCTCCGAATTGATGTTAATTACAACTGATAGTTATCAAATATTAACTTTTACTTGTCTTTATTCTTTTATTTTTGCACTCTGATCTGTTTTTGCCACCATCTCCCTCTACTGTCCGTAACCCGGGTTGATAAACACAATTCACAAGAAGTCAGGTAGCTGTAAAATAGCAGGTCGACTCTTGGCGATACAATAGGGTTGTAAACGTTTGCGCTGTGCATCTGCGTTCTTGTCGCTGTCTCTTACTTCCCCAAGCCCTGTTGTGGGGGAGGGATGAGGGGGAATAGAGCTGAGGCCAGCTTCAGAAGCAGCACCAAAAAGATGGGGAGGGATGTGGTAGCTGGTATGTGACATCCTGGTTAGGACCAGGGGATAGGTACCCTTCTTGTCCTGCTCTAAACCTAGTTCTGGTGCTGTAGGGGTATCTGAAGGGGTTTTTGTATAGTTTTTTCTTAATTCTGGGTACATTGTGTGGAGTATTGTGTAACTCTACATGTATATCAACATCTTTTTGACTATTTGATTGTTCTTGCGTAGTTTAATAGAGACAGACGTAAACCAAAGCTGAAATACTGTGCTGAGGCCTAGAGTGTGCATGGGGAGAAAGGCAGCTTTTCTCTGCCAAACAGATTCTTGGTAATGAAAAGTTCAGAAGCTAGAAATCCATTCATATTCTAAAACGTAATTATTGCTTTGGTTTCAGTTTGGCTAGTTGCTTGATATCAAACGGAAGCTAGCAGAAAAATAAAAAGGAAGAAATTAGTAATTGGGTTCATACAAGTGTAATGTGTTTGTGATTTTTAGTGTTGTGTTCAAATTTCCTTGGGTGTTTGCTTTTTTGTTTGTTTTTCGTTTTAATAATTTGGTCTTAACATAGTCAAAAGGAGTCAGTAATGTAGGGGGTGTTCTTTTGGCAGGACTAAAAAAAAAAAAAAGCAAAAAAAGGGAAAGTTAACTTAATATGGAAAGCTACAAAAGTAGTACCACAGCATTTTTTCCAGTAAGCTTGGCACTCTTTGCTGAGTTTTGCACTATACAGCCATTAGCAGGCTGGTCAATGCATTGCTTTATGAGGCAATTATTTCAGCATACTCTATTCAAAATACACATTAGAACTTAACCTTCTGAATCCTGAAGTAGCATTTTTATCACCCAACATTAGAAAAGAGTTGGAGTCAGCAATTTCCCCTTTCTTTTTATGATTTGGTATCATTAATAAAGCATTGGGCTGGTAGCTTCTTACAGTTCTCCAGGATAATTTGTGACACAAAGGTGCTACTGTGATACAGTTGTCTGTTGACTTATTCAATAGCAGGGGAAACATAGAAACTGTGTAAAAATAAAAATGAGTAAGGGGGGGGAAGAGCTCTTAAAACAAATGTAGGACTGATACACAGCGTATTAGGCCTGCTGCTATTGGATATGCACAAGTAGAAATGGGAAGTTAATATGGAATTTCTAATTAGGGTCACATGCTAATGAACTCCCTCTTCATGTTAGTTTTATGCCGCTTCAGAAATTTTTTATCATATGCTTAAAAATTTATGGCTAGAAACATTAATGAAAATGAGGCGTGAATTGGAAATTGTGCTATTATGGAGATGAGTATGGCCGTGGCTAGTCTGATTTCTAAGGAGGGATCCTTTTATTGCCATTTTTTTGAGGGATGAGAAATGATACAAGTAAAATTAATGACTAGACATATTCTTTGCCCTGGCTTGGCTGGCATTATTATATTTAAAGTTATAAAAGCTGGATTTAATAAAATTTTGAATTAATTATAAGGGGAATTTTAATCATAATTGGCAATCTTCTATAAGAATAAAATCTGTAAGTCGGCAGAAGTGTGAAATTAATACAGTAAAGTGCATATGTTTCTATGCACCCATACATGTGTGCATATATAAAATACACTGCTTTGTCTATAAATACAGACACACTCATACACGCATATAAGTATAGTGAACATTTTTATACTTGCTTTGTTGCTAAAGGCTCTCTCCTTTTCTTACTGTTTGACAACAGAACTGCTCTTAAGTTCTGTAGATGAACGTTTGGGTGTAAATTTTCCAGAACTGGCATTTTTGTCTCGGGTATCTTGTAAAAATCAATTGGGCTTGCTATTTAAAATGTCAAACCCCAAAACACTACCTGTTGTATTGGTTTTTTTTTGGTCCCACTAAAATTATCATGCAATCTTGTATAAAATATATTGAAAACATCTGGTAGTCTGTCTCATTGGAATTGTCTTTGGAAATAGTCTAGTAACTTTTGACAGCTTGGCTTTACAAGGATATTGATTTCACTGTGGCTTTATCACGGAAAACTGATGAATGGTCAAAAGCTGAAAGTGATGTAAAACTCGGTTTATAGTTTTTCTATGAAATGCATGTAATAAAATAAAGTAGGTTTATAAAACATAGTAAGGTATGCCCTTGTGAAGACATTAGAGTTAAGAAAGAATTTTGCAGCATTTTCGTGTTGTGGATTACTTGGCCTAGAGACACTAAAAACATTTCCAGGCTTGCTAGAGATGGACAAAGAGAGGAGCATACTTAATAAAAACAATAGCATACGTTGCTAATAATTATGTGATATTTGTGAGAAGATGAGCTTGCATAGAGCACTGCTTTATAACTTTATAAATGTTGCCTTTTGAAGTAGGCTATTAATACTGTACAGAAACCAATATGGGAAAAATACTGTTTCCTTACTCCAATAACAAGGAAAAGTAGACAGCAGAAACACAAATAACTGAAGGGGCATGTAACATGGGAAACAGGAACTGCAATTTGGATGCAGAAATATCTGTTCTGTAGAATTGAAGAACTGACTAGGAAGAATTAGAAACAGTGTTGGCCATCTGTATTGCACTGACTGCAATAAAAGAAAGTAAGGAAAATATAGGAAACTAAATTGATTTCTTTCTGGAGGAAGTAATTACTTCACTAGCCAATTAAAGATAAACACAATGAGAAGGTGTTGAAGTAGAAACACTTGTGTCAGTTCTGCAGAACAGTGCATTGCTGTGTGTATAAAATCCCCTAAGGGCTTGAGGTACACGTTAATCTACAGCGGGCAGGGAGTGAGGGAGAGTCGGTGCAGGGTTCTTTCTGCATCTCAGTAAGGAAGGCCTGTCAACAAATGGCTTAATAAAATGGCTGGTTTAATAAGATAAAATAAAAAGAGGAATAGAGATAGTGAGTAAATCTTGCATCCCTTCACATGGTGGGAGCTCCACATTTGTGTAGTTCTGGATGGGCCCTGGACGGGGGACTCACAACATGTTGCACAGATCCTGTCTGTGGAGAGCGTTTCCTCCTTTTTTGGCCATTCAAGCTGTTGTATTATTTTCTTACAAAAAACAACTGAATTCATAAAGGGTGTTCGTGTGAGGGGTTCTTGGTGCAGTGCTGGGTAAAGGCAAGGCCAGGTGGGTGGCTCCCAGCAGGAGCTGCCCGCAGGCTCCTTGCTGAGGAGGAGCTGGCTGAGGTTATCCTGCAGCCCCGGGGCCCCCGCAGCACAGCGCAGGCTGAAGGCCACGCTGGACGGGCAGCCCAGCACAGGCCGGTGCACGCTCAGGTGAACTCTTGCGTGGCTCACCAGTGCCTCAACGTACAGTGGTCACCCGATCAGGATCGCGATGTTGGAATCAGACTGGATAAAGGCAAACGTTGGCCTCGGACAGCTCTCCTTGAGTGCTGAACTGCTGCAGGACAGGCACAATGAAATGAGAGCAATCCCCAAGCTGTTCTGAAGATTCAGCTAACCCTGCTCAATTGCCAGTCCTCCAGAACAGGAGATGTTGTATTCCTTAAGATATGTCATCAGTTCAAACTATTACAGTGGGGGGGGAAAGGAAGAATGAAAAGAAAAATTTGCAATTAAGAAAATGCTGTGGTGTAGCCTGGATTAGTGAAGCTGGAATTAAAACTGGCAACTGTGGATTTTATAAAAAAATTATTTTGTAAATTTCTCGAAATGTTGTTTTTTCATTGTGCAAAAAAAGCAGTGTCAACTTTGGTCAAGATACCTTGAGCGAAGATAAGGCTATCATATAGATTAGTATCCAGGCTTGGGTGCCGTGCTCAACAAAGAGAGAATTTGGAGAAGCACAGTGAGGGTAAGCAGAGCACGTCCTACAAGATATGATCGGGAGGAAAAAGTGAACCAGTCATTGTCGTCTTACTTTCTCTATGCCGCTTAATAGTTTTGTCATACCTCCCTTCTCTCATCTCTCAGGCAGAGTGATTATTTTCTGTTCAGTATTCCCTTGTATAAGAACTGCTTCATACCTTTAGTGAACCTTACTGCTTCTGATTTGCATTTTCACTAAATGAGGTACAGCAAATTGGAGACTTGAGTTCCCTTTGCGACCTTCTACAAGTCACTCAAGTTTGACTAGTGAAGTTATCACTAAACCATTCTTCTATAAGAATATAATGGAAGACATAAACCATAAATAGATTGAAATAAAAAAAAAAAGGAAGTTGCCTCACTCCAAGCAAAAGGTCAGTTTTCATTCTGGGAAGGATGAAAAGTAGAATTTTTAAACAGATGTAACTGTAAATGGAAAAAGGAACAGAACATGAGGTCTCTTGCAACCTCCTCTTTCCTTCTGTTGCTGTTTTTGTCTCATAGGGGTCCTCTCTGAGCAGTCAAATGGATACAGCCATGATGTATTAAATTGGGAAAGGTAATGAAAACTAACAGATTAGCCTAAGATTTGTTTGAGCTGTTTCAAGAATACAGGAAAAGATACCCTTTCGTTTGTACGTAACCGTGTTTCTAGGCTACAGCGTAACAGAATGTGCTATGGACTGCAGTGCTCTGCAGTAGAGGTATTTTATCTCAACCTTCATTCTTTTTGCATTACGAGTAAGCTACGGTTTTCAGGATTGTGACTTTCGCTTGCAAGAGGCCTGCCCTGCGCTTTTCCCTTCTTGGAAAGTCTAATGGTGCTTTAATAGTGTCCAGTTCTTGTATTTGGTTACAGGAACAGGCAAACTACTGGGATAATTGTCTTGCACTTTGTAGCTTTGTGGACACCTTACCTTTACCTGGCTAGGAATTTTAGTGATCTGATTACTTTATTTTAAAAGCCCTGATTACAATGACAAGAGAAAGATAAACCTCCAAGGATCAAAATATTTCAAATTTGGTATAGAAGTAAAGGGAAGTATGGGGCTTTGTGGAAGAGTAATATGTACCAGAAGTTCATGCTGTGGCTTTATTTATTAAGAATCGGAAGTCTTGGATACTTGTCATGCAGAAGAAAAATGGAAGAATATATGTCCTGAAACACTGAAAGAGAAATATTTAACTCATTGAAGGCTAGCAAGTAATATGATTGAGAATTAGGAAATGCTGAAATGTTTGGCAAAGGATATTGCATCTTAATTTTTGAGAAGATGGTTGAGAAAAGATAAATTTCCTATTCAATTTTAATTAATAATTTGTCACTCATTGTAATTAGCAATGTCATAATTTAATAAGCCAATCATATTTTCTTAAGCATACCTGATCCTGACTGCAAGAAGTACTGTAGCTATATGGCTATCAACCATATGAACTTTGAAAAAATAAGATGTCGCCTGATATGTCTTATAAATATTATTTTATCCTGCATCCAGGTTTTGGATGAATACTTCTTCTCAACATTTTAGAGTTAACGGTTATTTGAAACCTTAAAGCATGTGGTAACTGTGAATGTAATGAGGTATGTTGAGTTTGGGCTTGTAATTGCCAGAGAGAAACATTCCACTAACCCTCCTCTGCACAGAGGGACCATGGAGGAGGCTCTCACAATGCAGATGCCATTCTCTCAGGCAAATGAAGGAATGTTAATTTGCCTTAACAGAAGTGAATTAGCAGAACTGAGATTTGTCATTCTCACTCTGAACTGTGAGAAGACTCTCACATTAGACTGTAAACTTACTCCTCTGCACCATATTAGGAACTCCAACCCTTCTTATAATTAATATTGTTACAATATTGCTAGCATTAACTGATTTTTCAAAGATACTTTTGTAATTGAACTTGTTTTTTTAATTGCTTCTGCCTTTCTGTTCTCCATTAAGAAATTGTTGCTCATAATTTCAACACAATACTTTTAAACTGTTGGAATCAGAGACATTTATGAATGCTACAGCGTAAAAGCTAAAGAAAGTTGATGTGAAAACATTACAGCACATCACTTGATGAGGTAACTTAATAGGATTGCTACTAGCAAGCTTAGTCTTAATGGCTTTTACAAACTATGGTTTATTATATAAAACTGCTGCTATAAAAAGTAAGGAATTAAAGAGAATGCATTAGACATAAAGGGGAAAAAAGAAAAAAACTTACAACCCTCTCTGAGGTTTATTTTGCATGCTTTAATTTTGTTAGTAGCATAAATAATTGCAAAGCTTTAAATGGTATACAAGTTTGTAACATAAAAATATAATAGAAAAACCTAGAGTGCAACTTTAAAACATGGTCATCAGCTGTAAATGCAGTCATTAGTCAACTCGTCTCACTACATAACTGATGCTGTTTGACATTTTGCAAAGTGCGAAATGATGCTGAAGCTTTGCTCTTCTCCGAAGCGGAAAGCAGCTGGGAGTGTAGCCAACCCAGGTGAGGTTCTGCTTTGTGAGGATCAGCAGCAAATCAAGGTGTGGATTTGGTAGTGGTCCAAACCCACTGCTCTTGCTGTTACATGTAGTTAAGATGAATGGCCCAGCTCCTTCTCACTTTATTGCATTTTTCAGAGCTACAGACATATTGCAGTTTTGATTCTGCCGCATGAGTCAACAGGGCTGGATACAAGTAGAAAACATACCCTGAGACATCCTGGTAGTTTCTTTTAGTGTAAGTTAATTTTTTTCTCAGTTATTGTCTTAGCGGGTGACAGGTGTATAAGAGAAATTGCCTTTCTCAGAGCACAAGCTAACCAAGCCATATTGGGGAGGAGAGGGAAGAGTTAGTAGCTCTAAGTTAGCATCAGTATCACATCACACAGTCATGATTATGGGGTCCGCAGTCCCTATAGTGTATTTCCCCCCCCCCCCCCAAGTCATCTAGCTATAAAGTAAAAAAGGTGTTTTGTGAGTTAACCTGTTTTGAGTGGTTATGAATTTCATTAGCTGATGGGTTAAAATGTGTGGGGTTTTTTAAATGAATTTATATCTTTTACTTCTGAACTTTAAGAACTGATACCTGAAAAGTTTTGAAGTAACTGACAGTTTGAGCTGAAAATACTTGAAATAGAAACCATTTCTAACCTGAGGCTAGTCATTTATTGCTGTACTCTTTTAGCAGCTGACACACGTGCCTTTGTACATAGATCTATTCATATATAGTAGTCACATAAAAAATACATAGAAACAGTGAGATAGAACAGCTTGTTGGCTGAACAAATGTTATGCTTGATTGAAACATACACAGGACATTTTAGTATGTGCTGGGCTACCTTGCTACAAGCTTAAAGACACCACATACTGTGTTACTCATTCTTTTCTAAGTCAAAGTCAAGCTACTGTACTGGACCATTAGATTTTTTTAGGCTCATATTAAATAATGAATTTTCACAGTACATGCCATAAAATGAATTGGCAGATTTTTGTGAGTGATTGGACTGTAAATCTGAAATGAGACTCCCTCCGTCACAGTTTCAGTTCTTCCCACCAACTGTTCAAATGCCTCAGGTGCCAGAACGGATTAGAAAACGCTGTGAGAAAGGAATGGCGGTTCTGCTGATGATAGTAAAAATGCAACACTATTTTTTCTGCTTTTAACTGAACACGGTGAGCACAGTATGAAGCTTTACATTTTACAGTCTTTGCCCGGGTCATAAGAAAATTCTATTACAATGCATCAGTTACCTTTATGTTTATAATCAGAGCTAATGCTATAAAGTTACATCCTGCAGGTATTTAACCCTGTTTTCAAGCATTGCTTTTTGTTATACCTTAAGATATGAAACAGAACTGAGTAGCGCACAGTGACAGAAAAAAATTTTAAAGTGGTAGTATGCCTTCAAAATTACATTTTCATGACTATCTGGTACTAGCACAATTTTACAATAATACAGTCATGTTTTAAAAAAATCCGCCCTTGTGTTAGCCATAAAATGAGTTTATGTTCCCAAAGACGTTGTAGGAGACAGCTGTTGTTAAAGTCTAAGTGCGCAGCAGGAGGCAGTTGACAGTGGCTCTTTTAATCATGTAATCCTAGGACGTAATGCTGCTAATATGCTTCAGGTAATAACAGAAACTGCCACCAACTTTATTAGGGTTCCAGTTTGCTCCCAAAGTTTAAGTTCTCTTAACAAACAAAATTTTATTGTTCTGAAAGAACTCGGAGCAAACCAGCCTTTATCATAAACCTAACATCAGCTCAAGGGAGAGATTCCCCATGCTATTGTTAATTTTCAAAGGTAATGAAAAGCAGTTTTTTATTGGGAATTGGTGGATTACATAGAAACTGTTTAATCTTTCGGTTCTAGCCTGAATAAGACTTAACAAAATGCCTAAGCCCAGGAAAGCCACAGATCTTGCTTTTATGAGGAAGATATAGGTTTAGCATTAACATCATGCAAAAATCAAACCAACAAAATCAAACTCTCTTTCATTTTTGTTGAACTGGATCATGATTACACTACTGCCCAAACAGACTGATTTTTTTTTTTTTTTTTTTTCCTTGTGATTCTGGTGGCTTTCAGGTGAATCAGGCCCTGCCTGACAGGCTCTTTCCATAGATCAGGGTTAAATGGCTTCCTGGGTCTGAGTATTGGACTAGACATGTCAGCCAAGAAAAATCACAGCAGTGAAACACACGAGTTTTTCTGTAGCTGGGTCACTGTTCCGTTTGGTTGGAGAACCCTCTCCCTCATTAATAAATCTGGTCCATGCTATGCATGCCTATACAGTTCCATAGTTTAACTTCTCTTAAGCAAGGCTAACAGGTAATGTTTGTACATAGAGAGATGAATTTGATGTATTGCTAGCTCCATAAGTTAGAAGTTACTTAGCAGCTCAGGTAGGAGGCATGGTAACAATAAAAGCGGGGTTTTTTCCTGTTTATTTTTAAATAAAGATACTTTTCTTCAGAGAGTAAAAATAGGATGTATTATATGTTTTGCACATTTTTATATATTTGACTATTTCATTTTTTAAAATAAAACTTGATATAAATTGTTAAAAGAAAATATATCATGCCAGAGCCAACAACCCAAGACGTGAGGCTGTTGCTGCACCATATATCCGGGTCCAACTGGTAGCAAAAATATGTGTACAAGGTGGATCCCTCCAGCATCTGGGCTCAGACGTGTAAGCTCACAAAGATCTCTTTTTAAGTATAATTTGGATATTGGTGATCTCTGCCCATTACATCATCTTAAGCAAGGTGATTTTTACTCTGTTTTGTGGGAAACATTGAACCTTACCTGGTAATGCTGTCATCCTGTTTGCCTGATTACCAGACAAAGCACTGACTAGGCTTAAACAAGCAGATTTTACGTTGTCTGAAGTATATAGTTCAAAAGTTAAACCAGAGTTCTTTTGAACAAAGAACTAATAATGATTAAGAGCTATGTATTTTCTCCTGTATCTTTCAATTGATTGTAGGACTGCATGGTGTGATTGATTAAAAATCAATAATTTAGAGACGTGACAAAACAATACATTACAGAAAGGATAAGAGTCAGCATGACAACAAAATAATACAAATTATCCTGACTGTAACATTTATAGTTTTTAGAGTGTAACTCCTTTACACTTTTTTTCCAATCTTCCCAAAAATCTCAGCATTGCAAGCAGAGTAATCGGTATCAGGTTTTCAGCTATGGGGAGGAGAGCCTAAATCATTTCAAGAGTTTAGGAAATAAGAAGGGAAAAGAGAAAAGGTGCAAATGTCAGAAAAGGGGGGAGGAGAGACAAATACATGATAAAGTGCCAATTAATGCATTTTTTCTATATGTAAAAAAGGATTTACTAGGCATCTCTTTGGTTATATAATAACCTTTCATCATGACTTCAGTGATATATGTTATATCACTTTTTCAAGGAATGAAGAGTGCTTTAGTTTACAACCCACACAAGTACTGAAAAGTACCTTAACGAATATTAATTACGTTAAATTTCAGTTGTTTAACTTCTGAGTGTAAGTTCCTTATATTGTTGGGTAGTTTATTGTTATTTCTTATTGCTTATTTGTATGACTATAAAGCCAAGGATATCTAGCCATGTGTTAAAGACCCCTTGTAATAGATGCTGGAAAGTTCAAAATTAAAATATGATCTTTGCTCAAAGAATTTCATTTTGAAGACACTTGGAAGAAGGGAATACAAGGAAGTAGTAAAGCATCGTACTACCTAACGCTGAATCAGGGTAGCAGTTTGCCAAGTTTTGGTAGCCACCAAAGTGAAGCAAAGAGAGATTGAGGAGGGGGAAAATGAAACAGCTCGGCAAACGTAAGGGGCAGCATGAAAGAAGAGCATGTATCTGAAAATGTTAGAAAGGAGCAATAGCCATTTGAAGGTGTGAAACTGATACCTCTGTTCATGAGACACATGGAAAAAGGTAGGACTATGTGAGGGGACAGAGAGGGAAGATGTAAAAAGATGGCTGAAATGGTCTAAACAACAATTTCACACAATTACGTTTGCAGCAGCAATCTAAAAGGTTGTGAGTAGAGAAAAACAGCCAAGGTGGGAGAAAACGTTTCTTGTGTAAATGGTGTGATGAAGTGTCAGGTGATAGTTTTAAGTTCTTGGAACGGATATGAAGTGCTAGATCTTAGAAATGTTACACAGAAAAAATCTGGATGTTTTGCCAGGAGTTCAAGATGATAAATTCATGGAAGGTTGAAAAAGGAGGGCCTGGAAGCCAATGGGCAATAGGAAAAAATCAAATTCTGTTTTGAACTTGAGGCAATTGTTAGATATCCATGAGGAGATTTGACAAAGACAAGTTAAGATTTAGTTCAAATACATAAATTAGAGAGATGACCCTATGAGTCATACGAAAAATGTCTTTGTAGGTGATAAATGGCTGAAGATAAGCCGCGTAGTAAAAAGAGCGGGAAAGCAAGGACAGGCACCTCTTAGAGCACCTAAAAAGAGCTGACGGTAGACAAGATGATGACATAAATGAGAAAGGGTAATTACATGAGGAATTATGATCAGCTGCCTGGCTGATGTTATAGAAAGTGGTTTACAGATCAGATGAGTATGAACATGAAGTACTAGCTTTTAGCCTTGGCTTAGAAAACATTTATTAGGAGGCTTTGGCAACCACATTTCCTTAAACAGATGGATTGCATGGGAGAACAGAATGGGAACTGTTGAAGGGAAACTCCGTGATACAATCGTAGACACTGCAGTTTAAAGAGATTATGGAACATAGAAATGCAGCAAGCAGAATTTTTGATCTTTGTCTTAAGATGGGAGAAACCAGAGGGGAGCAGAGTGAGTGATTACAGAGAAGTATAAAGAAAGGAAACTAATATCAAAAAGTGAAAAGAGGGAGTAGTCTTACAGGACAGAACAGAGGCCTTAAGTATTTCAAGGAGGGAAGGGGCTTTCTTGAAATAACAAAAGGGGAACAAGGGTCACTTTAAGCAGGGCTAACCGCCTAGGCACCAAACCATGATTTAAAAACCCTGGTAAATATCTCTGTGAACTGCATTGCACTACAAAGACAACCAAAACAGTTTAGAACTAGTCTGTGTCCTTCTTCATGCTGCATTGTGCAGTGCGGACAGGTGCCGCACTATCAAGGATGAGAATTTCTAATTTCTGTTTGTGGAAGAAGGCCTTACATAGATACGTGAAATAAATGCGCAGCTTCAAAATATTAAATAATGAATTTTGGTGAAATTAAGACTGACTTCAGGCTTTCCCAAATATAAAGTTGACATACCATCTAGGTTGTATGATTATAGGGAAAATAATAGTAGCTATGATTGTATGAGACAGCCTTATAGGTAAGGCTGCAAATGGCTTACTGTTTAACAGCCAAGATTTCTAAGTAGTGTCTAGAAACAAAAAAGGTCTGAATAATTTTCACAAAAAGACAGTAAACAGACAGTATATTCTCACTTTTATGAAGGAATGAAGTGTTAGAATAAAAATACACAGTAGCACAAAACCTGTTGCCTTTAGTAGTCTGAGATGTGTCTTTCTTAACTTCATACTTTTCTTGTTTTAAAGAGAAAACGCTGAATTTTCCTAATGAGGCATTCTAGAGCAGTGTTACTTTATATAATACTAATCTTATTCTCCAAGTTTTCCTTCATTTGCTTTTAATAATACTTACAAAATAATTTTGTCTGCAGGTGTAACCAAATCTGAGCCTTCAGGCTATTCCAATCACACAGTTAGTATATAATTATGATAAAGAGGCAAGTTATTGTTTTACCTGATTATAGTTGGAAGATAAGATAATCGAATTGAAACAAAACAAGAGTTCACAGAAAACTCGTATTTCTCAGTACTTTTGCTTTTTTGATCGCACATTTCACTTCAGTGTTTTACAATATCTTTTTATTATTCACTTATTTTCTAACTATTAAATTTACTGACTGCCTATCTTAGTTTGAGACAAAATTTCTTTCTTTCCCTCTATGCTAAGCTACTGAAATAGTTATGCATAGTGATGACTGAAAATTAATAATTGCTGAAAGTCCTTCATGCGTTATGAATATTTTTTGCCTTTTTCATATAGTTCTAGGGCAATTTTTAGGGAGTAAGTATCCACATTTATGAAGAGCAACTTTCATGCTAGCAGTAACATATTAAAATAAAAGCAAAGGTTCTAAGTAAAATACTCATAAGGCAAGTATCTTAGCATTCAAGTTATCTGTATGATTTTAGTTCGTTAGCCTTTGCTTGTATGTTGTTTATCTTTTTAGTTTAAAACACCTTAATAAGCGTCTTACAGATGCTAAATTGCACACCACAAGCTGCAAAGAGTAGAGAACAGCGAAAGGAAGAATGTTCTCTTGTGGTACAGGGTGTGGATTGAGAGAAAAGCAGGTTCATTCTAAAATAATCACAGGTTCCCCAGAAGATACAAATAGAACTCCTGCCGCCTCCATCTTCTCATGCCTCTTTGCCATCTTTTGCTAGAAGCAACAAATAATTTAGTCCTTTTTCTGCCATCCCTGCTTTTGGTAATAGTTTTTATCCCAAACAAAAGGTGAAGAAGGGTGAGAAAATGAAGATGACAGGCATGAAGTAAATGAGAGCCAAAAAAAGGTCAGTGTTAGCATGTTCAGCTAAATATTTCCACTTCCAGAAACGTATTTCTGCCTTTCCTACTTGCAATATCAGCCCTTTTTGTGCTGCTGATTTTTAGTAGAAGGTGTAGTATGGAATAGAATTAGTGAAAACATTGTTAAATATGACATACAGGTGAAGGTTCAGAATTATTTATTATTTTTTTTAAAGGAAGGTTATGATTCTCAAAGCTATTAGTGCTGCTTGAAGCAGTAAATAAGGAAGATCCATGTTGATATAATCTGCCTGGGTTTCCAAGAGACATTGGGTAAAGTACCTCATGAAAGGCTCTAAAGAAACTATGCAGCCTTGTGACGAAGTAGAAGGTCCTTGCGTAAACAAAACTAATGGTAAAAGATGAAAAGGAGAAAACAATCAATGGTCAGTGTTCACAGTGGTGTAAGGTTATCTCCTGGGACCCATGCAGCTCAACGGGTTCATTGAAAAGAGAGGTCATTAGTGACAAGGTTTCCTGATGATACCAAGTTGTTTAGAATATTTGAGATAAGCATCAATGAAAAATTGCAGAAGGATTTTATGAGATGAAGAAGCTGATGAAACTCAATGTAAATAAATTTAAAGTGAAGCACGAGAAAAAGGCAAACCAAACTTCATGTGTAAAATGATGAACATGAGCTGAGTAGAAACAGAAACATCCTGAAAAAGAAAAAAATTATGGTAAATATGAAAGAGGTCTGTAAAATCGTGGGTGATAAGGAAAAGATGGACAAGGATTGATTAGGGTTTTTCGGTTGTTGGTGTTTTCTTTTTTCCTTTGGTCCTCCCACTGCTGATAAACATCAAATGACACTAGCAAGTGTCAGGCTCAGAAAGAACAAAAGGCAGTGATACTTCCTGCAGTGTATATACAGATGTAGACGTTCTTGAAATAGGATGTTGCAAATGCTAAATGTTTACTTGGGTCCAAGGGAAGACTTGAGAATTTCTTGGAAAAGAAATACATGGGAAATATTAAACACAAAAATGTACCAAGACATTTCAAAACCACAAACTATTGGAGACTGGGAAAGCATTCAGGGGAATGCTTATTCCTCCTTTGCCCTCCTACAGATCAGGAAATCTAAAACTAGGAGCAGTTCAAGGAGAAGGAATGCGAAAGCAGAAGTTTCTTTTAAATGGAAGAGTTATTCCTGTTGCTACTCCAGTAATTATGAAATTATTCTTCCTACTGGGGTGGGGGTGGGGGGTGGGAGAAAAAGGCAGGTGGAATGAAGCTGTTGTCCTAAAAGCATTAGAAAACTCAGACTAATTATTTTTGATCTGAAGCTATCTGCCTTAGCCCTTTACCTACCCAGCCTGCAGTAACAGCTATATGAATTAGTAGTAACCTAATTATCATCATTAAGCAGGTGTATCTAGCGTGTTTTTTCTTGTGTTGGATTTTTTTTGTTTGCAAATCTTCACAGCAGCCAGAAGTAAAATGTCAAAAAGGTAGACAACAATTAGGTATACCTAGAAAAATACCAAAAAAGAAGACATTTGGAATAATCATCTGTTTGCAGTGCAAAGTCAGCAGTTCTTGCAAACTTGTAAAATAAGATTATAAAAGATGAAACAGAAAAGCTTACTTCAGCTTTTAGGAAAGATAGAAGCAATTTTAAACTGTACATTTTCCCTAGAGAGAGTTTGAAAATACTTCTAATGAATTGAAGTAGAATAAAAGTATGTGCTGGATGATAACATATTTTTCCTATTAATTTCTAGAATGCTTAATTGTCCATCTCAGGGGCATAAGGTTAAGATAATATAGTTCCATGTTGAAAGTATGCACTGTATTCCTTTTTTCAGTGGGTTTTTTTAGGTAAGGCATTTTTTCTTTCTTTCCTCCAACTTTTTGAGAAATCAGAAGGCTGCTTGTACATTGATGCAGAGTGTGCAAGCTGTATTCGTGTCAGTAAAATCTTACTCAAGCACTCTGAAGGAGGAGATGTAATTGCTTTGAGATAACTCAATTAGTTTTTAAAGAAATGCAAGTCCCCAGGTCAAAATTTTTCAAGTTCATCCAGGGAACAAGAAATTGGTCCCCTAAACAGAAGGTTACTTCTTTCCCCCCGAAAAACATCTCACAAGTGGGAGAAGGACAAAGAAGTCCGTTGACGTGTTTTATTTTGTATTGCTCTGAACATTTTCATGCATCTGAACGTAATCCATGCTCCTATCCAATCCCGATGGGACAATAGAGAGCATTTGTGAGAATAACATCTAGGAAATGGTTTGTTTTTAAGAGATGAATGAGGAATAGATCATGCCTTTCAAACAGTGCCAAAAAAACCCCAAAACGAAACAAAAGACCCCCATACCAAAATGAAAAAAAGGGCGAGTTTCAATTGGAATAATCGGTAGCTGCCCCTTTGGCTGCAGGTTATACTCCAAGAAAGCTCAGGCACAAGGTGAGTCAAGAAGGCGGCTGACTCTTTTAGGAAGTTGTGGAGCTGAAAGATAAATATCATGTGGTTAGGCAGTTCCTGAAAAGGAAATGGTACGAAGTCCAAAATGAATTTCTGGGAAACAGCTTTAAGTTAGTGAAATAGTCGTCAGTGGAAGTGGCAATGGTTCAGACTTTCTTCTCCAGATAGAAAGACAAGACTCTGTTCAAGTTAACCAATAACCCTTGAAGTTTACAAGGGTATAAAATGAATGGTTATATTTTCTCCATTTTTTTTTGGTGCTGAGACTGTAATTGATGTTACCAATTTAAACCAGAAAGTAGCTTTAGTCAAAGAGAAATAATGTGTTTTAAAGGAATGCAAATCCATTCTAAAATGCTTGAAGCATTATTTTTTATTTTTTCCTACAGTTTACTAGCTTCACTGCATTACAGAATAATGACCTTCTGGTACCTATAACTTTTTTTTCCACAGTTGAAAAGATTCCTGTATGCATTGTGACTGTTTTAATCATAATATATTATAGGTCACAGGAGAACCTGTGAAGTACAACAGCCTTTCCCACTCTGTTTAGGCAATAAAGCAATAGCTCTCACTCCTAAACAAAAAAAAAAGTAAAATAGAGATAAAAAAGGAAGTAAAGGGAATGGTCCTTTCAAATCTTAAATACAGGAAACCATGCAATTATATTAGGAGTGGGAGCAAAATGTGTGAAATAAATCTTTGGCAATTCAAATTAATGAGAGCATCCAGAATTTGCTGCCCATCTGAAAACTCTGTGCTGTAGAGTGTGTTCAGTCTTTCCCACAGCTTCATTATTTCATCTTTTTCTGCTTGCAGTTGCTCACGTGCACTCCTCTCCTCAGTGTCTGCAAAAACTGTAACCACACCCCGAACACAAGGGTTTTCATCATGCTTTCATAGGAAACAAGCCCAAATAGACAGCACAAGACAATCTAAATTAGAATTTGTTTATCAGAAAATTATATGTTATGTTCACTTTAAAATGGAGAAAAAGGCTTTCTAATTAGTTCATTGTTTTAAAAATCAAATACATAAAATAGTACACAGAACTTTTGTCTGCTACATTATGTTTTTGCAGTTTCAGCAAAATAATCCAATTAAGTCTCGGATGTTGCTTTTTTTTCTCACTTCCCAAGTTAGCCTACTATGTTAGTAATCTGTGTGTGTACCAATTTTAGTTATTGTTACTGTTAGAAATATACTTCTGATGGCAAATGACATATTGTTTTGTGTACATATTGGTAGCTTCCCAATGGATTGCATGCTTAGGATTTATGAAGCATTTAATATGGTTTTTTCTTGATGTTTCTAAGTTCTCAGTTTCACAGTTACATGTTAGGGACTTGGTTTATATATTTGCTTATAAATAAAAAAAATGCAATAGTATAGTCTTAAAATAGAAAGATAGCCTCATTTCAGAATTCTTTTTATATCCTCTTTCTACAAAAAATGGGTGTCTTCATCCTGTCTTCTTCTGAAGACAAAACCAAATCCTAGCAATTCACTAACAGGAGGATGCGCAAGCTAAAAGGCAAGATAGAAATGTAAGTGAAAGATGTTACTTTGAAGTTTGTATCTGTAAATGAGAACCCCCATTAACGCTTCTTTCCAATCCTGATTTCATTCTCCACAGCGAGGCGTTAGGAGTATTTGAACATATGGAAAGCTTGAGCTTAATTGTTCAGATTCTGTGCAACCATTCCAACTCTTCAGTGATTTGCGCTGTTTAGCATTTGTGTGCATTAGGTAATATATTTAGCGTTTCCCGTTTCAATCCAATTTACGTATGTTTGGCTGCAGACCAGAGCTGTGGGCACACTGTATGGAATTGTCATAAATCTGCCTATGCTGACTCTAAGTGCTATATTGCTACAGTTGATAGCATGCTTGCATGAACATTTCAGAATGCTTGCGGAGCAATACCGCCTATTCCCAGCAAATCTCCTAGGGACTAAATTAATGTATCTCATATTGTATTGATTGTAGCCAATAAGTGCCTAAATGATTTGATGTGAGGCAGAGGGATTATGAAGGGGAGAGGGAAGAGGCAGCTTGAAAGAAATATGCGGTTTAATTACAGGATGAATTTCGCCAATCTACCTCCCCCTAGGAATTTAACAAATAGGCCTAAGTGCACTTAGCTCTTCTTGACATCTGTTGAAATGATATCTGCCCATGATGAGGGAATCACGGGAATTGGTCTAAGGGTATTGTCAGGATCAGTGAGCCAGAGGAAACTGCTTTTCTGTCTGCAAAATTAGGCAAAAGAAAAGCCTACATTAGCAGTTTCAGCTTAAGCCGTAATGATTATGATTTCTGTAACAGAATTCTGCTTTCTGATTTAATGGCACTGGCTCTGTCCTTAGAAAGATGTTAAGTAAATATTAAAAATGGTATTGAAACATAAGCAATGAAATATAAATATGAGCTGGAATCAGAAACTCTTCATGGTACTGCTGTTGGTGAAAACTTGATAGATGCCTTTTGAGAGAAACATCCAGGATTATACCTTTTTTATGATGTGTCATGATATGTTATGAAATTCAGAATCTCTTAAGTAAACAATGGAGATAGCATAAAACCCAGGGAACACAAAAGCTGGAGCCTCAGCTTAAATTCCATAGGAAGGCAAGCATGGTGAAGACTGATGTTGTGTATTTGCTCATTTTGATTACATCTATAATTCAGAAGGAAGTATAGATTACTTAATGCTTTCTACTGCATTTTAGAGTATTTATACTCTACCTCTGCAAAAGAAAACCTGGTAATACCTTTAAAGCCCTCAGAGACATAAGTTTTTCTGCATTATTTGAAAGCTGTGTTTTCCCATGCTTGGAGCATTTATGTGTATTACCTCATAAATTACTTGTAAGTTGTTTCCTTTGAAAAAGTGATAAACATTTATTTCAGGAGGTAGAAACAGAAGGTGAGACTGTGTATCCTATTATCTAAGCTGCATGGGTGTCACTGGCTGCATGTGTGTGCATTCTGACTGTGCATTTTGCCTATGCGAGGACAAAAAAACCCCACAAGATTAGGCTGGGGGGTTTGTTTCTTTTATATATATAAAACGCAAATTCTTCTGCCTGCAGTATACTTTTCCTATGATTTCCATAGACAATTTGAAAGCAAAAGTATATAGTTAATTTATTCTCCTGTAAAAGATAAATTAGGATTTATGGCTATGGGAAATGTTTATTGCTAGTTTTGTTTACTAATACAGTAATTGAGGACAGAACTTCAGTTTGTGTAACTGTGCAACGTTTTCTTGGAAATGCCTGTTTGAATTGACATCCATCTAAATTCCTGATGCACTCCACTGTTTTGCTGATTTCTCAAAGACTGCAATGATGTTAAATGGGCAAGCACATGACAAAGATGATAAATCACAGCCAAGCTGAAGATTTAGTATTTTGGGTTTTTTTCCTGCTGTAGTCCTGAAAATATACATACAAATACATTTATATGAGTTATACACAAAAATACAAGAGAGAAAGACACAGACTTCAGCATTCATACTCTGTTTTTAAAGACCACCTTAAAAACAGGGTTTTGCATGTCTGGATTACGAAGAGGGCTTGGACTCTTGTTGTTCTCACTGAGATTTTTTTTTTTTTTTTAAATAAAGTTTAGCTGCTCTATGCAAGTCTACGTAAAGGGATCTGTGCGGTACCAATAGGCATATGTAGCTCAGTTACTTTCAAAAGGAAATCTGTTAAGAAAACCAGAAGATGCTGTTTAAAGGGTGACGAGACTACAATAGGCTACACTAGTGTTTAAACCAAAACATTTTAGTATAAATTTTGGCCGGCATTGACTTAGGTCATTTGGTGAATGTGTAGAAAAAAGAAAGCAGCTGATTCCCTCCTGAAGAGATGAAAAACGAAGGATAAGAAACTTGGAGAAAGCACCTCAATTTTAAAAGGTAGCTTTTTTAATAGCAGAGTTGTTTTCCTCTAACAGTGAACATTAAAAATTTCATTTTTAATCTTTTAATTGCAAGATTTGGGATTGCTCTCCAATGTCCTGTGAAATAGAATGTAATGTAAATTAAAGCCAAGATACCTGAGATATGAAAACTTTTTCTTTACAAACACACCATCATTATTACTTGATTTTTAGGAATGTCTTTATTTGGTATCTTGTTGCTCAGTTTCCTGAAACTGAAAAGTAGCACAACTTTCTGGCAATAGGATTAAATACAATATTAATGTGTTTCCCTTTGCAGCTATAAATACTGTAGTCCTTTTAACAGAAAATAAAGTAGGATTTTTTTGCTCCATAAGCACCCAACTTATTAAATTGTAATATATGTATAATTAACAGGGTTTTCTCACTTTTACCTGAATATGAGCTATCTACCGTAGTCTGTCATATATTAAAGCAACTTCAAAACAGCTATGATGTAATATATGCTCATCTAGGCTAAAGTTTTGAGTTCATTCAAATCTTGCACCCATAATTAGGCATCTAAATATAATGGCCTGATTTTTGAAAGATGTGAGCACATTTAGGTACAGCGACTTGCTAAGATTTGTGGTGCTCTGCATTTCTGAAAACCAGGCCCTAGATGTAGGCAGCCTAAATATAGATTCATGAACTAATTTAAGACTTAAGGAGACTTTAAATTATTGAGCATGTTTCTCAGTTCATGTTATTCTTAAAGGAGAAAAACAGTGATTCCTGGCAGTGATCCTTGTTTGATTGGCACTGATGACAAAGCACCCACACTTCAGTGGGAAAGGATTGCTCCTTGGCTTTAAAAGGATTTTTGAAAGCTATATAACAGTTCAATGTTGTATTATATTATGCCAGTTGAAGGCACAAGCTCTGTCTTTTATATTCCAAATATACTAGAAACGTAATGGAAAATTGTTTAGGCAGAGCACTTTTGGTAGAACTGAATTATGTATGGATAATCTAAAAATGCCTGCTCCCTTCAAAGCCAGTATGTTTAAGGAAACACATTACTTGCTTTGAATAAAACACATCTTATATTTAACAGAGCATTTATGACTGTCATCAGTGTGTTTCTTTTCTTTTATCAGTGGTATTTTCAGGGCTTACAAGAAAACTGTTTCAGGGGTTGTTTTGCTTTCCTAATTGGAAGAAATTTTAATTATATCAGTGTTTTTATCTGTAGATTTAGATTCCTCAAGGAAAAAAAAAATATTTTTAAAATGTGGTATCACTGCCACAAAATTGCAGTGTAATTGTCATTGCTAATATCTTGTAATTGTCACCAGTACTGGCATGGGCAACTAGATGAGACACAATGATGAAAAAAAGCAATTATTCTTAATTTAATGAGGGCATTCTCTGTGTAATGTGCAAACCAGTCCAGAAAGTCCAAACTCTGTCTGAATGTATTCATTATAATTCTTTACCCTTTGTCCAAGTTTTAGTTCATTCATTTTCTTATATTTAAATTTGGCATCTTTTCTTAATTGAGGCTTCTCATAATGTACATCAGGCTAGGATGTAGATGAATGCAAATGGAACTATAATAGTGCACTAGCATTAACAGTGCTCCTTTCAAGTTTTGCTTGTTTGGTGTTGGTGTTTTGGTTCTTTTTTTTTGGTTTTAAACACACAGAAATTATTTTTTGGTGGACATTAAAAGAAAATACAGGCATGGATCTGGGTACATTTTGTAGTAGCCAGAGAAAAGATGTTTATTTAAAAACAAAAAAATATTCAGAAGTTGCACAGCATTGTAGTTTTGTGTATAGGGTATGTTTTATTAGAAAATAACAGTAACTCAATATTATTCTCTGTGGAGAAAATTTTCAAATATGGATAATTATGCTTGTGACCTAAGGTAACAGAAAAGTGGTATTAACCAAATATTGTGGCTCACTGTTTCTCCCAGTTTCCCATCATTTCATTCTCCATCCCATTGTGGAGAGAGATTTTCCTGCCAGTTTATCTACCCTTTGGAAGAAGAGTAAGTTTTCAAAAAATTATTAGAAGTATCACAGTGTTCACAAAATATTAACAATCAAGTTATTAACATATTTCCACATTTCATGAACATGCTGGCATGCCTAAACAAGGAATGACAATAGCTGTGGTCTTATGAAATCTCTGCATTTCCTTGGAAGCTAAGTGTTTTAAAGTGCAAAATTCAGCTATCAGACTGGTTGTTACTGAGCCAACCAAGAGTGTGATTTTTTTTTTAACGAAAAAATCTTTCCAATGATTAATTTAGTGACTGACTTTGCTCCCTCTTTTTTTCATGTGACATGAGTAATTCATAAACACTTTCTGGCTTAGGCAGCAAGGTGGAAGCACAAGTATCTAAAAAAACCCAAGAAAATCTGTAGCCAGAATGACAAATCCTTAGGCACAGCTATAAAACATCCAGATCAGTAGCACAGAGCCATAAGAATATATTGACTGTGGCCCAAACTCATCAGAAGATTGATCAATCCAGCTGACTTGCATTAATTGTGAAATAGAAAGAACGATGCGATCAATGATAGGCATGAAAGTGCAGCGGTAATGATGCCACATCTAGCTAATCCAATAATGGAGAACCTGATGTATAGCATATTGGAATTCCACTGTTTGGGCCCCTGTCACAATAAAGTATATCCTGCAATTATGGGGAAAAATTGAGCAGGCAGCAGTGGAGCCAGCCTAATCGGCCAGTGCCACAGTAGTTTTCCTGATTAAACACTAAGTTAAGTGACAGTCAAACACTGCAACTTGTCTGCATTATAAAAGATAATCCTTAAATTAATGCAGAACTTTGTATTTTAATCAAAGCAAACTATGAATGTTAAGATGTGTGTAAGATATCTAGTTAACTGTGGACATTTTGACGATGTATAAACTGGTCTCTCACTGTTGGCTTCAAGGAGAAAGAACCATATGCTGAATTGAGAACTACCAAGTTTCTCGTGCTGAAAATCAATTAGACTTGATACAGGCTTAAAGACCTGATGGGAAAAATAATATACTTTACAGACCCTTAGAGAATTCAAACTGAGTTAACTTCTGTAAATGTTTGCCTATGGTCACGAATTTTAGTCTGCTCGGTGTTACATGTTGATTGGGGGAAAAATAGATTTTCAGAAAATAGTAATGTAAGTGCAACCAGACCTGCAGCTAAAGTTAGGAATCGGTGGTCATCTACTTATTATAAAAACAACCAAAATAATTTCCAAAATTTGTCACATTAATAAGAACTGAAAGACTTTTAGTTCCCTAAGGTATTGATTTTTCTACTAGTACTTTAATAATTATACTTAATTTTCAGTATTAAGTTTACCTATATGAGCCGACCCGTTGTCACTTTGACCCAACTTTGCCATTGGCTTGACCTTTTGTTTTAAGACACAGCTTTGTGTGAAGGACGCTGCAAGCCTGCGCTGACCAAGCAGGAGCACCTCGAGGTTCCTGCTGAAGGAACACGTGCTCTTCAGTCCTGCCCTCCCCCTGGGGCCAAATGATCGGCTCAGCTGGGGAGCTTCGTTCTTTCTGCTGGGTTTGGAAGGGAACGTTTACAGGAACAGCAGAGCCGTGACTGTCTTTATTTCACCTTATCCCTTGTCAACAGTGGGGGTTTTTTTGGGAAGATAAATGACTGGTCCCAGAGCTGCTCAACATTCAGGGAGTACAAGGGCTGTGTTTATGTGTGGGTTTGAGCAATTACAGAAAGGGAAACGGCTGGCTGTCGAACCACTGAGGAAGCACCTAAACCAATCTGTAGATCATTCTGCTTTGCCTTCTGGAAATCATTGACTGCTTTAATTCTGGTCCTGGATGGGTATTTTTATGTTTCAAATATCTAAATTTACTACTTTTTAGATACAAACATTTGTGTATAAATCAGACTGAGGTTTTGACACTACATAGTTCTTGAGACTCTTCAACAGAAGCTGGCACCATTTTCTACATGCAAACGTAGAGGTTTTTTCATGGACAAAACAACAGCTACTCTTGCTGTGCTTTTTTCTTTAAAGAAGCTGCTGAGGCAGAGCAGCTTGGGGACAATTATTTAAGCAAATAGCAAACAACTAGAAATATTCCCATTCCTATGTGTTGAAGTGTCCTGGTTACAACTCCTGTGATAGATGAGGAGCTCTACTCATCTTGCTTAAGCATCTTTGATTCTGGAGCAGTCAGCTCCAGAAGCACGATGAGTGTGCGTGGTCAGAAATTGTCCAGCCATCTCGGATTAATGCCCTAGTGCAGAAAAGCCAACACTTTAAGACTTCAGCTCACATCTTCTATTTCCTTTTCAATGCAGTGTAATTTTCTCAGTGTCATCGGGAAACTCTATCAGCCATTATTTGCACAGGGCTTTTCTTATTCCCTTCTAAAGTTGATTACACCTGTGGGGAATAAAATGACAAAAGAAACAAGATTCCTCATGTGGTTACAGTGGGAATGCAGGGATGAAATTGAGGAGGTAATTTATCCTAAAGCTTCTAAATATTTCACAGTCTTTGTTTTCAATATAAAAATGTAATTAAAAACTAGATTAATAAGTAATTAATAAGTCCTGAAATTGGTTTCAGGCTGCTTAACTGAGCTGACAGCAAAGAGTGTATCTTTTTGTTTCTCTGCAAGAAGAAAATAGAATTAACGTTCTTCAGATTTTTTCCTTTAAAAATACTGCAGTATAACCAAAAAATAGGAAAAGGTGACCAAGTTGTGACTGTAATACTACCATACTAGGTTTTAATAGCATTTGTTTCTGTGAGACATCCATGGTACGGTGTATATTTTCTAAACACGTTTTTGATTGCATGAAGCATTAACAGTTAGCTTTACACCTCCCATCGTAAAAGCAATAATAAAAGAATAGGAGAGTTCAGACTCTGTGATGGTAAATGATTGCTGTGGACCAAACCCTTGCCTTCCCCGAGTCTTTGTTCGTTTCTTTTTGCCACTAGGGAATTATTTTAATACATGAAAACTGTATTCAAGTTATGTTCCTGTAGTAAATGAGATCTACTAGACCCTATTTCTTTCCAGGGCAATTAATTTCAATCCGGCCTATCTTAAAGAAAGTACTGAGCAGTGCGTTTTATAATTGCTGGAAAGCTATACATGCAATATTAGAATAGAAATACTGGGTTTCTTTTCAAGTTTTGAGTAATCCCAGTAGACTTGCAAGCTGCTATGAATAATTCTGTAAAGTCTAAGTGAAAGAGTTCAGATATTTCCCCCCCCTCTCTTTTAGATTACTGCAGTTCTTTGAGGCAAAAAGTCAAACACCTCAACATTAAGGAAAATGAGGACGCTTTCTGTTAAAGACTGAAGTAGTAACGGATAGCCTAAAGGCATCAACCTAAACCAACAAACTGACTACAGCAATGCTTTTTAATAAATTTTTCTCTCTCACAGAAGTTGCTAGATGCCACCAATCATCTGTGAAGTTAAGAACAGAGTATCTTCATGACAGAAGAACTTAGGCAAATGCTTAACTTTGCTATTAGTAGTTTAATTAAATAGGTGTGTATATCTTTGTAGACCGTTCCTTAATAATGGAATGGTCTTATTTGTGGTACCTTGATTTGAAGTATCATAAGGCCTGTGTTATATGCCATTTTTGCTTTGCTTTTTATTTTTTCACATATAGCTAAAACTGAGTGCATAGCAAATAAGACTGGGGAGGTGAAGAAGCATGCTTGCAAACTGCTCCTTCCATGGGAACCTGGTTGTTCCGTGGAACTGCGCTGACAAGATATTGTTGCTTCTGCCTGCCATACACAGCATCTTTACCTTTGGTAATTTCTACGTTGTGCTCTTAAAATAAAACTTGTAATGTAGACGGTAACCCTAGAAGGTCTTACAGACTTGCAAGTACTTGAAAAGAGGGTGTTAATGTTTTTCCCCAGGAAAAGAGACAGGACTTTTACCCTCCCCCAAAGTATTGTTTAATCTCTAATTAGCAGAGGCAAGATCATCCAAATACAGAAATTGATGAGCTCACTGAGATAGTCTAGCAACGAGGGACTCTACTGGGATCAATTAACACGATCTAAATATTAAAGGGAAAGCAGAATATATTCTCTTTTTTTTCCCTCCTATGATTTGCCACGTTTGTCTCCTAAATACAGACTCTTGAAAGCAAGAAAAGAAAGGATTTGTGTTTGGGGTTTTTTTAACACTTCCAAAGCAATAAAACTCATCAAAATGATCTTCAGTTATGCTGACAGCTTGCTTGTTTCCTATTGTGGGATGTCCTTAGAACGGAATATAGGTGGTTAAGGCATCTTTTTTTCACTGGTATTGTATATCATAATACTGTATTACAACATATGTGTGGACTACATTTTACTGGTGGCCACAGGGGACAAACTTTCAGCGTTTTGAAATTTGTTCAGTAAATGCTAGGAAATCATGTCAAGATTGTCAACAATAATATATTAATATTTCCAATATTTTTCCATCTAATTGAAGTCATGCATGTGGCATTTCTCAAATGACCCAGATGTGGGCTTCTGAAGCATGTAAGTGAGCTGGCGTGTAAGCCCATAGATTTAGTTCACTAGCATGCATCAGCAATGATGATGACTCCAAATGTACTGAGACTGGACTAGACCGCTCTTTAATGCGCAAGTTGAGAGTGCTCATTAAGGGAGAAAAGACGAAACTTCAAGCACCTAGTACTAGCCTTAAAATGATGCTAGCTCCACTAGAATGCAGTATTTTCTATTCCGCATAAAATCAGTTTAGTTCTTGTCGGAAGTGACAGGATGCTGACTGTTCATTCCGGAAAACATTTACTACTTACAGGAAGATTTAATCGGTGTTACCCTGATCAAAGTTGAGGTTTTCCAGCTTAGTACACTGACTACCAAAGCCACGTAGGAAGGGGAATTTCTAGCACGTCTGGCACAGTATTATTCATGTGTTCCTCATGGCTTCTAAACAACAGTGAAAAAATAGTTTTTGAAATGGTTATTGGGCACTACAAGGAGTAAAATACAGTGAAAATGGACTGCGGTATTCTTTTTTTATTTTTAGAAAATACTTCCAGACATCAGAGAGAGACTTTATATAACCTCGTAATGAAGAATAGTTCTTTTCCTGTTCTCTGGGCCCCAGGCATTCCACATTTCTGAAGCTGGAACATGACATGTACCAGAAGAATGTATGAAATCTTTAAGATTTTTTTTTTTTAATACCCACATAACTGGTGAACTTCTTTTCTTCTCAGAAAGAAGAAATTATAGATCTATTTCTTACATAATCGGTTCAGAACTATCAAATAAAACCAAAAGTAATTCTCATTCTCCTTCCCCACTCTCCCTGAACCCTGTGAAATGCAAAATTTGTCTGTCTTACTTCTCATGGAGATGGGTATTTAGATAATGATAGCAAAGCTGTCTAAAGTGCAGAACTCCTCATTCCTTGGTTTATTTCATGTTTCACTCAATCCATTTTCCATTATAATGCTTATAGACTTGGATTTCCACCTTCCACCCCCCTTTTGCTTATGCTTTTGACTTGCTTTGAGAAAAATATTTTTTCCTTTCTTTTTTTTTTTTTAAATTTTTTTCCTAAAGACAGATGGTAGCAACACTGTTCTCTCTAAATAAAAAAGAAAACAGCTGGTATGGCGCAAGGCGAGACTAGACCAGCAGTGCATGTCTGTTTCCAGTGCTGCAAAATCTCCCTTGGTTTTTCAGAGGAACTGATACATAAACTAAGCATACAGTTATCTCCCCACTAACTGTAACAGTAAAAAAAAAAACAAAAAAAACAAAACAAACACAAAAAACCAAAAAAAAACACCACCACCACAAACACACTAAATTTATGGCATAATATAGATTCAGTACCTTTCCATCCTGGCTTGCATATTTAAATCCAGACTTGACTTAAGAAAAATTTATTGCAGCCTAATAACTATAAAATACTGAGAGGAAATAGAATCAGTGTTGGCCCAAATCTTAGAATGCAAACCACACACGCACACACTATAAAATATGGTAGAATACTGCTTACTCAGTAGATTCAGCTCTAGGAATCAAACAGAACTGAGAAAGACTATAAAAAATATGCAGGAAATCAAAAAATCTGTTTAATAGATGCCTGCAAATTGTTGTTTTCATAAGATCAAGGTATTATTTTATTCCCTTCAGGTAAAAAGAATTCTCACTACTGATATATAGCTGACTTAGACAGATAAAAAGGTGGTTGGTTGTTTTTCTCCTTCTTTGCAGTGTTCTTAGTCACAAGTCTCTAGGCTGCTAAATGTACGTATAGGAATTACAGTGTTTCAGGAACCAAGTGAAAGGCTTTGGAAAAAAAACAAGACATGTTAATGATGTATTTTAAGTCTGGCTTTATTTACTAAAGAATGCTTTATAGTCATTGTAACCAGTTATTGAACTTTCCTAGAATGCAAAGCATACACTGAGCAAGAGGCATACT
Source organism: Gavia stellata (assembly GCF_030936135.1). NCBI lineage: Eukaryota > Metazoa > Chordata > Aves > Gaviiformes > Gaviidae > Gavia > Gavia stellata. Next base: position 15,335,701 of record NC_082611.1, on the reverse strand, counting down.
TCTTTTGCCAGTCTACACCTGTAACCTGTCATACTTAGGCACAATTGCAAAGGTTAGATTCTGGAAGGAGATTTTCCCTTTTTTACAAGAGGGCTTTATCTTCATCAAGAACGAGACAGAGGTACAGGGAGAGCTGAGACTGAGGAAAAGGGAAAGAAAAAAAAAAAGTCAATCTGATGGAAAATTCTGATGTTTCAAAACAGATTTTGTCTTTATTTAGAATGAAAGTGTTTTGGGTTTTTTTATAACCGTTTAAAAAATGGACAGAGCTTTACCTTGCGATTGCTCTAGAGCCACAGAATCTCTGTGACTTGGGGTCTCCAGCTCTAACACAGTCTGTTGGCAATGGTGCTCAGCAGCTGCAGGTTCTGGGAGCCTTAGTCAGGAGCCTGGATTGCACGGAAGGCTCAGCTCCCTAGAAACCTAGCACGTCAGCGTCCCAGTAACTGAAGGAGAGGGGAATGAGCTTACAGAAAGCTGTCAGGGAGTTACTCAGTTGAACACTGTCTGGAGAACTTTCCATTGTTGTTGATCTGGCAAATCTAATGAACAAATGTCTTTATCACCCTGTTCACAACCAGCTCTAGGTATGCAACAACACCTCTTTAGTTGCATATTTGGCCACTTAAATAAGATTTTTGCTGTTTCTGAACATTTGTGGATTTTGACCGAAGCTCTTGTTTTATGTCACCTGTTTCTAGTTTTGTCTGTACTGTTTGGTGTTAGGAAGCAGCACGCTGTTTCCCTTCTGTGTTCTCCGCTTCCTAGTTGTATCTAGGCTTTCAGGACTATCCCATGGTCTTCCTAAACTTCAGAAATTCAGAGACCTTCATGCCATGCAGCAGATGCAAGGCAAAGGCTGTATTTTAACTAGAGGTGCTTAGTTCCTGCAAGATTTAGTTCTTTGTGTCGTGATGGGTGTTGGGCACCAGAAATGCCATCATTTAGATGTACTTGTCCACGATCGACGTTACAGTGTAATTGAGCCCAGGTAAGAATTCTTAAGCAAAAAAATCTTTTCGCAATGGAAATTAATTACTATTTTTTAATGGCGTGTGCCTGTTAGGAATTTTTATCAAAGTAATAAAAGACAGACCTGTCTCAGAATATGTATATCAGAGATGTAAAAGGCCTGAATTCAAGTCTCTAGACACAATTAGAAATCAAAACAATTGCTATGATATACTGAAAAACTAGACAAGTAACCTAATGCAGAGAAGCATTCCTTACCCTTTTAATTGCTGCTTATCCTGTCTCAGTAAGTGAGGTAATTGATGTTTTACTCTCAAAATTGATCTTGGTGTTTCAGGTAGTTAGCGGACTAGAATGGCTTTTACATCATAACACAAAAAATCGATTCATCTCATAAACTAATCCAAGGCTTGAAAATTTGCTAAACCTGAAGACTACCCAGCTTAAAAATAATGAGTCTGTTTGGATCTTGATTCCACTGGACTAAAGGGTGATTAATCTGATTTAATCACACAGAACATCACAACACTGTTCCTGCTCTTTTAAATTCTCCCCTTCTCATTTCCCCACAAGGGCCACGTACATCAGAGCTTTGAGGAACTCCATATTATTTCTGTGTGATACATTGTTCATTCCTGTTTAAGTAAAAGTAATTGTTAAGTATCATAGCAGACTGACTAAAAAGGGAGTGGTTTTCAGGTTGAACAACTTGATTCACCACCTCTTTGGTACCAAATATGCATCTTCTTGCAGTTGTGGAACTTACCTCAAGGCTTTGGTTTTACTTTGCTTCTTGATGGTGTATGCAAATAGCATTTCTGGACGTAAAAGGGAGGGGAAAAAAGAAATAATCTGCAGGCCAAAATGGCTTTGAGTAATTTTGCATGTTTATCTCATTGCAAAATTTAGTAAAGTTAGTTATACGAAATCTGTTCAGGTGTAAAAGCAGCAAAGAGTTGTTACAAACACTGGAAACAAAGTGAATGAAAAATAGCGAGTTAAATGACAACTTGCTTGAGGCTACTACTATACTGCGTTGAATACACAGGCTGTACCACCACACTATGAGCATTACTCGCATGCAGATGAGGATGAAATGTACCTTTTGAATTGTGCATGCTAATTATTGTATTAATCATGTTTATTATTACGTTATGTTGAAATTAGTTATTAATATAGTCATTTGATTTATACTGTGCTGCAGTGAAAACATACAGATACAGATGTAGATAGGAGAGAGGCTTCCCTCTCTCCCTCCCTGTCTCCCTTGTATATAGAGCTATAGATAGATTTATATATATAAGGAAACTTGTAGATGGAACTCTTTGTCCTTGATGACTTTCAATCTGGGTTAAGATATGGCAGGAAAGTGAAGATACGTATAGCTATATGAAGAAGAAAAGAGGTTATATTTATTGTAAAAAGAGACACTATTTAGAGCTTTCATGTATATATAGTAAAGGATTTCTATCTGTCTTCCAAACTGACAGGGTTTCAGGTCACAGTTTACTTCACCTCAGGGTAGCTCATCACAAAGTTTTTTAGAGGTGTTGGGAGCAGCACTTCCATGCATAAGGATCGTATGCAATGTGTCATTAAAATTATTTCAAATGGTATAGATACAATAGAATTTTGAAGCTACCATTTCAAGCTTGTTATCATGGAGGTCATTGGAGAACGTGACATTTATTTTGCAAAATGAGCGTGGGTGTGCATGCATGTGCACACACATACACAAGTTAAAATGTTTCCTTCTACTCTTCTATTTTTAGGACAGTAAGGTCATTGCTGTGGTCTCATTAAAAGGTGAAAGAAAATGTTTAACTTTGTCAGCTGCACCTGATTTTTGCCAATGATTGTTCATTTTCTTAACAGAAAAGCAAAGAACACTTTAAATGAAACTTACTTGTTCAAGGTAACCTTACCATTTCTGAGTGAGAAGAATATACTGCCCTAATGGATGCTCTTATATGACAATCTCTAAATGTCTTTCATTATTAAGTGTCAAGATTTCTTTAGGAAAGCTTTAGAAATTCTTGGGAGAACTGTTTCATTGCAGCAAGCTGTAGCACTGCCACTAAAAATATATTGCTAATTAAAGTTTATTGACATTCTTTGTAATGCGTTCTTAGAACAAGTAGAAGCACTGAGTAGTTATTGAATGTGAGGCACTGCATCTTCTATAGTTAGTTAAGCTGTTTAGGAGAGGAGATTAAGGTACTATGCCCTTCCTTTTCCTGTGTAGTTATTGGATTTGGGTATTGTGCAGAATAAAACACTTTCCTCTCAGGATACCAATGCTGCAAAGACTTGAAAAAACTTTGGTTTTGTCCCTCACTTTTTTCACTTGCTAGCCATGGGCAAATTGGGAGGTAAGTTAAATACTTCCAAGGCCTAAAAGGTACATCTCCCCATGAAGGAGAAGAATTTTGACTATTCAGAAAACAATTCCATCAAGGGACTGTTCCTAAGTTGAACAAGGGTATTCAGAGTTACTTTAGCGCCCTGTGTGAATATAAATACGGAATTTGCAAGTCACACCTCTACAGAGTGCCTACTGTGGGACACTTCTCATCACTAACAGACTTAAGCACATTTCGCCATATTCAGCTGTGGCGCAGCATTTCTGTTTTAGAACAGCAGCATCTGTGTTTCTAATTTATCAAGCTGCATGGCCCATGCTGGTGGGAGGGGAAGCTCCTGAAGCCTCTGCCACTGCTCTGCCACTGCTCTGCTCCACTGCCAGATGGGATTCCTAGTTTTGTACATGATAGCTGGGCCCAACATATACTGCAGATCCAGGGTTGCTCCAAACCACTGTGATTGCTATGCTGTGTAACACCGTGTGCTCCCCAACAGAGCGAAAGAGTGGCGACAAAGGGGGTGCTGACACGAGGTAATGGGTGCAGACTTTACCAGGCTGCCATTTTTCCGGAGGAGCAGGTAGGCAATGATCATGAATCGCAGAGCAGGTCTCAGAGGTAGAACTTTAGGACTGCTAGAAAAATTCATAATTTGGAGCAGTCTGCAGTATTATCCCATTGAGAAGAAACCTGGCAAACCATTATTCGAATCTCTCTCCTGTTAGTGGCATCATCTGAGGCTAAATACAGCCGGTGTTATTATGAGGTAATTCATGCTCACTTTGTTCTCGTTTACTGGTGTGTATTGTTCTCAATACTGCTGTGTTTGGCACTGCGATTATCTTGGTATCTTTTTCTTTTAAATGAATAATTAGAAGGTTATCAGCTGTGGATTGATAACTAATTTTAATAATGCAGACAATAGACAGTTAAAAAACCCATTACTTTGCTTACATTACTATTTAGAATCATAGAATAGTTTGGGTTGGAAGGGACCTTTAAAGGTCATCTAGTCCAAATTGAAATTCATTATTTCTTACTGACATCATGACAACTTGGAAGCTGTTGCAAGTGATTACATAGCAATCTTCAGGTGCAAGCAGAAGCATTTGCACTGTCTGGCCACGTCTCTGGAGTACTCTGAACCACAGTGAATCCATGATTATTTTTGTAAGTACAAGGAGCTGGAGTTATTCTTCAGATGGTTGCCAGAAGACTTTTACCCTTCTTCACATCTCTAAATCTAAAATTACTCGTTTCAGCAGAGTTCCTCTGCAATTCTGTTGCTGTAAGAAAGAGCGAAGTACTGCCTTTGGTATGTGAGATTTACAGTACAAATCAGAAACAAAAAAGGCTTTTTACATGTTGTACTAGTATCGACAGCTTTGAGAAGTGATTGTTTTGTGGCTGTAAGAGCCAAACGTTCTACCTGTTTGTGCAACCTATAGTTCCACTGAGTAACATTATCTGAGTTGCAAAAAATTATGTAAAACGTTCCTTATGGCATGTTTGGTCTTGCAGCCCATTAAATATCTGCCTGCAGTTTCTTCTGACTCAAGCTTCTTGCAGTTACAGAAATGGTCAGGGGAATTCAATAACGCAGAGGGGCTGTGATGCAGAGTGCAGGTCAAGCTCATGCCATAAGCGTAAGAACAGTCCTAGTCGTGGATGTATGCATTTTTTCCTCTCTGGGACTAATTCCCTCATTCAAAAACAAAGAAAACACACTTGCGGTTTTGGGTATATTTACTAAGTATCACACACAGGGTGTGAAGTTCTTTCTCTAAACTTCATGAAGGCATAATTCCTCCATGTCTTTGCTATGCTTTAGGAAAAGAATATCCCCTGAGGGATCTACAGTTTGATAAATTAGTGCTGTAAAGGCAACCTCTGCCTTGCTCAAAAGTTTTTATTATAAAACAACTGATAGGTGCAACAAAGGGTACAGTGCTTGTGTTTCGGGGGGTCTGCGTGCAAGCACAGAACTTAGCATTGCATTTCCTGTGCGAAACAGAAAGGCGTACTTTAAAAGACTTTAATGATGTTTAGATGCCTACTGCCTATTGAAAATATGTGTGGATTCTAATGATTAATTTGCGTCCTGCATTTATGTCCTTGCAATTCTCTCCCAAGAGCCTGAAGATAAGTAGCGCATGTATGTTTCATAATTAATGAAGTTATCTACCAAAATTCCAAGCTTTAGGTAGAGTGATACATGAAAACAGACTGTCATTTTTAATGAGTTAACTTCATGGTGTTCACCTTCTTTTGCAATCAAGTTTTACTGACAAGAATATCTATACACAGTACATGTAACTGTACAGGCATGGATTATTTCTTAGTAACAAGGTTTAAAATTTGCACACAAATCCTGCTTATCCCAGAAGTTCTTAGCTGTTTAAGAAACACTCCCCCTGCCCCCCCCAAAAAACCCTATACTACTATAGTAGGATACTGTTAATTAACTCTCAATTAAAATTATTAATGTTAAAAATGCTAAGGATTTCCTATTTATCTGCAGATTAATAAAAACAGTTTTCCAGATAAACTTACTGATGATTGATTTATTAAGTTAATACTGCAGAGTGACATTTTAGTATGATTTGGATCAATTCCTATAAATTAAACTATTTTATGTATATAAATGTATGTATACACCCCCCTTTCACTTTATAACACTCTAAAGAGTAATTTTTTAATTGGAAAAAAGAGTAAATCTGAGGAGAGGGACAAATCAAAGTTTGGATATCTGTCAGTTCATTGGCGTCTTGCTGACCTGGCAATATCTTGTTTCTCAGACCGGTTCCTTCTACAATGGCCTCTTCAGCCAATAATGTGGATCTGCCAGATAAAAGCTGTGTTTGGGGTATTTTTGTAATTTGTCAAGCATCGGTGACTGAATGAACTTGACTTACTTTTATCAGCACACAAGCACAGCAAGTAGCCTTCCAGATGTTTACTGATAACACGCAGGCAGTGTCTATAGTAGCAATTTGTAACATAACCAGCTTGGGTAATTGTCTGAAAATCCATGCCTGTCTCCAGTGATATCCTTATTGTCAGTCTTGTTTTCTCCTCTCTTCCTTGTAGTGTCTTTCAGAGTTGTTACCTGCAGTTAGTATAACTGGCACCTTAACAGACTAGTATTAATTTTCTGTTCAAAAGATAAGAAACTATTCTATGTAAAATGGAGTTTTTACTTAAGCCCTGTCTTAATTTTATTGTATGTTCTTGGTCTATAGTTTTTAGTCATTGTCTCTATCGATACTTAAAATCTACTATGTAGCATACCAGATTTTTTGCCTTCTTAATATAATGCAGACCCTTAGAATGAATTTCAAAAGCTGGTAGCAGTACCTGATACTCAGATATTAATTAATATATCTGATTTCTTTATTCTATGTTTACACTAGCTTCAGAGTTTATCACTTAATTGGTATTCATGTTGTTGTCTGCATTAATTTTTATTCTGGATAGAGACTTTAAGGAAAGAGACTTAAGATCCATTTTCCAAAAGTTACAAGATTTTACAAGAGTAAATTCTTGTAAAAACAATATGCTTATGAAACAAAAATGATTTATGCTGCAGTAAGCAGTGTAATATGCCAGGCTTGGTCTGGTAGTGTTTGCATTCTAACAGAACATACTTTTAATTCTATACTGGTCGTTGCTTTAACATCACAGTATTTTTAATTACATTTTTCATAGTGGCCATTTATTCTTTTTAGTACAGTGCCTTTGCCTTATGATTATTCCTTATAATACTTACTGTGTTATGCAGGGAAATTAAATAAAATGCACTATAGCTAGTCTTCTATGTATAAAAGGAGTTTATATTTGAATACTAAGTATAGATAAAGTTTCTCGTGGGATTGTTCCATGCGGAATTTAATACATGCAGAACATGCATGCGGGTTTTAATTTTGAGGCTTCACCACACAAGTGTTTTTCTAGAATGGTATTTGAAAAAAATATTTTCTTAGAGACCTTTTTCCTAGTTTGTATGGAAGTATACTGCAAAGTAGTTTCAAGTATAAGTACACCAGTGTCTTAATGTTCAAGGGTTAGTTACATAGTGTAGAAGCAAAATAAACATAAAACAGTTTGTCTTCATGGTGCTTTTCACAAGGGCATACCAGAGACCCACGGTTCCTAAACTTTTTATGAAAAAACAGGGAACTACTTATGTAATAGGATATGATGTGGGAGCACAGGAAAAGCTGCGGTGCTGGCTGGTGTTATGCCACCTTGCAGGCCTTTTACTTAAAGGGGTGCCAAAAAATGAAGAGCTTCCAGGCTATGCTGCTTAAATACACTCAGGGAGCCAAAGGCAAATTCAGTGACATAGGTATCTTTGTGATTTGCAGCACACTTTGGGCATATAACTAAGGCTATTTTAAAAAAAAAGAAAAAAAAAAAAAAACACAAACCCAAAAAAAACAACACCAAACAAAACCAAAAAAACCCCAATCCCCCAAAAACTGTATCCGTCAGGTAACAATGTTGGTTAAGCAGTATAGATAATCTTGCTGAAAAAACATATCTTAGCCTGAAGCCAAGAAAAGGTGAAAATTGGACTTTGGGGTTTCTCAAGTCATGAAAGGAGCCATTTTACACAAGGAAAAAATTGCCTACAACCTGTTTCAATATATCAAATTTTTTTACAGTGTTTCTATTTTATTTTTGGAGATTTTCTACTTTTTCGCTCAATAAAATTATCTTGTTAGGAATATTTTGCTAATTTGAGGGTAAGAAGAAATGGAGAGGGAGAAATGCCTATAAAACAATAGATTATTTTTTATGGAAGATGAGATGGTTCCCATTTGCATTTACAGCTTTACAAGGATTGTAGCACTAGGCTCTCTTCTTTTTTTTGACGGAAATGCTTAATCTGAGCTCAATGGGCCATAATAATTGCCTGTTTCTTCCAGTAGAAATAAACCCACTTGTATGTGACACTTGAAACCTTAACTCTGCTTAGTATTATGCACAGAATTGTAGACGGTTCTTCACCCAAATATATTTATGACAGCAGCACTAGTCGATATATGATACTAAGCCAAGGGCATTTGCAAATAAATCAGTCCCTCTAGCTACTGCTATAGCACAATAACTGATGGTTGTAATAAAACACCATGAAATTAAAATTCTGTGCGTGCAAACGCACATACCTAGCCAAGAGAAGCCCAAAGCCCTCTGTTCTGGAAAAATTTGCATATGTATAGACATATACACTCTGTACCCTTTTGTATTAGTAACACAATATACACAAAAACTGTATAGGTTTTGAGCATTGTATCATCTCATTAGACTCTATTCAACATTTGGGGACTTTCAGGAGTGATATGTAGAAAAAAATGTAGGCAGCTCATAGAGGCAGAGGAGAATGGTCCCAGTTATTCCCTGAGGAAGAAATATTCCTGGTTTTATGTTTGGAAGCTTCTTGATGATGCTGTAATTCACTACCAAAGGCTCCAAAACCCCCCCTTTCAGTTCAAATCATTCTAGATGTTTATGCAGTTACTGGTATTGTTAATGAGTCTTCTGTGTTTGAGCACCTCAGGCTCTACTTTGATTGTGGCACTGTGAGCTCTTGGGATGGGCATTGTGCCTTCATTTGTGATTTGGGTTTTCACATAAAGTACTGAGAAGCCATTTTAAATTAATACACAATATTATTTATACATTTATGTACAAGCCCATACTCTCTCCACATATTAAATAACTTGAAGCATCACTTCTTCTGAATTCTGTAGGGCGGTGAGATAGGGAAAACTAATATGTAACAAAATGATGAAAGGGAAGTGACTGTTTCCACATGAAATACACCAGACAGCAGTGTATGGTCTATCTTCTTGTGTAGCACAGCATTTTTGTGCAACATGGCAAGGAAAAAGCCAAGCATTTAGTTTTTGAGAGAAAACTTTTACACTCAGATGAGTATCTAATACGAGAAAACACTGATAGATGGATTTTGCAAATAGTATGAAATGGTACAGACTGTCTCGTAGTATCTAGTGAAATACAACTAGTGTGACTGTGACGGAGTAATCTGTGGTTTTATTTCAGCTATTTAATCTATGTATGAATGAGTAGAAATATGAGACCTTAATCAGATAAATAAGCAATTACTAATTGTGAAGTTACATTCTGGTAAAAGCACTGTGACTGTGATCAGTGCCAAGTCTTCCGCATTTGACTCTCATGCTCCACAGTTCATATGTAGGTATTGACTGTAAACTATCCTTTCCTAATGAAAACAGGCGTATTGTTACAATTCAGGTAATCATATTTGCATTGTCCTTTCTGAGGTGAAAGATGAGAGACAAAAATGTTGGAGAGCCTTTCCTGGAACTACTGTTAGAGTAGGTGTCTTAAGCTGCACAGATAATCATGGATAAGTAATTCTGGTGTGACTGCTCACTGGAAACAGGATAGCTTTATATACACTTTTTTCAGAACACAAGCTAAGTCCATTTACCACAAATGTTTGTTTGTGGTAAAATAGCTAGAATATAAAAGACTTCAGCTGTTCCCTTGCTGTCTTTCAACCGCTGGGACTGTGCTCCACTCAAATGCCCTTCTCAATCCTGAAAGTATTTTGAATTCATAAATGCAAAACAAATACTTGGGAATGTTGTACTGTAACAAAAATGGTTTTTCTTTTGTTTTAAGCAGAGTCTTTCTGTAAATAACCCTGTCACCATCATATTGTTCTTTGCCCCATCACCTAAACCCTTTCTATAAAATGATGTTTTAAAAACTTGGCATTAAAAAAACCTCCCCAGGTGGACTGTTGTATTCTTAATCAACTTGAGTAATACTGTTGCCCTCTCAATCTGTCCATTGCATCCATAGATGGGTCCTATTTTCTATTTGTGTTTCAGTTTCTTCAGAGCGAGGGCTTGCATGTCCTTATGAAGAGTGGATGACTGACAAATACAATTAAAAGATCTTAAGTCTCCCACTTGCTACTGTTGTTTAAAGAAAACAAAATATATTTCCCCGTTCTAGTCACGTTCGTGAGCTCACCGGAGAATGACACCAGCAGGTTGCACAGTCTTTCCAAAGGGTCTATTTTGTTTAAAATGATGGAACCTGACAGCATGAGTGTCTTAAAAGACTGTTGTGTTGCAAAAAGACCTGTAGTCTTGAACTATAGTTCAAGTTCTTTAAAAATTTTTCCTTGATGAAATCCTTTGAAGAGAAACAAGGCATTCTTCCACTAAACTCTGGTATGTAAGAGCTTGACATAATAACACTCAGCATATTGACCAGGTTCTTCATACGGTCTTGAACTAAAAGAAAGAAATAGTTCATTGCATGTGGTTCAATCCAGAGACATAAGGAAGTAAATTTAGGATTGGGAAGCACTGTATTTAAAATCGCAGGATGTGCACAAGGTTTGCTTCTAAGGTCTCTTGATCATTAATTAAATATGTTATGGCTTTCAGTTTTTCTCATTTATCTGTACAGGTTTACATATTGTAAATGCATTATTTATGTTTTCCCTTAAGTGCTTAGTACTGCCAGGATGTTTCTCTTCAACTGGCACAGATAGCAAAAAAGACAAAATGAGAGCGCAAATTTGGCACTGGTTAGTTGCACAGAAAGCCCCTTGTGCTCAAATGAGCCTTTCCCAGATGTATTTTAATAAACTTGAACTGATAAATAGGTAGAGAGATAGACAGGCAGATAGATGGCATTGTTGTTTAAACTATGAAAAATATTTTTTTCATTAAGGTAAGCTTGGTTGTTTCATTTTTTCTTATTAATCTCGCCCTAATAATGCTTTATCAGTAAGCCTTGCTGCTTTTCTGAAAAGCTTCTAGTATGAAGGTTGGTGAGGGAGCTATCTACATGGAAGTTCACTCTCCGAGAGAAGCCGTCAGTGAAATGGATTTTGTTATTACAGCTAAAACATACAGTTTGGAATCGACCATTTGCTGAACTTTGAACAAAGGAAATTGCCGCCATTGGGGTGTCCTGCGTATCGCCCCTGTTGTCTTCCTCCGTTTCTTTTAGTGAACAGAACACCGTGGATGTGGTGGTTGATCAAGTAGAAATATATTTTAAAATACAACTCTCACATTCATATGGAAGCTGTTTGTTTTAAAATAAATGGCTGGTTTTGTTCTATTTGTTTTGCTGGCAGATGTGGTGTAGCAGTTGGATGTTAAGACACAGTTGCCCTCTCCTCACTTGTACACATTTGTTCTTAATCACTCTTTGCCTCTCTATTGTATTCTCCCACTGTTCCTAAATACTTCTTTTAAATCTTAAATAACATTTTGTGTTCTGGTCTCTTTCACATTAGATATTTATCAATTTTGTGTTTAAAATAACAGTAGCAGATATTCTTAGAGGTAACTAATTAAACCACAGAATTAATTATCTGCTTAAATAGTCAATAACTAAACCCTTGCTCCACTCCGCAAATATTTGGCACACTTTTTTTTTTTTACAAATTTTGCCTTTCATCCGTTCAGAAATTCCCCCCTCTGCACCACCACCGTTGGTTTCCCAGTACCCAGTGTTATTGGAAGCTTGCGTGTTTGTATTACTAGCATACATGAAACCAGCTGTTCTGAGTCAGACTGGAGGTCTGTATGTCCGAGATACCCTCTTTATGCATGCCTATGGAAGAGGGGAACAAAGCAAGCGCCTCCAGAATTTTCTTCCAGTCTCCAGAAACTTTGTGTGGCAAAGGTGGTGTCTGTGCATTTAATAATCTTCTGTAAGTTTTTCTTCGGTATTTTTTATCCACAGCACCTACTCCTTTATTTACACATTGTATGAAGAATCATCTTTTTACTTAGTTTGGTTTGAACTGGCCACCTAGTATTTTCATTTGTTGCCATCTAGTTGGTTTTTTGGAAGAGAGAAGCAGCAATCATTCTAGCTTTTCCATCTCCCTGTTATTTATGATTTCATGAACACCCACTCCTAGCCATCTCTTTCCCAGGCTGAAGTATTCTGGTCTTCCTACTTCTTCCTGTCTAGATAGATTACCTTATCTCTAACCACCTTTGTCTCACCTTTTGTCACCTTTCCGTCTGAAGACGGAATGCCTGTAAATCTCTGCAGCTTATGTGAGGTCAGAGCCAGAAGTTTCATCCCACAGGGAAGAGGACAACACATTCTTTTGAAGGGTGATGTTAAAGGTACAGTGTCAGTATATTTTCCTCTAAATGGAAATAAAATAGTAAATATAAATTTCAGGAAGTCTTTCCAAAAGACTCTTCACAATCATTGTAAAAGAGCCTAAACTAATACAATAAAATAGTTTGCAGCTGCTGTGGAATAAACAAAGTATCTTCATAATTTACCTAAACATGCAATCAGCATGTCCAGGCCCACCAACGTGATATGGCAGATGAAACGGGAAGAATTGTTAATCTCTCTGTGTTTATGTGTTTTATCAGGGAGACTAAACTTGTGAGCCATATATGGCTTTGCAGTACAAAGGTAAGAAAATCGGAGGATAAACACATTACAGATGAGATGGAAGGATTATCTAATTCCATATCCCGTGGCCGTAAAGCAACTGTAAATCTGATGCGGTTTGTTTCTTAAGTAACAATGCAATTTCCGGCAGCATTTTGAATAACCCTTATCTCCTGTTGATTTCTATGCTGAACATCTTTTCTACGCGATTGCATTTTTCTTCTGAAGCTTCTATAATTACTACTGCTACTACTGAAGTATTAGTAGTACTTAATACCTACAAAGATTATACAGTTCTACTATGTTCTGCAGGCAAGTTATGAAAAATACCCCTGTTGCAAAAGTTATGTTCTTTAGGCGTCTGACTGGAGAAAACAGGCAAATTTGACAAGAGATGCAAAGGAATGTTTGAGAAAATTATGCTGAATTAAATAAAAAGCAGTCATAACACTCCAGCATTCTGTAATGCATCGCATATTCTATTATGTTCTTCTTTTTTCCCCTCTGTTTTCTTCAGTTAATCACCATGTTGTTTGTTCAGTTTTCTTTTTCTTTTTATTATGCCTGAAGGGTACCCTGGGAAATACTGGAATATAATGGTAGAGGCTGAACATTTCTTCTAGAAAAATAGCTGGTACATCTAGAACACAAACTATAGAATGTAAGACTGGCAGCCTTATCCAAAGAAGCTGGCCAGTGAAATATTATAAAGACAGATCATTCTGGATGTTGTTCAATTTGCTAAGTGGAGCTCATGTGCTGTTAGTTTGGCAAATGACTGTCTTCATTTCTTTGTGCACCCATTTATCTGCCAAAAAAACATAGTAATACATGTCTTGCGTTATGACTGCTCAGGACAAAACTGAATAAGGTAGTAGTAGCGTCATTATGTTTATAGAATGTATCCCACAAACAGTCAAACAGTAGGTAGCTTTAGATGGTTATGATTTTTAAACTTGTTTGTTTTAACGTGTGTAGGACCATTGTCTAGAACAACTATTCACATTTCAACTAATACTGTTTTCTGAAAATTGGAGTTAAAGTCTCTGGTGTGGAGGTTTACACAGAGAAGAACCTAAATAATAATAGTTTTAAAAGATTAAGAAAAAACCCAAACTCATGTCAAATTTGGACTAAATGATCATCGTAGGTCCCTTCCAACTGAAATAGTCTATATTATTTTGTATTTTTAAACAATGCGAATAGATGCATCTAGAGTAGATTCAGATCTAAAATTAACTCTTGAGACTTATGTAAGTATACTTACAATGCAGACTAATAGAACCTTAAAGTAATTTATAAATGGTGTGAAGGCAGGAACTTTGAAAACTGGAATCATTAGTCACTTTTACCTGTACTTAATTTTACTCTTTAGGGGAAGACTTTTAATAGACCTATGCTGAATTCCTTTACCTTTTGTTCCCTGCTGGAGAACATTAAGAAATGTATCAGAAGAGCATTTGTTGCTGTTAGATTTGTATTTTTGTAGGGGGACTTTGTTGTAAAACTTCTGCTGTGTGTCTGTGTAGAATGTTTAGCTTGTAACTTACTAGGACTCAGTTCTTCTGTGCTGAAAAACAGGCTGGCAGTTTTATTCTTTTGTAAGTAACCTAACTTTGCCTGAGAAGTTCCCCTTTTCATCATCACATCACAGCAAAAATTTCTCACACAAGTGGGTATTGGTTCGTGTTTTAACTTTTTGTAAGTGCCAAGTAGTGAAAAGTGTACTCTAAACCTCTGAAAATATCCTTAGAAAACATTGCATCAAATTTCTTTTTCATGTTTTGTGAATTGTGTTTGTCACGTACATTAATTACAGAAATGGCAGTGATTATGCTTTAACGCTAGTGATTCTGAAAGTATTCTAAACATACTTTATTTTAAAAAGAAAACAAACCCAAAAATCAACCAACCAAAAAAACCCTCTCACCGCAGGTTGGACAAATCAACATGTGAGTGCCTTCCTGAGCACCGCTTCTACAGTTTTGTTCAAGAGGGCCTGGTGACAGGATTGCGTTAGAAACCAGGGAGCTAGAAAGCGAACTGGGAGCTGGGTGTTTCAGTGCTGCTGTTTAGTTTCTTGAGCTCTTTCTAGAGCAGCCCCTTCCTCTTTGGCAGAGTGGTGACTTCACAAATTGCGCTGCCATTGACTGATGACTCCTGTCTGCTGTTGCTTGGTAGTGAGGTCTTGCTCAGCAACCAGCTCTCAAAGTCTTTCAGAGTGTTTCTCATATGCCTGGCAGAACATAAAGACAGCAGTATGGAAAAATATGCATTGGAATCGAGTCTTCTTCAGAGTTATTTTTATACCAGATCAGAACTGGAAGTTGTGATAGAAAGAGTTTTATCACTTCTTGAAGCTTCTATATCTTTATTTCTAAGGTGTGCTCTGAATATACTGTGGTATCTTAGTAGTGGGATATTCAGAAATATAACACAGACTTGTGATAGAACAGAAAAAGGGGAAAGCTTCTGCCGGAACTGAACTGCCTATGACATCTTTAAAATCTCAAAAATGCTTTTGTACTTCAGACTTGTGGCGGGTTCTGGTGTTAATTTCCTTTTGACCTTCGTAAATTTAAAAAAATAAGTGAAAAAATAATACTTTTTTGCAGTAATGATTCTATCTACATCCACAACACGATATTGTGTTTAGACTGGTGGCTGTGTTTCCAGTGTTTATTTGTGTAAGATACATAGACCTAGCAGCTTTGTTGTGGCAAGAATGCTGTGCCTTCAAAGGTGTTGGGTTTGGGTTTTTTTTTTTTCTTTTTTCCTCTTGTAGAGTTCAAAGCAACAGATGAGTTGTGAAAGAGACCAAGTACGGGTAAGTGCAATGATACGCAAAATGGTTTATTTCTTTAAAACATAAGAAGAATCTAGTTTGTGCTATTGACAGATGGATTACTTTATTTAAGAGGAGCATATTTAGCTCATTTTTGGTTGTTGGTAAATATTGTACATATCTCAGTATAAAACAGTTAGAGTAGATACAGGGGTTTCTTCCATAACTTAGTGAGATTTGGCAGTAAATATCTCTTTACAGGAACTCTCTTGACACTCAGTGTGTTCCTCCTATGCACCATGTGAAGATTTAGTAGTGGCGAAGGTCACTATGTTTCTCAGACTTTTGCCACTATCAGAGTGTTTCAAACAAGAAGACACTATCCTTCGGATTTTTTTATAATATGTGTGCTTTCAGAAAAAAATCAGTGCTAAGAATGTGAGGGAACTGGCAGAAAAGGTCCAGGTATTTTAGTGTATATATTGGTTGTGTACAATCTGTGAACAAGATGGAGTTCCTGAACCCAGGTTGATGACCTTTATTTTGTTTTCCCCTTTTCCAATGTTAAAGTGACAGTGTTTTAAAGAGGTTTTAGACCCTGCTCCCTTCAAATGCTACATATTTCTGCAGATGCTTTTTCATCACAAATATTTCCTTGCTCAACTGATTGATTTTAGTATTTGTTTGGAAAGGCATAAGAGCTTTCAGTAATTAAAAAAAAGCAAGCTTTTGGGTCATCCAAGTGTTGCTTAATAGACCCACATTTATGGATACCACATGATGGGTATTTTCTTGACATCCCATATGCAGGTAGAGAGGGAGAGGTAAGCCTGAAGGAAGTGTAAGTTTTTATGCAAACAAAAATATTATTGGAAATAGAAAAAGTGGCATTTTTCATTTGCAGTTTACTAAGCATCAGCAGTTCCTGCATGACTTGCAAGTATAAAGAATATGCTCTATTCATAAAATAAGTGTTCTTGAACATTCATTAGATTAACTTCATCAACATATCTAGATGCTTCAGCTGGTCTTCACCATATTTGCAATGGGATTTTTGGTAAAGAAGTTGTGCGAGAATGATGCATCACATATTGTCCTTGATTCTTTTCTCGCTGATATGTGACTGCATTGCTCTTGTACTGAAGCTGAATTGACAAAGCTTTGTATTATCAGTAGTAACGTCTCAACAGAGCAGCTGTCAAAGTTAAAATATTGCAATAGTACCTGAAGGACAATCTTTTCAAGAGGTAGCAGTGCCATGAGAACAAAGAAAGTTTTCATTTGTTTTTATTAAGTTTTCTCCTTTTGAATGAAGAAAAACATTGTTTTGAAATATAATGGGAGGAGGCCTCCAGCTCTTTCTTCAAGTAAATATGTGTGATTTTTTTCTAAGTAGTGGATAAAATGTGATGCAGTAAAACTTTCATGTATCTTTCTGTTCTAGTATTACACATTTACATCTAACAATGAGCGCAGTGCTTGTGATGTCTTTGTGTCATATCAAAATGTGACTTTTCATGACAACTTAGGAAAAAAAACCACGTCTCTAACCTACTAAGATTGGGTACATCTCCTTCCACTACTGCTGCGATGTTCCTGCTACATGAAATATAGTTACTAGTGTAAACTCTGTTCCTGCGGCTGGGATGCAATGAAAGTGGTACACCACCCTGCAGAGTTAGAGCTTGTGGCTGTGGTACAAAAAGTATAGCCACCAAGAAGTCTCACACAGACAGATACGGCCAGAGCGACAGTTAGTGCTGCGCGTGGTAGAGCCGTTCCTTTCCTCTGCCTGGTCTTCAAATGCCCAAACATTTACCAGTGCCCAGAATTTATTCTACTTTACAACAGCTCACCTGCTGTGACAAAAGGTCACAGGGAAGTTTCAGTATACTGTGTGGTGATGTTCAGTGCTGGCACCTTTGACCCTCCTTAGTCACACCGCGAACAGCCCCCAGCTGCCAGGTTCTACACCTTCAATGCTCTCGGGGTGGTGTAACTTGACCATTCTGTCACTTTTAGGTTGACTCCCTAACTGAGCAGTGTTGTTGAAGAAATGTTTAATTGCCCAAGTTAGATTCTTCAGGCCTGCAAGATTTTCCTGCCGTGAATACTTGGATGTGAGGCAGTCTCTTCACAACAAAATACTATTTCATCCCAACTGAAAGAATTGAAATATAATGAGAACAGGATTAAACGAACAAAATGCCAACATCCATTTGTGTTTGTTAAACTGAGTTAAAACTAGATTATCCTTAGATCACCTAATAATGTAATAAAAAAGACACATTCTCTCCTACCTTCCTTGTTAAGTCTAAGATGACAATGTGTCTACCACTGTCCTTTTTTGATTCCCTAGTCATTCCTTAGTCTTCAAATCCTAAAGAAGTTCCAAAAGAAAGGCACTTTAAGAAAGGCTTGTTTAAAGCATAATAGTGCAAACAAATGGTTAGATGTTGTGTGGCTGTAGAAAGAAATATCCAAGCCCTACTACAGTGATTTCTTCAGACATTTCTCACCTCTGATCTGTTTCATTGGCTTTTAAATTCTAAATGCAAAGCAGAGACTCACTGTTCTGGAATAAAGCATTTAGAGTAATGAAACTCTTACTCATATTGGAGCCTCTGGCCATTATATATTATATTTACAATTAATGGTAATTCTAATAATTAAGGAAGTCTGTATATTTTAACCCTTTTCTGCTCAAGCTTTGAAAATGACGGTGACCACTGGTTGGTAACTTGGTACAATTCCCAGGTAGGCATTAATGTTTATACCTGAATTATTTAAGTGAGAATTCATACAGAAAGCAATGGGAATTTTATCTCTAGCACAGCTGGTTGGGGTGGGTGTTTTTTTCCATTTGGATATATAACACAAGCCGATTTCGTATATTTCCATCTGATGTAAAAAACAATAGTTAGAAAGCATTAATGCTATTTTTAAAGTTTTCTTTTCTCTTGGAAATAATTTTCATTACCATGTGCTGCCTTGAATATTATTTTTTTCATATTTCTGTAATTTCTTTTTGCTTTCTAATCTGGCTTCATTTAAATCAAGTTGTACTAAAAAACAAATGTGTCTTTAAAGGGAAATTGAGTCATCAGTATCACTCTCTCCAACTCCATCTACACCCTGCTCTTTGACACCATTTCCTTTAAAGAAATTAATGATACTGTTTAGTCTTCCTCAGTCTGTTTTGTGTTCCCTAATCCTGATTTATAAACCCCTTCTTGGACAGATACACCCCATCCTCTTCTCTGACTCTCTCCTACTGCCACTTGCTGTTTTATGAGTTGCTGTGTGGAGCTTAATGTAATTGTCATTCTGATGCATTATAAATGGCCTGTAAAGACACAGAACTCACAGCTGGCTCAAAATCATTTAAAAACACTTTTCTTCTCATATTTGGGTCTGAAAAACAGACTTTGAAACATGAATGATACAGGTTATTTAAGGATGTGAAGAAAATCAGGATACCAGCCCTAGGTAGAAATAAGCTGTAGTACATAAAGCTATAAAGAAGTGTAGCAACAGCCTCCAAATTCTGTCTACTGCTTCCACTGGACATTCCTTACTTTTTTGACTTTTTAACCTGGGATTTTGTTTTTTTATCACAGCCTATTTATATATTTAAACATATAGGCTGACATAAACCTTACTGAGCTTTACTCAACCTTCTTTTCAACTAAGAAATTACTATTTTGCATTATCAACTCAACGTAATTGTCTAAAGTGAACTTTTGTATCTCTATTTACATCCATGAGTCTTGCTATAGAAGATAATGCTTTTGGTCCTTATGTAGCAATACTTGCTGAGCTCTCTAAGGTGGGCATAGAGCATTTTTAAACTCTAATGTTAGGAGGGTTTATAAATGTTCCTGTGAATATCAATGAGGTCTAATGGTAAATGGTGTGATTAACTTCCTTGATCTGAAATTTTAAGTGACCTAGTAGTTCCTCTAATTAACAGCTTCTTTCACATGCACTTATTATTAAGATGCATTATATGCAGCCAGCGTTCCTTCTCTGTTCTGAAGCGCAGGGTCCTGCTATCCTCTTGTACTTGATATCAACTTGTATTTTTTTATAGTACTCTGACTTTCAAGGAGACAAAAGGAAGTTTTGCATTCGATATCATTCTATTTGTCTTGTCTTTTATACGGTAAATGAAATAAGCTGCAAAACGCAGCCAAAAATGTATTAAAGTTATGCCAGGTGGAGAGAAAACAAACGCAAATGCATTTATGTCCAGCATAATTTTTAAGCAATCATAGTCTTGCAATATTTAGCTTGCTTTGTGTCTTTGTTCAGTGCATTAATTCATCAGGTTGTAAGGTGCTTAGCTGCATAGATGATGTTTTTTTTGGAAACTTCTTAAAGAAAATTTTTGAAGCTTATCATTGTGGTATTAGCTTTCTCTGGTGATCTAAGAATAATCTGCTGATAATTTTTGTGTACAATGTTCCTCTGATGGACTATGGAGGTAAAATGTGATTCAGTGGCAGATGCTAATTTTTTAATCAATTTGAGCTGAGGGGGGGGGGAAATAAAACAGCTGGAGAGAGTAAGAGAAACAGAGTGGAAGTGGTCTGTGAAGTAGATGTTACTTTTGAGCATTGTCTGAAATAATTTACTATGGTGATAGCATAGCAGAACTTAGGTGGTGGCTGGCCAAAGAACCTGTGCTTTCAATGTCTACCTCTTCCCACACTGGACTGGGGAAAAGGAAAGGTATATAAGCTTGTTTCATGAGTCAGTGATGTCTTACCTTGTTACCAGAAAAGAACACAGTAATTCATAGTGTTTCTGCAAAACTGGGCAGCTAGTCCTGGCCATTAATAAAAATTTCACTGTTTTTCTTTTCCTTCTGAAAATCTCTTGGCATGCATTTGCAAACAATGTGTGTACATTTTGCCTGGAACAGTCATCTGGAACTACCTAGTATTGTACATCCCTCTCTTAAAGGAAAAAGGGTTAAAAGGGGAAAAGCTACGATACACTAGTAGAGTTGGATTAATCCGATGTGTGTTTACTACTTATCCTTTTCTTAAGAATTCATGTAGGTTATGCTACATTTGACATGCTAGACAAGTGGCTTAAAATGATCCTCCTTTAATTTCTGTAGTTATCCTTGCAGTGAGCTGTATGTGTCATCATCCATGTAGGTGTATGGTGAAGATACAGGTAGGTAAGGTTAATAAGAAGGCATTGTATTTTTGGTTCTTGGTCTGTATTACACATTGACATGGAATGACATCAGAGTAATCTTGCTCACCATCTTACAAACTACATTCCCAGTGGTTCTGTAAAGAGTAATTCACAGCATAGTTTGGAAAAATATTGGAACTAAGATTTACAGAAGAATAAAAGGATTATAATTAGTCCACCAAACTTTTGGGGAGGGGGCTTAATTATAGGGATGTGATTCCATTTAAATTTTCACCTAGCTTGAAATTAATGTGTGCAAAAAAAAAAGGCAACCAAAGACCCATGGTAAAATTGATTTCAGCCCTGCTGGCAGTTCTGGTATACTTTAGGAGCCTTCCTAAGCATTGTAACTTTCTTAAGGTTTGTTGTTTAATAACCATGGTGGTGATTAAAAATTGTAACAGTGGCTAGGTAACGAAAACTGTAATGGTTCATGTTTAAAGTGACATAGCCTGTCACCGGGAGGATGCTGTTACCCTCTTAAGCTGCTAACAGCTAATAATATGTTCCTTTGATCAAGAGAAGTAAGAATGTTTGCAGCATTTCCCTTTATTGAATGGTGATGGTGCCGCTCGCTTCAAGTTTCCTTAAATTCTTTCAGGAATAGTAAAAAAGCCCTTAGGTATTTTCCATGTCTCTACTGCTGATGGAATGCCATTCTGAAAACCCTTCCATTCCTTTCCTGATGTTGTTTTGGCATCTCTCTGAGAACAGTACGCAGAGGATTTTCTGTTGTTCCAATTGCCACTTTCTCATGAATTCAACTTTGATTTTTGCATACTCAAGTATTTTCTCTGTATGGTGCTTGGTAACTGCTGAAACTGAAGAGTTACAGTAATATTTGGTGAGGCTGAAGCAGTGTTTTCAGTAACAACCTGTCCATTTAGCGTGGCAGACAGATTCTGTCTAGAGCTGCAGCACACTATATGGAATTCGGCAGCTGCTCGATGTATATTTGAAGTCATGTTTGTATACAGACAGTCAAGGATACGGGTTTGGTTTGGGAGGCAGTTCAGGACATGGGAAACTTCTGAAGGGATAGAAGGAGATAGATTTAGATAGTGCAAAGTACTGAACCAGTACCCAACATTAATACACTATTGTGGTGCTCTTTCTCCAGCTACAGAAACATTAGTAACACACAGTACTGGATCCGCACTGTATTTGGGAACAGCTTTTGCACTCAGAACAGCAACTTTTGGTACAGACGTTCTGCAATGACTGCATAGAGCTTCTTTTGCAGAACACTCGCTGTGATCAGTGATGCTGTCCCAGAAAAGAAGAAAGATTTTCTTGCTTATTTTGTATTTTTTGAGAGGGAGCTCTGTTTTCATATAGCTTTTATAATTTCTCTTTGATCGTCTTGAAACCAGATGTTTAAGTGCACAGCGTTAACAGTGCTTATACCATCTTGACTTATTTCAACTTCTACTGTTGGTTAGTCAGTTTGACTAGCAAAGATCATAGTCCTCGTTAATGTCACACCCAATTCAAGCAGGAAACACTATGTAGTTTACAGTGCATTTTGGGGTTTTTTTTTGTTTGTTTGGGTTGGGTTTGTTTTTTTCCCAGGGTGTTTCCACAAGGCCTTTTTGGCTTGGATGGGGGGGTTGTGTGGTTTTGGCTGGGTCGTGGTGTTGGCTTGTACTATTTTTATTTTTTTTTTTCAGTAGGGTCCAATGAAAAACCTGGAAAAGCTTTTCAGTTGCAGGTAGATGGGCTGGATTTTTGACATACTCTTTGGTCCTTCTGCATGGTGGATTTCTATTATCGTTTACTCATATATCAAGTAACTGACTGAGCCACTAGATTTTTAAAGGAAACAAGACAGGCATTGAGACTATTATAATAACTGAAAAAAAAAATTGCATCAACAATCCAAATGATGTAGTGTTATAAAGACATATATTCATTGAGCCACATTGACTCCTTGAACCAGTATTGCTTAAAGTAGAGAGAATGAAGGAATATTGATTATAATATGGACATCGTGTTCTAGTATTGATGGTAATGGTCTCTTTATGTTCTGTAAAATCTGTCTAAACCTTACTTGTTTAAATTGGTCAGGTTCTCTCTCTATTAAACCATTTAATTATGTTTTTTTAAGTAGCTGCCAAATTTTTTTAAAGCAGCAAAGTTACAAGGAGGAATATGTTAATCCTCAACAAAAATGCATCAGTATTAATATGTATGTATATACATACACAGATATCTATATTATATACATAATATGATTTAAGGATCCAGTCCTACAGACTTGTAGTTTACATGTGACAGAGCATATACACCATACTGTTTATATAAAGGGTGAAATCTTGGCTTCAGATAGGCTGGGATTTTAGAGGATGTGTGTACTTTCTTAGTCTCCTGAAGTTTTTTTAAAGTAAGAGAACCTGGACAGTAATGGTGTTCTGTTCTATTCTGCAGCAAAATCCCAAGCTGCACTGAAAGCCAAGTCTTTCTGTGTGTTCCGCAGAAATGGTTCTCTTGGTACAGAATCCCAAGCAACTGTATATAATCTCCAGGAAGCAGGATAGAGAAATAAAAATAAGCTATGCTAAACAGACAGAAGTCATGTTTTATCAAGCTGACATTAGGTTTGAGCCATCTTGAAGTTTTGGACTCAAGCAGGGAGCTATTCCTGTTGTTGGAAGACAAATGAAGATAAGTACAGAATTTGAAAAATACCTATAGTTCTACTAATTTTTCTCCTCTTCACGAAGGCTTGCAGCAAAAGTTTCTTTAGGAAAAAAACATATTAGCCAGCAGTTCCACATTTTCACCGTGTCTGCAGAAGCTGTTGGGACAGTAAGATCAGCAAACAAACATCCCTCCTACGTATATCTGTTTGATGCTTTCCAAATGGATCCTAATGAAGGGCGATCCTGGCCAGCATAACCACTGCAGAAGCCTCATCAGTTTGGAAACTAGTATATTTAAACATCAAAGCCTGAATTGTATCTTCTGGTTTTTAGACTGAAATAAACTCCTACAACATGCTGCTGTGCTAAGAAAAGAAATATGAATTGCTTAGAATCCCACCTCTATGCAGTCTTGAGAAACAGCTACCTAGCTTTGGAAAAAGTTCTTTAAAATAAAAAAAAAAGGCGGCCATAATCTGTCATTGTTACTCACATTTCAGATTTATTTTACCCCTTTATTTGTCCTGTTCATTTAAATGGAGTGAGAATACTTCTGTGAAAGCAAATAGACATATGTATGTTGAGAAATTATTGCTAAGTTATTAGTTCTGACTACCATCATATTGTAAAGTATCTTTTTAATATTTAAGGGAATTTGACAAAACACCACATAATAGGTAGAGTAAATATGAATGTAAATACATAAACTGTAAATATGAATGAAAATACGTAAAGTACATGCTAGTTGTACCTTGTTCAACAAGGCCAAGTGCAAGGTCCTGCACCTGGATAGGGGCAATCACCGATATCAGTACAGGCTGGGGGATGAATTGATTGAGAGGTGGAAGAAATAGTAAGCAGGTATTTTTACATTTGTAGCATGATATCTAGAAGATCCATTTTATAAACCAGGAAGTTGAGGAAGGTAAAAGTGCTTTGCTGATTTGTAGCATCTTTGTTGTTTCTCACCCCTGGGAGAGGAGCTGACCTTGACTTAGGAATTTTTTTTTCCCCACACATCTATTTGCTGTTTTGTATTTTGAAGCTTTGATCACCTCTGTTATCTTTAAAGACAGTATGGCTTAGACAGGGGGAGGGAGATATAAAAACAGAGTACGTCATATCGCAGGCATTTTTGATGCTCCACTAATATTGGAAATTTAAGCCCCTATGTAAAGGGATGGCTACAGATGTATTCTAAATATGTAATCATATGCCATGTAGACTGTTATTCCATAGGTAATGGGCAAAAATACAGAAATACTCTGTGCTCCCAGGTTCATTGGGGCAATTTATAGCATTTCTTTCATACAGTAGTTGTCTCTTCCTTTGGACTCTTAAGATCTCTTGAGTACAATACTGAAAGTAAAAAAGTGGCCTTCATCTGAAGGTCACTTTCCTACTTGATAGCAGCTGCCCTCCATAGAGCACATAATTAATAGTTTTATTACCTTGATTTAGTAATTTCCTTTGGTTGGTTTTTCCCTACATGCTATAGATTACTTCATATGCTATCAGCTCATTTCTCCTTTTTTTTTTTCCCCCCATTCTCTAAACTACTGCTTTCTACAACTGTTTTCATCATTGTTAAAAATCATTTATATAGCACCATAAATTACAGGCACTTTACAAGCACAGAGTAAGATACTGCCTTTGCCCCAAATAGTTTATGGTTCAGGAACATCCTTGATTTCTTGTGTACCGTTTTTACTTAACACAATGGCCTGGGAATTTTAAGGTAGATTGCATTAAGCATTAATCTCCTCTTTTATTCCTGCAATTTTTCATGATCAAATGATGGCCATCACACCTGTGTGCCTCAGTTTCTGTGATGTAGATAACTAATCATTTGTTTACTACTTAGTGTGAAGGTATCGTGAACACTTTTGCTTATTAATAATTCCAGGCACACATTTACCTATACTTTTGTATAGGATTGTGGGGTTTTCTTTCAGTTACAATAATCTTGTATCCAGAGCATTTATTTTACAGGGAGAGACAAGAAAATATTTTGCATGTTCATCAATGACTAAAATACAACGAAACTTTTCTAAACTTGTATGTATCCAAAGTTTATAATTTTTTTCACATATTGACATCAGAACAGAGCATTCATGGTGCGCTGACAAAGCCGTGCAGTTCTTTCTGTTTTGAAAACAGTAAGCAATGCTTACTATACAGTTTTCAGGTCTAATGGCTGCAAAAAAAGAATAGTTCCCATACTGTATTCGGTACGTTAAAATTACGATACCTCTGACTGACTGAAAAGAATAAAAAACATTTCTTCACTGATTTCTTGTTTTGAAAAGGTGTTAGAGACTTACCCTAAATAATACATAATGGTATTAGGGTTACATTCAACTATCAGAAAGACTTTTACCATTTTTAGAGAACTCTGGGACTTACATGATACAAATTATATAATGATACAATAAACATTGGCTTTTATATGTATCCACAGAAGTTTCCAGATGGTTTTTAACTTTCTCTCTGTAATAAATATGTGCTGCTTTTAGGATGGAGAAGCAAAACATATAAAGTTCACCAAGAATAACCCACGTGACCTCAATGTAATAAACACATCCTCCCCACATTTTTTCTGAAATCTTAAACTTCAAGCTTATCTGCTGTTGCTGGATTTTTATTTTTTTTCTTTTCTTACTTTACTCTCCAGGAAGTGTAGCTAGGAATACTGGAAAATTAGACCAGAAATGATGAAACCAAAGGTGACATGAAAGGGCCATAGTGTTCATGAATCAGTGAACAGCAGTCAGTTCAAAAGGCTGGTAAAAATCATTATAAATAAATTCTACTAAAATGCTCCTGTGATAGTTTCTTCATTCCGTTAGTTAGATCTTCAATACCTCGTAGCTACTGCTTTGTGCTCCTGATGGCACTGAGCAGGCTCCTTCAGCAGCTATACACTTGAAGGACTGGGGAGAGAAAAATGGAACCATGTGGAAATTTTTGGGAGAAAGGTGAAGTGAAAACAAGTCTTTTTCCACAGCCTCTGTGAACAGTAATTGTGGGGAATGAGAAACTTGCTATGAAAAGGAGCTCCTCCACTAAAGCCAAAGGCCAATGGTAACAGAGGCATCTGAAAAGGTTAATAAAATCAGTCACCAGAGTTCTTTTTAGTCCCTTGCAAACAAAACCTCAGTAACCTACCATACTAACACAGCAATGTAGACTGACGTGCATTTAAAATACAGTAATCAATGGTTGAAATGGGAAAAGCAAAAAAAGTTTCTGGAAGTCTTATTAACACTTCTGTAATTACTCATTTCAAAAGTTATGTCAGTGACATGACTGGTGTAGTTAGTCAAGTTCTCATCAAAAATGTTTGAGAATTTTTAAAAACTGTTAATAAATAAATGTGCGCATAGGAAACAACATTGTAAAAAATATAGCTTCAGTGGTCACACACAACTCTCTTCTGAGTAGTCGTATGCAGAAGAGCAAAGATATATGATGCATATAGTCAGGGGTGTTAAAGAGCTCACCTGGATAAGGCCGCATTGCCAGCTCTGAGGAGAAAGCTTCTTTGTTATTCATCATTTTCCCAGAAGGCCATCTAGGAACCATCAGCTGGCATCATTGTAAGTACAACTGGGCTGAAAATGGAATTTAATTTCTGTTCCATACACTATTCAGATATTTCCCAGGTTGTTGTCATTCCTAATCTGAAGACTTGTAGAATCATACAACAGCCCAGGTTAGAAGGGACCTCAAAAGATCATCTGGTCCAACCTTTAGAAAAGCTTGAAAGGAAAAAAAAAAAAATCTGATTTTTCAAAAAGTTTAATGAAACAGTATTTCCACGTTTGATTCAGAATAATCCAAGCTTTATTTTGAAAGCATTGGAAAACGCTGTAGTTATTAAAAATAGAAAAAAGTTTATTAAGTATGCAAGTGTAATCATACTACAATTAGTATGAAAACATAATGTGGAAAAAACTCAGTGAAACAAACAGTTTTGACATTATTACAGTAAACAGCAAAAGCAGATTTATGTTCCTGCGTGTTTTTGTAAACTAAATTCCACACAAATGCTTGCCATGTTCCTGCATTGTTTATTTTGCTTTCTTGCTGAAACTAAAGCACGGTATTAATGCATTGCTCTGCACTTCCAATAGTGTGTTACATGGAGCACTCACTCAGTTGTATGGCTCGGCCTTTTGCTTGCGTAGGTTAGTGCTGGAGGCACAGGCAGTGCATGTTTGTTCCTTTGCCAGGTGGTGTAAAGAATGTAAACGGTATTGGAATTTGTAACAAAGAAATAGTCTTAAAAGATTTATCTTGGGCTAAGAAAATTCTAGCATATGTTTAATTAGGTGTTCATGCTGTCTGACTTGCATGTTTGAATACCCATAATCATGGAAGACCTTAATTCAGAACGTTAAGCTAATGTGGAGACTCACTCACTGTACAGAGAGCATCCAAGTTTAATGCTCAGAGGGAAACAATGCAAAATATCAGCACTGAGTGGCCATATGGGCTTTTATGCAATCTGATACTGCAGTCCGGGAGTCTTTCTGCCTGTAAAAAATTGCATTAATGAGCTCTACCCATTAGAATTTCCTTGTTTAAAGTGCAGGTCATAATGGAAAACAAGCCTTCCTAGTTACCATTTCGCTCTGCATGTAATATGTACTTTGCATACGTTAACTAGATAGAAGCAGGGTACATATTGCTGTATGTTCTCTGCAAAAAATCCATATTGGCACACTAAATTTCATATGTCAAAAAATCAAAGTATCTTTTAGAATGCTTTAATATTGTTTATTTGCAATGATCGCTTTGCAAAGATACTGTGGTTTAGCAAGGTCTTGCTCAGTGAAAAGCGGTAAGTGACTGATGCCTTTGATCAGCATTTTGCAATTTACTCTGTGTGCGGAGCCCAACTGAGACTAATGTAGTTCCAGAGAAAAGTGATAGTGATATTGTTACCTAAGGTTGTGGTCACAGAAACGCTGCTCCTTTTTCCTATGTGCAGTTTTCTTTGAAGACAAAAGCAGCAGATGTTTGCTCTGCCACTCGCTGATGCTCTCTTTTAGTTCAACTCAAAGTATCAACAACCTTTTGTCATGGGGAGTGCTTCAGAACTGTGGAGTAACCTCGGGCTGCATTGAAATGTTGCCACCATGTTTGAGATTTGTCTATGATGAAAGATGGAACTGTAAAGTGAAGAACAATCACTCCCTGTGATGCTACTGTAGAACTCCCCTCCTGAGGAAAAAAGTTAATCTCAGTTTCCACATGTACT
This sequence comes from Gavia stellata, assembly GCF_030936135.1. Taxonomy (NCBI): domain Eukaryota; kingdom Metazoa; phylum Chordata; class Aves; order Gaviiformes; family Gaviidae; genus Gavia; species Gavia stellata. The sequence goes on along the minus strand of NC_082611.1, from coordinate 15,307,015 downwards.
TAAGTCTCCAGTCTATACTACCAGAGGAATCTACATTTTGATTTGAGAGTGAGATTATATTTCCAGAATTTCACTATCTTCAGAATAGAGTGTAATCGTTTTATTTTGTTTCAGTGTCGGTACGTGTGCATTTGCTGTTGGAAATAGTTAACTTTGCATTTTGTTGCTGGGAAAGAAGTATCCAACTGATGTGAACCATGAACCCCTTAGGAAAACAGAAAATACATAGATTCAGAGCATCTCAGAACACAAATTAAATATTTAGTGTACAGGCTGCATCCCTCCTAATGGAGAGTGTCTGAGGTAAGCACGGCATCTCTAATGTACGGTCAATTTAATAACTGAAAGAATGGGCAGCTAATGTAAGGAGACAATAGAGTGAATATTTTGATTTCCGACAAAGGAAGAGAACTGTATGATAAGTAGAGTCTGTAATTGTGAGAATGCATGGTCAGGGAATCCAACTTCACTTTGCTGCAGGAATTCCTGATAGTACCAGAACTCAGTGGGGTAGACTGAAGTATGTACAGGTTGGTCTGCTTATTGGCTAGTTTGTTGGCCTTTCGGTGGCTGTGCAAGTGGGTTTAGAATCAGAGGACTGACCTGTTTTGTAATGCTTGATACATGCAGGCAAAAGTATTCCAAATTTGACCTTTTGTAATGAACTGCATAGTCCCAAAATTAAGACCAGGAAAAAAAAAAATTGTTCCTACTGCGAGGGTGTTTGAAGGGGTATAGTGACCTAGTGTTCATCTGCTAGCACTGTGGGGGAAGCAGTGCAGAAGTTTGTTGTCTCAGTGTGTTCCTTGGAGCAATGTTGTGTGCATTTACCTGCAGTATGGATTTACAGCTACTTAACTACGTAGTACTACTGTAAATGCAAGTGCTTCTTTGCAGGTAGTTGTGTGTTGCACTTAACTTTCTTTAAGAAATAGCTGTTCTTCAAAGACTACCATGTCCTGTTCAAAGAAATTCTAAATCTAGAGATGAGTCTTTGTACTTCTAAGCATTCAATGTGAACAAGAACAGACCATGGATAACTGCATGCAGATCCATTCACAGATACATTATACTCTGAGACAACAGGAAGACATTCCCTCTTCCAGACTCCCAACAGGCACTTTTCATCTCATTTTGTCTCTTGACATTCCTTGGGTTCCCTCACGTAGTTTGGACTGATGGGGAGAAGTTTCCCGATATATTTGAAGTGATCTCAAAATAATTTGATGTCATTTGTGAAAATCGGAACCATTTGGGCACACATGTACATATTAGCACATTGCACATATTAGGAAAACACTGATGCAGCCTTGACTGTTGTCTCACTGCTGATTTGTCATTAATACACAAATAGTTCCAGTAAATGTCAAGGGTTTCTGGAAAAACATGGTCTGAGACCTATTGAAGGGGAATGTTCAGTGGGTCTCAAGGTAGAAGCCAAAAAAAAAGAAAGGGCTATGGAGAATATATGCAGACATAAAGATGATGGAGAGAGTCCTACAAGACACAAAATGAAAGGCAGGCAAAGATGCCCAAAGTGTTTTTGTGGTCTGGAAGGCAGCCAAAGAGGCATTGATTTATTGAAGAGCAGCATCACATCTTCCTTTTCTCGATGTGATGGTGCCATTAGAGCTCCTCGAGCAGTCTCTGATTTCCTTGAGAATGAGGAATAGGAGTTTCAAACAAAACACCAAAATAAGATTCTGAAGCCGGTTATTTCCTAGACCTGTGCCACTGCCAGACCATCACTTCGGCTGTGTACGTGATTGGAGAATTCAATATGTAAAGTGTCTACCGGGGATTCACATTTGAGTTCCCTGCTTATTAAACACAGTGCCTACTTGTACAAAAAGCACCCTAGCAAATGTGCACGTAGGTTTTTGCTCTGTTCAATCATGGTGTGGTATACAAAAACTAGCTTTAATGAGACAGGTGATCTAGAAATTGTGAGTCACCAGTTAAAAATTACTTAGCTGTTTTGTTAACTGAGTTAACTCAGTGCTGTTCTTGCAATATGCTGGTAATATACTGGGAGTGACTAGCACCTGTAGCATCATCCTTTTTTCTATCTCTGTAGATATCTGAATTCTCTTATGCAATTTCCTTTCTCTTCCACATTTGTTCTCTGAATGTCCATGTATTTTAGTTTTGTCCTTTTCTGTTTCCCCCTCCCCTACAGTGCCTCCTTAAAATAACAGCTCCTGTGGCCTCTTGTTTGTCACTTTACATGCCTGGAGTTGGGCAATACCTGCCTTCACTAGGACTTTGTTGTAGAGGCCTTTCTGATACTGTGAGGAAACAGGTGGAGGTCCTGGGCAAGCTAATGGCAGGGCTAATTCTGGCGCTTTTCCAAGAAGACAAGGTTTCAGGTGGCAGAGGAGCAGTTTTTTGTCTTAGTCTCATGGCTGTTGCAACAGTGCTGCTGACATCAGCAGTGGTACTGTTGGCAGCCTCGGAGGAGGAGGTGCGCTCTTAGCACATGCTGCCCTGTAGATATGCATGCCCCTCACCAAATCCAAACAATGATACAGCTAACCTTCAGTTACGGGGCTTTTCTCACCTTGTTAAAAAACAAGTGTGACAAGAAAGAGCATGAATTTGTTTTGTCAGAAACAACAACTGATAGGTCTGCTGTGATAAGTTCTATATGATGGCTTTGCTGAAAGGTAGGTTGTTTCATGATTTACAGAACTATTATAAGTGATAAAACTGATCCATTTGTTATCATCCAGTGTATAAAGACTTCAGGATTTAAGGAGCCTGCACTAAATAACAAAGCAATTTATAAACTCATAAACTGAAAATTACAGGGAAGTAGTCCTTAAGTCATTGGTAATAGCAACCTTTTATCATATTGGTGACGATTATCAAATGTTAACCCCTACTCCTCTTTTTAAAACAAAATCTTACCTTAGGAAAGTTGTAATTACTTAAAAATAAAGAAGTCATGGACATGACTTTGTATGAATTTGTTGTGCAAGTGAGACAAGTTTTATTTATTTATCTGGATGTCGTCCCTCCCTCCCGCCCCATCTGGTCTCTGCATCAGCTGATGTGAACTGATTTATGCTTCTGCTAGTAGAAACATGTTGGCTGATGTTAGCTGAGGAATGGTATTAGTTGGCTCTACTGCTGGGTAAAAGATCTTTATCCAAAGCAAATTTGAGTGTAGTATCTTGAAAAGAGAATCTTCCTGTGTTTCAATAAACAGATAACAGTTAGCAATAGTTGGTTTCAGATTAGCCTGTCCTAAGGAGAATATAATTATGTGTCCTGCTCTGAAAATGGAAATACCCTCTACCAGATTTAAAAAAAATGCATTATGATTGTAAGTCTTCTCTGTGTTTTCTTGAATCAAAGATTTTACAGGCAGTGGAAAGAAGATGTTGACTAGAGCTAAGCAAACATTTGCCTGGAGATAATTCTTCTGATGACATTAGTTTCTTTTTCTGCTCAAGAGTATCCTGAGTTATTTAATTCATTCAGTTTTATTCAACCAATATAAGTTCTCAAGGAAGACACAAATTGAGAGCCACTTGTTATCAGTACTCAATATTTGATATCCATCTTGCTTTGTTCAACTGTCAATGATGACATGCTGAAACAGATTTGTTTCTTTTTATCTGCATAAGCATAATATCTAAAATCAAGATGAATATTTACAAAAATACTTGGGCATTACCTAGGAGAAGAAAATCGGAGAAACACAGTAATGTTTCGGGAAATTTGGTTATAACAGTGTTTTCTAATAGCCAGTAAATTCTGATCCCACTGTCCTTGTGTCAAGTCTCTGGGAATGGAATGGATTTTTGTAAGCCTTTATTATATTTACGTAAAGTCAAGTCCATCATCATCCCATAGTGACACCTTCCCTGATCAGGACTGAAGCTGGAGCTCAATTATGACAGCTTAAAAACAGGAGAGAGTACGGGAGGTTTTCCTGTGGCTGCCAGGGTTTTATTTGTCAGAACTATTGGCTGGGCCTGTTCTCACTAAAAGCAGTGGAGAAGCAGCAACAGTATAGCACCTGAGATTATGGGCAAGGGATTGAGCTGTTGCCAACCAATCAAACAATGACCACCTAATAATTTGGCTTCATTATAGTCTGTTAGTTACCCTAAGAGTCTTGTCAGGATAGAAAGTTAGAATGTTGGGAGAAACAAGCAGCTCACTTCATTACAGAAACGGCACAAATGAAGTGTGCATACCAGACAAAGGGTCAGACCTCTCACTTTTTTTCCCATTACATTGCTATGCTAAGAAAAGGGAAAGCAGGTTTCATATTCCTGGCTCTAAGGGAAACTATGAACTGTGTAAATCCCATGCATGTGTCATGGAGTCTAGGAGCAGAGGAAGCTTCCATCTGTCTCTGTCCTGCTTGTCATGTCTTAGACTATACACTGAACACAATTCATCAGACAGCCAGAAATCCTCAGTCAGTATTTTAAATTGTGGTCATATCTACTGACCAAATTGTTGGCTGGTTGCTCATCAGGCTTTCCTGGGACAATATTCTGACCTTGCTATACAGCAAATGAACACAGAAACTAATTTCTTGCATCAAAAGCGACAGAAGTGCTAAAGTAAGATAAATTAATTGAAAATGGGAAAAAAGGTACGTGTGGGGAAAACACAAATAGTTTATAAACCAACTGAACTATACATAAAGTTGCACTTCAGTTGCTCTTCTACAGTTACGCTGAAATCCAAAAAGCAAAAGCCAAAAAACCACCACCAACAACCCCCTTAAAACTGCAGTGGATTAAGAGCAGATTAAGGGCTTGTTTTGTTACCATACCTCCTAAACGTTTGAGGTTTTTCATTCATAAATAGCCATGATAGATGAGGCTGTAAGGTGTGGAAATTAAGCACAAACACAAATATTTCTAGCTCTCTAAATGTTTCAAATTGGTTTTGGTACTCTGAAAATTGTGTGATATTTTAGTGTTGTTGCAGCTCATTGATCATGTGCCTGGTTGGTATCTTTTCTTGGTGGAGAAGCCTAAGTAAAAAAACCAGTCACTCAGCAGTAATGTCAGCATAATCATTACCATCACATTCCCTCCCTCCTTTATTAAGCATTTTTAAAAAATATTATTGCCCCCCACCCACCCTGGTTTAAATTCTAAAGAACAGAGACTTTAGTTGAAAACATGGACTCATTAAAGTCAATAAAAGTTTTGTCTTTGCAATCTGTGAGTCAAATACATGATTTCAATACCCTTCTATCTGTTTATATAACACCTAGCAAAATAGGGATTGTACCATTTAGCACTGAGATTACTTTAATATTCTTGCAGTTCCTAGGAGTCGTACACACCCTGCAAGCTGAGAAGCTTAGTCTGCATTTTCTTATCGTCCAATGCACTAAGCAGCAATATCGATGCTATTTCCAATCTTCTGTGTCATTAATAAATATGCCAAGACATGTCCATGAATTATGCCCCTTTAATAAGGTAATGGAGATCCTAGAATCTGGAGCTTGATTTTTTTTTTTTTTTTTTAAATCTGAATTGTTTAGTGCCAATAAGAATGTGCTGATCATCTATATAGCTAATCTTCATTAATTATGATTACACAATTTATTATTTCATTTATGCTATTATCCACTAATTTTCATCTACCCTTAATATCTCACTAATCCCCTGTGATTCCATAAGCAAAATATTTGATATTCTGATTGATTATAAGGGTTAAGGCTGTAGTACGAGCTGGTACAGAAATGCCATGCTCTGAAGCTAAAATACTCTTGGCATTGCCCCTATAGAAGAGCCTCATATGAACATCTTTGGTACTATCAGAGGAAATGGGCCATCATTTCACAGCAAATAGCATATACTCGTATTTGGAACAGAGTTTCTGATTGCCTGTTCTTTAAACGAACAGAAAGATTCTCATTGATTTCAATAGCCTTTGACCTGAACCCAATGTCAGCTCTCTCGGACCAGTCTTTGTTAAAATGATCGTGGTCAGTACCTTCTATTTACTTTTTTTGACACTGCTTGCAAATCCAGAACATGTAAGAACTAACCTTAGCAAACAGGGTTTGATTTAAACTTTCGTCATAGGTGCAAAAAACCAGAGTAATATACCTGATTTCAGTCATCTTTTTATCCACATTTTTCTACCTGTGCAGAAACTAGAGATTATCTAATGAACAAAGCATTTATTAATAGCTGTACTAAAAATAAAACACTTCAAATGAATGGTTTTGTGTAGCAGCATTGGAAATTGTTCCACTTGTTTGAAGGAGTAAGATATGAAGAAGTGACTGAGTAACCAATTTAATAATGAAGAGAATTTAGAATACAGAAAGATTAGTTGAGAGCCTTGGGACACAATTCACTGAAGTTTTATATCCTGCCTATGCTCAAAACCAGGGAAATTTTGATATAGAAGTGATTTATAGGCAATAGCTGCACACAGTCTTTTATCAGTCTTTGAAAATTCTAAAGCCTCGTGTGTTCAGTTCAGATGTACAGATCAGAAAGAACTGCTGGCTGGCAGATGTGCAGATACGTTATCAGAAAATGTATTTTCAGCTTAACGAGTATAATCTAATTCATTCTAACGTGATATTTCAAGTTTATTATAGTGTAATTGAATACGGAAGAACACAGTGCACTATATGGTAGACAAAATGAGGTGAAGGTGTACAGCTTAAAGGTGATCAGGTTAGGCCTGTTAGATTGCTGAATGTCAGTGGTTAAATTGGCAGATGATTTAACCCAAAACTGTAAACAAAAGGCTGTTCTTTTCCTTCTGAAGACTACCTTTGTGAAGTAAGTGGCTTTACTTTATGAAGTTGTACTAAGCTTATTTAAAATTAATATTGTCCTTGATATTAATGTTAAAGTTATCACTTTAGTAACTGGTACATTAAATCTTTTTCTTCTGCTTCCACTAAAACAGGCAACAACCTTTTACCTTGACATAGTTTTTAGTGGATCAAACTTTTAAATAGCTCTGTGTATCTGTTTATCTGTATAAACTTCTCTATGTAAATCTTAGAATTAAGTGTCACATGAGTTCATTGTTTCATTTTTCTATGTTAAATCAGCTTTGAAATGTTAGTGGTATAGCAGTTGTTTTTATTTTGCATTCACCCTGGTGGCAGGAGTCTTTAAGACTCTCCTGATTACCGTTTGTTTAATGGTATGGATTTTAGTTTGTTCCCCCCAATCCTGCTTTGCTATTATTATCTCCTTGTTATAGGCTGTTTCAGCAGGTGCCTATCCATTTGCCACCTGCCCTGGTGCAGTGAATGATTATGCAATTTAGTTAATGTATTTTAATTATTTAGGTGACATTTTACCTTGTATGGTTAGGCTGAATATGTAAAATGACTGGAGTCTTTAGTTAAAAAGAAGGACAATTTTTTTGTCTGAAGTGCACAGTCCATGACCAAAGATAATGAATAAGTAATCAAACATAAAAATAAGACAAAAGTTCTGTTTAATCTCATTCCCATAGCTATTTTTATACCTCTTCTTTTTATTTATTCATTGATTTATAATCATTATGTGTATACTATAGTAGTTGATGCACTTGGTAGACAGACTGTGTTTGTAGCTTTCTACATCAATACCCAAAGCATATTATGGTAACAGCGTGATATGCTGCCAGTTCACAAGGTCAGGGATGATTTTCACGACCAATAACATAGCCTAAAAAGTGACCAAGGCTTGTCGTCTTTACATTGTAAAATTGTTTCTCACCTGAGGGTGCTGTTGATGGATTTACTAAATATACTGCACGTTACAACAAGGCGGGTTAAATTAGTTAAAAATACTTTCTTGTAGCAAATAATAAAAGTTTAAGCTGCAATCAAAAAAACCCGACTCCCTTGCATACTCATTCATTTGCATAAAGTACCTTCAACTTAAAAAAAAAAAACCACAAACAAATCCAGTTCTCTTTATTAGCCTTTGTTAAAGATACAAATCACAATTTTCTAATTTTTACTTTAAAGTATGTATGATGGCAAGAAAAAGCAAATTACCAAAAATAAGTTAAATTAGCACAAATGCTTTTACTCTCTGTAAAACGCTGTTCCTCATATTAGCAGTTATCTCCCAGCAGTACTAACAGCAGCAGCAATAACACCATGAAGTCAGTAGATGGCTGTAGAAAAGTATGTTGAACACTCTTGTGTTAGAGTAATAAGATTGGGAAAGGCCTTGACCTGACTGGATGCGGCTTTTATCTGAAGTACATTTAAAGAGATAAAGGAGAAGCAGGGTGCAGTACATGTTCCTTTCTTTTCTGTAGGAGCTTTGCTTTGAGTTTAAAAATTTCTCAAATGCAGGATTTGTGAACTGGGTCCTTTAGCAAGGAGAGGTAATGGCTTGAGTGCCACTGGAGTCACCTGCTATTCTCTGATGATTCCCCCCCCCCCCCCCCCCCCAAGACGTCTTAGAAATCCTCCTATAAATTCCTACAGAGGGGGCGTCTGTAGATCCCATAATAACAATCAGGAAGCGGTATATTCCCATTTATTTATTTATTATTACTATTTTTTTCTTTTTTTGCTTTTTCTCCAATGTAGTTGGCTGCTTTTAGTGCACGGACCTGCTCATTAAATAGATACACCAAGAATTGTTACCTAAGCAAGCTTGACAGTAAAGAAAGGACAGACTGAGTTAGGGAGAAAAAGGGAAGAAAAAAGACAGCCTGAAGCAAGTCACTTCACACGCAGAAAGAGCCACTGAACGAATGCTATTCTCATAAACAAACCAAAAAAAATACCGTGTATAAGAAAAGAAGAGAACTGTGAGGACTTGACAGAAAAAGGCAAGATTTTCTACCCACTGTTTTCAGTTTTCCTTCCAGACATACTTGGTGAAGTAAGGAGACTTCTGTTTGCTGACAGAGCCCTTGATTTCTTTCAAGATGATGATGTATTTGTGGGTAGGTAGTGTCTCTCTCCATGTCAACCTTTTTATTAATAAATTGACTTTGGGACTGTAGATTTTAGCCTATAGTTACAGCATGTTTTCTAATATGTAAAGGTGTGTATACTGCAGGATAGCTTAGCGTAGCTAGTGTACAGTACATGTGCTTGCATTTCTAATGGGAGTTTAAACAAACTGGTTCATTAACGTTAAGCCGCAATTTATTTTCAGGGTTTGCAGGATGTGCCATAGTGCACTGCTTTTCTTTTCATTGCCTTAGAAAATGCTACAATGGTATCTGTAAGATTCACTGTGTGGTTCAGTCATAAAATGAATGCTGCATCACTTGTGGCTGTTCAGAATTTGCTTTCTTTGTAAGAAATGAAACAATCTTAATGTGATTAAAACTTCTAATTTGTGTTGCTTGACCTAGTTGTGTTTATATTAGTTGTCATAGTCTTTCTTGGCTTTTGAAGTTTCTGGTAATTGACAACCGCAGATAAAGAAATAGATAAAATGTACTTATTCCTGTGATTTTTATCTTCAGCATTGTTCAGATTCCTTGCAGCAAAACCTGCTCACCTTAAAAATAATGTTGTGCTGCGACATATGTATTGTGAATTAGTGAAACTATTAACCTGATAATTCATCCAGGTTTAGATACGAAACATTTTTTCTTAAAAAAACCCAGCAAACAAACCCACAAATAAATCAGTGAATGAATATGCATACTTAAAAAGCATTTCTGTTTTCCTCTTCAAAGCCTGCACATCTTCTGGGGAAATATTTTAAACTGATCTCATTTGACAATCTATTAATTTATTTAATTTAAATATATGTAAAAATAAGACAGGCTTGCAGCTAATCTGGGCCATCTCTGCAAAACAGGCTGCATAGAAGCAACATTTAAGTCTTGGATATTATCAGTAAATCACTACTGCTTTTTAAATTGCTTGTAGTTCATGCTGTAAATCTCCCTTTATGGTTCCTTCTAATTTCTGTTGACCCTCCAATGTATTGTAGTAACTTTTGTCATCTGTGCAAAAGGCATTGTATGCAGACTTTTAAGTTTCTTATTTCAGTTCTTTGACCTGTGCTATCATTTCAGGAGCTCACCAATCACTGAGCCTTATGATTTTGTCTTTTTCTTTTTTTTTTTCCTCCTGTGTTCTGTAGTACAGGTCACTTGAATTTTCACAAGCAAGTATCTGTGCATGTAACAGCAACCCCGATTGCTGCTTATTTTTAACCCTTACTATAATTCTTTATTAAAGCTGTATTTTTGCTAATGCAAGGATTAATTTCATTCTGGTTTTAGATCTATAAATCAGATCACTTAACTGCAGTAATCTATTTTTCATTCAACACTTCTGTATTCTGCTGTTGTAGTTAACATCATCCCGAAGAGATACACAGTAAATATTTGAGGATAAACGCTTTCTTCAGACAGGCACAATAAGGTGAAAGGACATGTATTATTCTATTTCTTTGAGGCAATAGCTCAAAAGGTTTAACAGCTAGGGACTCTCCCTGCGCCCCCCCCCCCCCCAAGCCTATGAATCTTTGTTAATCGGAAAACTTTATGAAATACATTTTCTTACAGGAAGCTATGCAGATTTCTATTACCGTCAGTGTGTTGTATTTTATATTATTTATGAACTTTTCTAGTTGCTCCTTTTAGATAGATAGATATGCTTTAAGCAAAAAATACAGTAATAAGCAGTTTCTGATGGTACCACTTCCTGGTTTCCAAAGCTTCCGGTAATTAATATGTGACATTTAAAAGTCTATTCCTTCCATTTTTATTTTGTCCTTTTTACTTACATTTTATGATGTCGCATTTTGAGTTTTTTAGTGGTTTGGTGTTTTTTTATTTTAATTAGAATTCATTAAACAGGACAATGTCTGTCTTTTTTTGGCACTACTACACCTAGGTATTAAGTATACTTCCCATTTTTAATTTAACTTTCCTAGTCTAAATGATTTGAATAAAATCTCAACATAAGATTAGTAGGAAGAAGCAGAGAATGGACTTTTCTTTACTATTATTGTAGCAGAACATTATTACTTTCTTCTGTTCTGTAAATAAAGATGAGTTGTATTCATAGAAAACTTATTTCTGAAATTGTATTATTTTTAAACTCTGTATACGTTAAGTGCATTTGTGTATTTATCTGCGTGTAAAAGATGCAGTATGTAAATGAGAGGCTTTTAACATATGCAGGTGCAATGTATAAGCTCACAGCAGCATTTGAAATACATTCTTCTGGCACCGCATCAATATTTTATATAATTATATAAAAGCTTCTCAGCAATATTATTAAAATTTCAAGTAGCCAACTTGTGTGAAAATGTAGTATTTCCTTTTTAAAAGATGTAAAATAAATTTGTTTCATTTCATTGATAGAGATTTTTTTCATACTGTTCACTCCTTTATGTGGCAGTGCTTACCTGTTGTTTCATTCCATGTATGATGTAGAAATATTATGCAATAGTTACAAAGAAAAAGAAAATTGCAGTTTCTTCACATTTTATGATGTCTTACTAACTAGTATCCTGTAACAGTTTTTCTTAAAAAAAAAATTCTACTGCTGCAGTCCTTTTATGGCAAGCAAATTGTGAACACGTTCAGCTAACTAAACCAAAACATTCTGCAGGAAGGCAGTGTACAGTCAGTAATTCAGTCTGTTGAATGCAACAGTCTTGATTAGTAGTTGTTTCTAAGTACTTATTTCAAGATTTCAGAAAGTAAAGAAAGATTTTCGTACTGTTAATCCTCTCAAAGGAAATCCATATTTTTGACAGCCCAAGCCATTTAATGATGCTTATGCTCTCCTCCTCCCCTAGAAAAAGCAGAACTTTTTTTGGTCTGGTACTTTTATGTACAGACACCTGTGCTGTAGGAATCAGAGTTCATCAATATCCAATTTCATGTTGACCAATAAACTTGGAGGACTTTCAAGTACTACTGATTTAGGGTCTACAGCTAAACCCTGAAGTCAAAAGGACCTATTACTTATAAAAGCATATAGACCCTTTTATATCCTGATCCTGCTGCAGTATTATACATCTTTCTTTCCAATATGAGATGGTTGCGGTGATGATGCAAGATGGTCTTGATCACTGCAGATTATCATTCACATTTTATAGTGTAAAAGATGTTGCAGTTTTCCCAGAATGTAACAAGTAAGTGAAATTTTTTTCACTTAGAGGGCTGTAAAGTTCCTGACCTCTCCTTACCTTGCAAACAGAAGCATAACTATCAGTGGGTGAAAGGAATGTTGATGATTGAAAGCTGAGACTGCTCAGAGTCTTTCATAGAATCCACACTTTTCCAAACCTGCTCTTCCTGTACAGTATTCCTCCTATTCTTTTTCATATCTTGAAAAATAAGCCTAGCTTGTCTACTTGACAGCACAAGCAACTGCTTGTTTCACAAGCAAAGAGTTCCATCATCACTTGTTCTCTATTTGGTAGTTCAGGCTGGACTATGCTGAGTTCTCATAGACCTCATGTTCAGCTTAAATATTCTGACTCAGAAGATGAGAGTTTAAAGTTACTGCATCTCATCAAAAACTTAGTGATATGCAATTAAATACTGTTGTAAGAAAAACTGGAACAAAATCATTGGTAAATGCATTTTAAAATATACAAATTATTGCGTTGCCATCTTTTGTTATATGCTATGAAAATGCTGAACTAAAATTACCTTAATATACCATAACAAAATTTTATAGTTTTTATAAACATCTAATTAATGTCTGTTTAGTCACAGACATACTTCATTCCTGACAGTCTGCTGTTCCTTTTAATAATAGGGAATGAGTTTTCAGAGATTTTGTATATATTTAACAGAGATTTTCAGTAGCAGCTTCAGAATAATACTTGATAGAATAAGGCAGAAAGCACGTCAGCAAATGAAATTTGGTTTTGCCCAAAACTAAAGTAGGCAGATACAGAGAAACAAATTGAAAAAGTTTATATGCAATAGCAACAAGATTATTTCTTCTGGCAATAGAACATTGTTTTGACAACTCTGAAGAATAAAGTTGTTTGGTCCAATGAAGAGAACTGTGTGTTGGACTTGCCTGCATTAGCAAAACATACCTCAGATGAACATTTGGGGAGAAGACTGGAGGAACAGGGAGTAACAGAAAGACTGTATCAGAAGTTTCATCTGGATAAACATTTAGGAGTTTAAACTACTTTATGGTAGCATTTCCGGTGCTTTTGTCAGTAAGCTTCTCCTGTTTGGAGACATCTTAATACACGTATAGGAGTCAGTTCACATACTCAAAGGCAGATGGTATTTCATTCAGCTGAACAAAACTCTCACTGGTTCTTCTGCACTACCAAGTATATGCAGGCACAGAGTATGCCTTCCTCCTGAATTAGGGAAGTGTATCATGTCAAACCTAGCCTTTGCTCTTTGTGTGCTAAGTGCTACAGGACAAGTTTGTAAGTGAAGCAATACAAAGGCTTTTTATCTAAAGGAAATGAGAACCCTAAACGGATGTGAAGATTACTAAAAAGACAAAGAAACAAAATCTTAGGATTTTTAAAATTGGAGTAAGGAGCTAGAATATAATTTGGGCAATACAATTCCTCTCATTTTTTGAGTACTTACTATGTATTTTGCAGCATTGACATTGTGTGCATTAAGCAAGGTAATTCTCTCTTAAACGGGGGCTTGCCAATAACACCACAGACTAAGACAAAAACATGCTACTCACTGTGTTTAAAGAGCTACAGGCAGTTGAGATACAATATGAACTAAATTGAAAGACTAAGTGAGTATGTTGAAAACATTGCCAGTGGAACACTTCAGCCGTATAGATTTTGTTGCACAGAATCCTTGAGTAATCAAAATATTTAGATCCTTTTAGTTGAGAAAAATCAAACATATTAGCTGAAAAGCTGCAGGTACCTTCAGAGTCAAAATGATCCTCATGCTGCTTTCCACTGAGACCTTGAATAAAACATGTAGCTTCATACTCTGTAGCTGACTGCCTGACCGCTGTTGTTGAATAAATATGTACCTTTTATTATTAACACAGAGAAATACAAAATGATTTAATAATAGAGTATGCTGATATGAATATTAAGGCTCTTCAAGGGTATCTGACTCAATAAACCTGAATAATGAAGTATTACAATTTAAAAATCTGCAGTCTTGATGGCTGAAATGAAAGGACTGATAGAGATGTTGAATGAAAACAGGATTACAATTAGTTAAGGTAGAATCTAATACAATTCTCAGTAGGTTATCTTTTTGTATCTATTGGTATATACGCATAAGTTGGTTTAAAAATCATATGTATAATAATTCATTTTGGAGTGACAGAAGCTAAAAATCACAGTAAAATGCAAAGCATAAAAAGGTTCTGCAAAATCACCCTTTTTAATATGAAGATGAGAAATGAAATAGAAGAGAAAAGGTAATTTCAATTTAGAATATTTGACACAACATTTGTTCATCCAATGCATTCAGTCTTGAAGGGGTTTTTTGACCTGCTACAGTATTCTGTAAAACAACATTCTGTTATTTATACAGGGTAACAATATGAATAAGAGAACAAAATCAGTATTATGCTCCATTATATTCAGTGTTGCATAATGGTGGCTTAAGCAAGCAAGGCAGTTTTGGTTTATAACAATAATAGGTATCCCTTTAGACACAAACACACATGCACACACGCATACACCTAAATGCTAATGTGTGATGAAATTGAATTTAAATAGGATATTAAGAATGTATGTATTGTTATTAATTCCTTCAGCACAATTTGTGCATTTTGTGTAAAGCTATATGATAAGACTTACTCTGTTCTTTTCTGAAGCTGTATTATGTACTCTATATGCTTTAATTACCAAACCTATTTCCCCCCCTTACTTTAGCAAGAAGTTACATTTGTCCAATTAACCTTATCTTCCTCTTGTCCCTTTTAATAGCATTGGTTTCCATCACAGCTTTGAATGGACTGTGTGGATGTCTTTTTATTAGTCCAAGGATGTTTATGTGAGGAAAGAATTTAACAAAGACTCCATGAAATGCGGCTGGGTGAGATGGCTAGAGTTCTTCTGTTGTCCTACTATCACAGAATCACTACGGTTGGAAAAGACCTGTAAGATCATCAAGTCCAACCTGGGGGGAAAAAAAAAAAAAAAACCAAACCCACCACACAACAACAACAAGCCACAACCCACCCAACACCACACAGCACCATGTCCATCAGGCTACATCCCACAATGCCACATCCACACGTTCCTTGAGTATCTCCAGGGAGGGTGACTCTACCACCTCCCTGGGCAGCCTATTCCTGGGCAGCCTATGATTATCTCTTACTGGAAATCCTTGCTAAATACCATTTCTGTGCCAATCTGGGGAGTTTGTATGCTACTACATAAACAATTGTAGAATCTTAGCTACCATTTGAATGGTCTTAGGTGGTGAGTCAGAAGGATGAGCAAGTCCTGAAGATTTTTCTGGGCAGTTGAAAAACCTTGTTCATGTCTTGAGATTCATTTCTTAACTGGTTGCTTTTGGATATTTATTCCAGAGAAGTATGCCTGTTTGAGAAGCTGAACAAGACTGTGATAGTCCCTAAGCCAAGATTTTGCTTATGGTTCTCACTTATATGTGCAAATTCTATTAGGCTTGATTTTACCTTGTATAACTAGTTTGACTGTCTCACAGTTTAATCAACAACAGGGGATGTTTCGTATTGGAAGTCTAGGTATCTGTTCACATCTTCATTAGATCTTGATCCTCTTTTTCTGTCTCTCCATATTGGCTTCCTGTTTCCTTTCTGCTCATGGATTGTTATTCCTTCCTTGCCAAACAGATGAATCTGTGTTTAGATCCTTCTAATAGCATAGTATGGAAATGCACCTGTTCTTACTGCAATCAGAAAACTGAAGTCCAATATATCTGCAGAAGTGACTGCTTTCCACATAGGAAAAATTTCTTCACTGCAAGGGTTGTCAAGCATTGGAACGGGCCACCCAGGGAAGCAGTTGAGTCACCATCCCTGGAGGTATTTAAAAGACATGTAGATGTGGCACTTAGGAACAGGGTTTAGTGGTCCATTTGGCAGTGCTAGATTAACAGTTGAGCTCGATGATCTTAAAGGTTTTTTCCAACCTAAACGATTCTATGACTCTATAATAAACAAAATATTGTTTCTCCTCCAGAATAATAATTGTGTCGTGGGTTGGCCCCAGCTAGCAGCCAAACTCCCACCCATCTGCTCACTCATTCCCTGCCTCAGTGGGACAGGAAGGGAGGAAAAAATAGGAAGAACAGGAGTGAGAAAGCTCATGGGGGAGAATAAAGACAGGGAGAACACTCACCGATTACTGTCACAGACAAAACAGACTTGCCTTGGAGGAAGTGAAATTATTTATTGCCAGCTATAATTTCTGTCAATTAAATTTGCCAGTTTAATTTCTGATTCAGGTAGTGGGAAACAAAAATGACAACCACTCTTCTTATCACCACAAGTTAAATTTGCTTCCTTCAATGAGGCAACAGGTGGCATGGAGGGATTGCAGTCGGGACATAGTAGTTTCTCTCTGCAGGTCCTTCCTTCTCACTCTTTTCCTATGTTCCATTGTGGGTTCCTCCATGGGTGTGTTTGGTCCGCTGTGGAGCACCTCCTCCTTCTCAGACCTTGGTGTTTCCTCTGCTGTTTCTCTTTTTGTTTCCTTCTCCTTTCCCCTTCCAACATTTCTGCCCTTTCTTTACATATGTTTTCATAGCTGCATTGCCAAACTGGCTGATGGGCTTGACTGGGGCCTGCTGTGGGTCCATTGCCAAGCCATCTGGAACCAGCTGTGTCTGGCACGGGGCAGCCCCTGTTCTCCTCCCACAGAGGCCACCCTGGCAGTCCCCTAACTACCAAAACTTTGCCACCTACACCCAGTACAGATTTTAAGTCAGCTAAACTTGTTAGGCTGAGTCTGATTATTGGCATTTCAAGTTTTCTTCAGAGATTGTTCTGTGTTTATCTTTGTTGACTATCTTGGCCTTTTATTTAATAAGTAGTGTTTTGGAAATTTAGTTTTTGTGGTGTATATCTTATACAGTGAAGTACTCCTTTTACAGAGGAAAAGCTGATATATATTTGAATTTTACTTTTCAGTTAGCTTCTCCTCAAATATAATTACAGGAATTCAAGGAAGAATAAAATATGACAACATATTTATGAATCACGAGATTTAACAGAGACTGAAGTAGATCTTATTATTGATGTGCTTACTGCTTCATTAAATTCCCCTTAAGGTTTGCAGCATGGATATGGATCATTTGCAATAATAATTATGCAGTGATCGATTGATTGTGTCTGACATTGTACTTGTCACCTTGAAATGCAAAACCCACTCATTTTTGACTATGTGAACATTTTTCGTTGATGTTAGGCACCAGCGTGCAATGGTTTATTTTATAGAGGAGTGCGTTTTATAAAGTTGGGAACTTAACAACCTTTACCTAAAAATGAAGTATCACTTGTCATTTTCAAAAATGAAAATTGCCCAACCAGCAATGTTTTGAGATTAGAAAACACGGTTTAATTTCAAAAAGATTCTTCAAATTAGAATGTTTGTATTTCAATTGATTCATGCATGTGTATTATGAACATTAGGTTTTTGACTGGTCTGTGTTTGAAATACAGCGTAATAAGCATTCTTGATAAAATTTCGAGCTTGAGATCTCTACTTTTAAAACTTGTGTGTGTTCTTTGGAAAGTCTGTCTCCCTTTCTCACTGAGACTTTGATTCATGGTAGCATTAGTTAACTGGAAAACTAGTATAAAATGCTTTGACTTGAGTCATTCTTTGAGTTAAATACTGTACATTTCCTGTTTTGAGTGTGTAATCGTCATGACAATTTTATCTTCTTTTTATTAAGAGAGTTTGTAGTAATGAATGAAACATTGTCCTTTATCTTGTTTGTTTGGGCTGTCAGAATTTTGAACAAAATGTTTCTGTTGACATTCCAGTGAAACAGCTAGTTGGTGGCTGCAGTTAAAGTTAAGTGCATCTGTGCTTTCCAAACTAACATAAAAACAACAGTCAAAAGGAGTGTCCCATTTGTAGGTACTCCACTTGGAGCTTTTGCAGAGTATCCATTGTTATGGAATAGGAAATGAAGACCAGAGTTATGTTTGGCAAGATGTGATTTGATTCAGAAGTAACTTTTCCAAAGCTAAAAGCTGGATTTAGATTATATCAGACCAAATATTTATAATTACTTTTATTCAAGATTTAAACTTTTATTCAAAGGTCTATTTTTTGGAGGTTTTCTTTGTTTTAATCAGTATTTTGAAAACATACATATGTTTCTTCTATTCAAAAAGCAAATTTTAAAATTATTCACGTTCTTTACGGTGAAATGTTCTGTGTAGATTTTTTTTTTTTTTTTTGCTCCGGGGTGGGCACAGGTATATGTATACATTTGAATATGGAAATATTTAATATGTTGGTGCTCATATAATCAATCTGAAGAGTAACTTGCAACCAATTTGAAAAGTAACTACAGTGGTAATGCTGCTAATATTAAAGTGACAAAGCTAATTGTACTGTTGGTTTCAAAATTAGTAACCTATATATTTTTACCACAGTGTGAATACTGAATAAAGCTTACAAAGCTGCTTTAAAACTGTGACATAAGCAAAAAATTGCAGTTTTTAAAAGCAACTGTTTTTTATCAGCGCACGTGTAAGATAACTGAAATACCTAACCTGAAAAGAATGTTACTTATTGTGCCTTACTGTTTTCAGCAGTTGCAGTGTTTTAGCTTGCAAGTTTTCAGAAAATATTCCAGGTCAATGCTATTAAGTTCTAGAAGACTTCCAGATAAATTGCGCCATGTGGGAACATACCCAATGTATCACATTCTTCTGAATTAAGTTGAAATTGTCATATAGTATTATTTTATCCTTTTGAGGTATTTGATTCTGATGTCAACCTACATAGCCATGACAAACTCCTAATTTTCAACACAAAGCCCAGTTACATTTTTTTACATACCTCTCATGTTCATTATCCAGTGGAAGTGTTGTAACTACAGTTGTGCTGGATTGGAGTTGTACTCCAATCTTGGTTGTGATGTCCGGTAAATACTACATCCCAGTAACAACAGGAACAATGTAGGAAGAAGAATAAAACAAGATGTGTCACTGAAAGGGAATGAAAATGAAGATGAGAGAGAGGTCAAGAGGCTGAGATGAAAGGAGTGTATTTAAGATCAGAACAGTCAATGCCCTTTTGAGTTAAATGTGAAGAAGTCATGTCCTCCTGACATCACTAAGGTTCTACTCTTGAAGCAACTCACAGGGTGAACTTCATTTTTTGTCTTCATGTATTTCAAACTGTATTTACTGCCACAGCATCTGAGGGCAGCATGAAACATGCAACAGTGGGAAACTTTAGATCTCTGAGCATTTGTTTCTACCTAGATTAACTTGGTAATGATGCTAATAGTAATGCCCTTACTTTGCTATACTTTGGTTGACACATGTAGATGTGTAAGGTACCACCCTCTCAAACAGGAAAAATTAATTCCAACAGAGAGAGTTGGTAAAAAAACTTTAGTTTTTTAGGGCAATTGCAGCTGAAAGGCAATTAAAAATTTGCTTTATAGAAGGGTCTAATTGACCTTCCTGGTGTGACTTTACCTGCAGTTCTTTGAATTGGATGGTTAAGAGTCAGAGTATTTTTGTCACATTTTTTTTTCTGCTGCAGAGTGGTAATAATACATGGTAATCAGTCTTGAAAGCATAAGAACAGCTATATTTCTTCAGAACAATTCAGACACTTGGGGGATATGTGTACCAACTTGCCTGCCTAACACTTCATAGTGTGGGACTTCCACATCTCTCCGTAGTCTGCATGCATTAGCAAATCTCTTACTTTGTTCTACCTATGTTCACTGTTGTTAATACATATTAAGATACTCAAGACTTGCCTTCTGAAAATGCAAAAAAGGAAATATAGGTGGCAACTGCATACTAATGTTCATCAAGAAGGGCAAAGCCTATTGTGTTATTCATAAAAAACTTCAGTACCTTATGCTACAGACAAAGTGGTTGGATCCTTTTCTTACAGCATTAGATGTTTCTATTCACAGCATTTGGATATTCACATTAGAACCATATTAGGGCTAAGTATACTTGGAAAAGAATCTCACAAAGCAGCAATATAACCATGCATTGTCAAAAAGAGGTGGTGTGTCAGAAAAGACGTCAATAAGCTCTAGTCTGGCAATGTGTTTGATGACTCTGTGGACAACAAGAGAGTAATAATAATAGGATGCAAATTTTCATTTGTATATTGGATAATTCCTCCTGATAGCTAGGAAGAGTAGAAGAGTTTACTCTCAAACAAGAGAAGAAAGCTGATCTAACAGGAAAACAAAATTGCGAACACTATAGGAAAAAATATGATGGAGACAAACGGGGAATGTGGAATTAAGACCTGTAAAGTCTAGGAAGATAATTTAATAATACATACAGACCTAGCCAGGGTAGCAGAAAACATTTCATTCTACCACTCACACACATGTAAAGAATCCTGTGGTATGATGTGGTGACATATGTTTTTGGCACTTACAGAAGTTCCACATGCACTTCTGTTACTTATTATTCACTATTAATTTGTGTGTTTAGCATTTGTTACTCTCCTTAGAAGGTTATCATATGCTATTGATGCAGAACTACACAGTGCAACCTAAGATAACAATCCTGTTTTAAGTTAATATATGGATGTTCACAGCCTCTGAACAAAGTCTTAATTTAAATTGGTTTATAAAAAGCAATTATAAACAGTCAAATTTATCTCTTAGCTATAAAACACACGCAAGTGAGCTACATGTCTAATCGGAATCTTTCCTGCTGAAGAGTAAGCCTGTTCATGTCTCAATCAGTTGGACATGGAGAAATGAATATGTACTCGTGTTTTGCAGCAGCCTTCTACACACTGAAGATTTTTTTTTTTTTTTAATGACACTACTGAAGTAATATGACCAGTCATCTTTTAAGTGAAGAGACTCCATTTTACACTGGAGCTATGTCTTGCTAGGGAGCAAATTTAATAATGTTAGCACAGTCAAATAAGCTAAATATGACCAAGCAGTCTTGTTTCTATTTTTCTAAGATGTGAATTAATTAACTGACTAAGTATTTTAGTTCAGGTTCCGCTGTAGAAAAGTCAGCATAAGCAGCTTCACATATGCTAGTTTGTATTTTAAGCAGTCCTTTCAGTCATGTTACACTGACTTAATTCAGTTCAAAAACACCACACTATTGACTCTGTTATTGCTAGTTATTGAGTGGCTTGAATGGTATCTGAAAATGCATCAGCAAAAGTAGTAGTAAGGAGAGAAAAGAGAGTTAATACATGATTCATGGAGAGATGATATGGTTCTGTCTTGACATTCATGGGATGAGTTGTTTGGTATATGGTTTGCTGTATGGGAATCTTGCTATCATATTGAGTTTATACACATTAGTAGCTCAGTTAATTCGGAACTGTTTCATGTGAACACCATCATGCTATTACTCGTCAGATGAGTTCTTTGACGGAATAGTTTCTAAACAGTAAAGTTTATTGGAATTTAATTGGGGAAACTATAGGAATTACAGCTATTTTGCTCAATAGTTTATCACTGAATTATGACTGTGTATTGGAAAAATTACTGGACCATATGAATAGCCAAGGAGTGGTAGTATAGGCTTGAGTGAGAAGAGTGATTTCTTAGGGTCCCACGATCACAGTAGAATACGACTTAGTATGTTGTTTTCACCACTAATCATTTACTGTGAATTGCTGGTTTTTGAAAACAAGTATGTGGCTACCCTAAAGAAACAGAATGTGTTGGGCAAAAGATACTTGCATGACGTAGGAGGAGCTGCCTCCTGGACAACCCATTCGTAAATCACATTGGAGGAATCTTATAACTGATTTCTTTAAATCTCTCTCATCTCTGCTCAGGAAGCATTTCAGCTAAAAAACTTAAATCCCTGTACCGGGTCTAGCTGTGATGGGTTTTTTTTTTTTTTCATAGAAGCCATATGGTGCTGTGTTTTAGATTTGAGGCTAGAACAGTGCAGATAACACACCCATATTTTGGCTACTGCTGAACAGTGCTGGCACAGCATCGAGGCTTTCTCTTTTTCCCACTCCGCCCACTCCAGCGAGTAGGCTGGAGATGGCAAGAGGCTGGAAGGGCACACAACCTGGACACAGCCAATCCAAACTGACCAAATGTATGTTTGGGGCAATCCCAAGCACAAATACAGGCTGGGCAGAGGATGGATTGAGAGCAGCCTTGGGGAGAAGGACTTGGGGGTGTTGGTTGATGAGAAGCTCAACGTGACCCAGCAATGTGGGCTTGCAGCCCAGAAAGCCTGGTATCCTGGGCTGCATCAAAAAAAGCATGACCAGCAGATCAGGGGAGATGATTCTCCCCTTCTACTCCGCTCTCATGGGGCCCCACCTGGAACACTGTGTCCAGTTCTGGGGCACCCAACATAAGAAGGACATGGACCTGTTGGAGCGAGTCCAGAGGAGGGCCACAAAGATGATCAGAGGGCTGGAGCACCTCTCCTATGAAGACAGGCTGAGGGAAGTTGCAGTTCTTCAGCCTGGAGAAGAGAAGGCTCTGGGGAGACCTACTAGCAGCCTTCCAGTACCTGAAGGGGGCCCACAAGAAAGCTGGAGAGGGCCTTTTTACAAGGGCACGTAGTGATAGGACAAGGCGTAATGGCTTGAAACTGAAAGAGGGTAGATTTAGATGAGATACAAGGAGGAAATTCTTCTTCACCACGAAGGTGGTGAGGCACTGGAACAGGTTGGCCAGAGAAGCTGTGGATGCCCCAACCCTGGAAGCGTTCAAGGCCAGGTTGGACGGGGCTTTGAGCAACCTAGTCTGGTGGAAGGTGTCCCTGCCCGTGGCAGGAGGGTTGGAACTAGATGACCTTTAAGGTCCCTTCCAACCCAAACCATTCTGTGATTCTATAAGGCATTCAGTACCTCAGCCTTTCCATGACCTGTGTCACCAGGGCCCCTACCCCATTCAGCTGTGGGCCCACGCTTTCCCTAGTCTTCCTTTTGCCACTTAGGTACTTACAGAAGCCCTTCCCATTGCCTTTGACATCCCTTGCCAGATTCAACTCCAGGTGGGCTTTGGCTTTCCTAGCCATATCTCTGCATGCCTGGAGAGTGTCTCTGTATTATTCCCAGGTTACTTATCTCTCCTGCCCCCCTTCTTTATATTTCCTTTCTATGCTTGAGTTTTGCCAGGAGCTCCTTGCTCATCCATAAAGGCCTCTTGGCATTTTTGCATTACTTCCTGCACGTTGGGATGGACCACTCTTGCTCTTGGAAGAGGTGATTCTTGAACCAGCTTTCTTGGGCCCCTCCTTCTTCCAGGGCCTATTTCCATGGGACTCTTCCAAGCAGATCCTCTTTCTTTGGAAGAGGGCAGAGTCCGCCCTCCTGAAGTCCAGGATGTTCTCTTCTCAGGATCCTCAACTCCACCATCTCTCCTGGCCTCATGGGGAGGCCTCAGGCCCTCCCTGCGTCCTGGGACTTGGAGGGCTGCATCCACCATCCAAAACTCTCTCAGTCAAACCTTCTGCCCTGGTGGGGACAGCAGCTCCAACACCTTCTGGGGAATGTGGCCTGTGGCATGTCATATCTGAGAATCTTTAGGCCGGACTGAACTCGGATGACGACCCCATCTTTGTGCCCCTCTGTGCCAGTTGCTACCAGCTGTTGGCTGCCTGTGTTAGCTGTCCTCTCTTATTTAAAGAAAGTACATATTTTTAATACAATCTGCCTGTGGGGTTAAATTCATGCTGTGACATGTGTCTGAATAAATGTTGTAGGCCATAAATGATTCAAGAGATGATTTTAAAAATATTTTCCCATTCTATTGTTGACATTCTATTCTTGGTTTCTTGCACTGGAGAATGGTCAGCTTGCACAACAGAGAGTGGCATACTGAATTCTTGTGTAAAAAAGGTACACATCTGCTCACATTCTACCATGATTTCCATTTATACAGCACAAAGAGGAGCACCGAATTAAGGTTTCTAAAATACCTGTCTCTTTTTTTGTTCTGATTCCCTTTATTGCCTAGTATTTCAAGCTATTAAATATGAAAGCTTGTTGATAATTCAAACTTGTTTGTTGGGATTTTTTATGGGTTGCTGTGGTTTTCCAGAGACACTTTGCCATGTTTTGAAACGCTGCTATAAAGAGATGTAAGCAGAAAAAGGAAATCTAAAAATAAATAAAGTTAAATTAGGTTTAAGATAATAAGATAATATTTTTGTGTGCGTTAGGAGTTAATTAATCCTTTAATTCTCTGAACTTGGAGAAGGAGAAACGAGTTTGTAAAGCAAATATTGTCAATCTAGTTAGTACTGCTGCATTTTTTTCCAAATAATTCCAGGAACTAGCAACAAGAATGTTCCCAACCAGCATCACTGGGCTAGCAGGGCTCTGCCAGTCCAGATACTCAAACCAGCATGAGCTTGTCCTTTCAAAATCGCAAATTTCTAGAAGGCTGTTTTTTTTATTCTAGGTTGCAAATCTTCAGTGTTTGCAGTGTATGGTGCTAATACTTAATGTAAAAGCTGATACTAAACCACCTAATAATCCTGCGTTTTAAGTAACATACTACTACTTCTAGGACTATTATTACAGGTTTTCAATGCTGGGTGAAGCACAGACATCACTCAGCTAACAAAATTCTAAGCAATTCTGAGGTTTTAACACTCCCTGAACAATGTCTGAAAATTATTTACTAATCATAGTGACTGTGTTTCTTCTCATAGCTGTCCATCCTGTTCAGGAAGCTCATTGTGAATCATCAAAAGTCTGTTAATGTTCTTCAATGTTGCAATACTGGAAGGGTGATGGTGAAGGCTTATGTAGTCATCAGGAAGTTTGAATATTAGAAAGATCATTACAGGCTATTATAGTGGCTTCTAGAGAACTCAGGAACAATGGCAAATACTGTCCATTTGCCACATAAACTCTCTTGGCAAAAAGCACCCCATTTAAGTCTTGGAATGTACGATTCCAACTCACAAGTGGGTTTCCCTCACATTCTCCCTGATAAGGAGAAAACGAGCCTGCAGGGTTGTAGAACTGCATACTATCAGTATCCTGATGAAAAGGAATCCAAAATCCCATCACCCAAGTATTGCTTCAGAAAGTGAGAATCAAAGAACATAATCTTTTGTAATCTTGCAGGTGATTCATGGGAGAATAAGAAAAAAAAATCTTCCTTGACAATTGGGAAAAGAAAAGAATGAACTGATGCAAGGATCAATCCATCAAGTTTAAGATCAAAACAACACAGGGTCTCTTTCTTTGATAAAGTCTATACAGAATCTTTACCTTATTAGCTAGCAAAAATTTTCTTCCACCCTTCTTGCAGTCATTTTCTTTTCAGAGTTTGAGATTCTGCTAGGTGATTATTCGCATCCTTTTCAGTTTCTCAGAGGTCTCCCCAGTGTTTCCAGTTCAACATGATGATTCTATTATTTTGGTATTCATATCCAGTTTCTTTGTTAGGATGCCAAACTTCTTCCTGAGAAGCTCAGCTCACAAATGGGGAAAAATAGTTTCCAATTGGTTATATCCTTAACGAATCTAAATGAAATATGTTGTAATGTAATTAAAGGTTGGAATTAAACCATGTAAAGTTTGTGGAATTTCTTATATGTTTCAAAGAACTCTTGCACGTAATAGAGATAGCTCCTCCAAAATTCAAAATGCAAAGTACTTAAAATGGAAAATACTCAGCTATGTGAATAGGGGAATTCTTTGTAATAATGTATTGTGGTTTTCCCTTGTAGATTAGAACACAAGTTTAGAATAATGATTTTTATATTCAGTAATACATCTAGATTCGCTATTGTAATTCTTAAGTTACATGTAGTATTCCATGAAAATAAATATTTCATTACCAAGTGTCAAACTTACGAGCTAATTAACATTTCAGGAATGAAAGAAGTAGTGCCATTAGCTCTACTCATAGAACTACAAAGAGTGTTGTTCCTCACTGCTCCTGTGGAATTTCCACAATGGAACTGAATAGACAGGCTTATTAACAGTTAAATGTTGGTTTTGAATGAGAGGAGTCCAATTTATGATGAGACAAAGAAATTCCCATAAAGTCAGTTCAAGTACGTACATGGTCCAAGTAGTCAGTGGTGTATATGTGGTGAGTCTCTGAATGCCAAAAGCATTTTTTCAGTCCAATTAGCAAAATAATATCTGATCTTTTTTCAGTGACGAGGAAGAACTCTGGCAGTGTATGAGATTGAGATGTTTGAGTGTCAGCCTATGTTAAATGGTTTATCTTTTGAGGAGAGGGTTTGCAACTAAAGCATCAGTGGTCTAACTCCAAAAGCACAATGCTTCCAAGTTTAAATATTTAATGCTTGTTTTTCAGCATTCACTGTGTTTGCTTATTTGTTTGCTTACAGCCAGCTAGTGTTGCAGTAAGTTTCTAAGAAGGATTGAGGGAAAAATATGTGAGGGAAAAAAGCAGACACAAGTTCAGGGCTTGAATTAGGCTTTACAGCAGAAAGTTGTCTTTCTAACTCCACATGAAAGTGCAAGATAGCAATATTTTTGACCTTCTGTCTCCTGTGAGACAGGTATACAAGCTCTTTGACAATATAAAGCATCTAGCTAAACTGTTTAATGATTGATTTGGGCAGTACAGTATCCAACATGGTTGTTAAGGCAAAAATATCTACACCAGTGAAATACCCAAAGTGAAAGACTGCAGACTATCAGGCCCTTCCTAGAGAATTGAACTAAGTTGTATGATTTATCCTAAAAAAAAAAAAAAAGTTAAAGGGTGGGATGGGGGGGGCAGTCTTTCCTTTCAATTGGAGATTTTCCTTTACATTTGGAATGTTACACAAATCTATCAGTGGCATTATCCTTGTATCTTCCCAACCGTGGTTATACTGCACATTAAAGTTTGAGGTTTCTAGAGAGAAAGTTATAGCAATCCTCCCTGGAGTTTCCACATGAGGATAGATAGTTCTGTCTAGAGATCCACTGTGAGCTATTTTGAATGGCAACTGTTGTGGTTTAATAGTTGCACAATTAGACCACAAAAGCAAAAAAAACTGCAGAACTGTCAGGATGCAAAGTCATTTAGAAGAGGTCTCGTGATCCACTTCCAAAAGGTAGGAAACTACCAATCCCTAAAATAACAGATATCAATGCAGAATTTGCCTTTCCTCAAAGCCTTGTAGTTTCAGCTTTTACCACAGAGGAGGATCATTTGGTTTATTTCAGGTAAGCAAAATATTGGATGTTTCTTCTCAGTTTGTTATGGGAAATATGTTATTTATTGAAAAAAAAAAAATGCTAGAAAGCTTTATTTGCATTGATGTAAGCAATCAGTTACTTAAGAGTACTTAATTGAGTATTAGCAACAAGTATTTTAAATTGTCGATTGAATTATTCAGGATATCAATTTTTCCAGGAGGGCATGACGTACTTTAAAACAGGCATGTTTCAGTAAGAACTATATTTCAGATAGTATCTGCCAATTCAGAAATGCACTGTTTTGGAATATTTTAGACTGGAGGGAAATGAATGATCAGGGAAAAAAAGGAGCACAAAATGAAACTTTATCTGAGAATTTAAGCTTTTTATTTGACTATAACACAAAGTATCTGAAATGCTTATCACCAATAATTCAAAAGGGTTAAACTGTTTGCAGCCTAAACCTGTATTATGCAAAGTAATTTATTAATTTACATGTATTTATATGAGATAACAGGCTATTGAGGCATATTTCTCTGATCTGCAGAGCATAATAAGAATATGAAATATATATTCCACAGTGCCTTTGGACTTCAGAGTAGTAGTCACATTTTGAATTATTGTGGCTAATCTAAAACTATACAGCTGAATAGAAAAACAAAACCAGTTCCAAATACGAATAAATGATCTGCTACTTAATATGTCAGTGTATTTGTCAGGTTGATAACATTAGGCTCAGCTGCATTCAATTCTAAACACTGCAATATTTGAAGTTTGATATTGTGCCTCACTAAATTTAATACATGGACCTCAGTAATAGAGGAAATCACTTTAGCACTTGGCAGTTTGTTATGCTGTATAAAATTGACTGCCCTGCAAACACAATAGCGATAATAAAAATTGTGGTCAGTAGGGGGGTGTAATGCATTTTCTAGCTTCAGCAAAGGTCCAGATGAGATTTATTGAGATTTTCCCGTTTGGGTGAAGATCAATAGAGCTTCGTTAATAATTTGTTGTAAGGGCAACCTTCAGGGATATGACATTTTGCTTTAAAACTTCGGTAATTTTGAAAGCATGCCTAGTGGTAACAATGTCAAGTCCCTATGTTTCGCAAGCATGGATTTTTGCATTCAACTTGTGGGAGCATTTACTTTCACAGCAATTACGTTTGAAATGCTTCAATATATGATGCAGCCCGGTATTGATAACAAGATTCCACATGTTCTGTAAGAGTTCTAATGCAACTCTTAAGAATATGTTTGGGATTCTTTCTTAAGTCCTCCATTTTCTCTACTGTTTTCTTCTCTAATCAAAGAACTTCCATTTACATGTCAGTCTATAATTTCTTACTGGTATATAATTTTCATGAATGATCTGGAACTACATTCTTATTTTCATTACTGTAGAATTAGAAGGTTTCATAAGAAACTTATCTTCCTATTGCCAGTAGCACTTTGCATAATAACTATTAGGTTGACTTAGATACCTGTCTTTCTTTCATATTTTCATAAAAGAAACTTTCCTTCACTTTGTGCTAAGCAAGCCTTCCTTTTCTGCCACCAAAACTTGATGGACGTTACTGACTGTTTGTAAGGAAACAGAAATTTGTCAGCGCTTTGCAGTTCAAGCACAGGGACTAGGTACAGAAGAACAATTTATTTTCAATGAGCATGCACAAAGTAAGATTTATGACTTTTGCAGCTCAGATGACATTCCTTACATAGTTGCCGAGCTACAGCAAATTAAAGGTATCCATGAATACTAAGGGGTGTGTTTTTGTAATGAGGGAGAAGAGACAGAAGCAATAAGAAGATAATTAAGGTAACAACTTGTGAAAAATTAAAGTGTTTCTGTCTTTCATTTTTGAATCTCTGAGCATAAACTTTGTAGTTGTTAATTTAATTGCTGATGTTCTCTGTATCCCTGAAGAATATTAAGGATTAATCATCTGGTTCATTCCAACAAGAGATAAGGCTTAAGTGAATTGAAATTTTACCAATTTAACCCTGTCTCCCTCCTAATAGGACATGATTAACTTTCTTCAATTAACAACACATAATTATTCTAAAGGCCTCATTGCACTTACTCCATTTTTCAGTTTTAGGTTGCCCTTTGCAGGTATTTCAAAACTGAATAAAAGGAAGGCTATATTTTTGTTCTGTATGATCGGTCACCTCCGTTCATCTGAATTACAAGAATTTAGATTTTTAACTCTTTTACTTGTTTTTACTCCTTTTTGTTTCTAATAATCTCTATGTGCACGTCTTGAAAATTGGTTCTGATTAGCTAAACATTTCCTTTAGCCCCTCTTTAAGGACAGACAAGTATTTATTTTCCAACCTAACTGTGCCAATCTGAGCAAATTTTCTTAATTATTTGTGGTTGACTACTGATTTACTGAACTCGCAATTTCATTGAGCCCTGTAATGCATAGCTGTTCATCTAGATATTAATGCATAATGTATTGTTTCATTTTAGAATAAAAGATAATTAAACGATTTGCATTTGTAAGAGACTTTGGTTTACAGCTGCACTCAATAAAAAATGCAGGACCTTTTTTATCTATCCTGGTATTTACTGAAGTGCTTTCCTGGTATCTTTCACTGGTCAAATAGTACATAGTTGCCTTTGGATCTGATGGATAATCAAGTAGCTGTTAATGGGAAAGCATCATTAATCTATTGTAAATGGAGAGAAAACAAAATAAAACTAGATATGAAGAAAATACATCTGTCTTCTCTGAAACCTAGGAGGTAACTGAAGTTTGCTGATTTGTGGTTTTAAAAGGAAAACAGTAGCATTTCCATGTCAAGTCCTTGAAACATTCCATATTCCTTACTCATTTTCTTTTAGGTCAGTGTGACTTTTAAAGATCAATTATTTTCCATTAGAATTTTTAGGATAATGATACAAATTTAAATATCTCTATACGAGACTAAAATTTTGGCTGTGTAGCTTATGAGACTGCCTTAAAATTGCATGGGATTATTTTCTGAGAACAGATCCTTAGTGGGACAGCATCCTACTAAGAGGCTTACAGTCAGGTCACCACTGTAGAGATCTACCTGAGTCATCTCTGGTAGATCTGCTGTCTGGGTTTCATCAGGGTTTTTTAGCCAGCAGTTCTCTAAGGATCACCTGGTGCTAGATAAAAGAAGCTCAATCTGTTTGAGGCCTAAGTAATTCTGCATTTATAGGTATAAGTATGGAGACCTAATATATATTACCAAGACTTCGGTAAGGAGCATCTTAGTTATTACTTCCATTTTCAAAGCTGGAAAACTCAGTGAATATTACCTTTTCATTGCGTGCCAGTTAGGTCATGAATCAGTATAAAGGTTTTGAATACTGGGAGATGCAATGTGGCTATAGAAAGCACTATTTTCATATCCGATTTTTGGAACAGCAGCAATCATTTCTACTTTGTAGGAAACGATCTTAAATCAATGTTACTTCAGCTTTTATATACAAGAAGGTACTATTTAATTTTCAACTACAGTAATTAAGTGCATTTTGTGGCATGTCTTCTAGTTTCACTAAACACAACATATTTTTCTGCATACTAATTTTGTGTCACTGGTAAAAGAGGAATTCGACCATTTGTCCAGAATTTTCCACCAGGCTGCAAAGAGGGCCACTCTATGTTCACAGGTTTATTTATTTCATAGCCATTGTAAAGTCAGGTTATTGTGCAGCAGGTGCACAATAACCATGAATACTTCTGATGCCTATGGATTTGTCAGGGTTCTGTCTTATGAAAATCTGTGAGGTCTAATCTTTTCTTTTTCTTCATTTTTGTTTCTGGATAACATTAAAAGACCTCAGAAGAAAGTTCAGTTATAGTTGACAGTTACTTTGTATTTGCGTGGGGCGTACTAGCTTAAAGAATCTGCATACTGCTGAAGGTTTTCTGAAGAATGTCCAGTAAAATACAGTTTGACAAATGGTAAAATATGTTTTTCCAACTGAATTATGATGGCAATGTTAGTAAATTTCAAATAGGATAGAATTGTGCCTACCTTTTCAGAAACTGAGGTTTTCTTCAGGATTACTGGATATTTACAATTAAATTGTTTTGAAAGGCAGTGCTATTACTTTGATTATTGTAGTTTGAACCAGCAGACGTTTCCTAGCTAATGCAGAATATTTTCTCATCATTTGGAGTCTTTCACGTGTCCTGATAATACGGGTGTTCCTTTAGCCTTGGCTACTTTAAAAACATGGATTACTGAGAAATTCGCTAGCTAATAAGCATAATATTAATGAGGTAATTTGGGCTGTCTTTCTAATGGCACTTCTAGCTAGTGGCTATCGGCTGTCTCACAGTGGGCATGGCATTTTGTGAAAGGCAAAAAGATTTATTGAAGTCAAAGTAACAACATTTGAGAACAAAGTGAACGTTTACGTACTTACTGTGGCCATCCAGTGTTAAAAAAACTCTAAGTAAAATGGCTTGAATTATGATTACGTTAATACTAATGTTCCAAACACCCAACAGTGCACTGTTGAGGAGATAGATCCCCCCCCCCCCCCCCCCCCCAGGAAATGGAAAAGGGTTTCTTGCACATTTCTCAGGAACAACAAGTAAAGATTGCTGCTGAAATTAGGAGGTAGTACCAGATGAAGCGTAAATCATGGGCTTGGTCCAGTTTGAGAGTTCCTTTGCAAACTAGATATGTATCTGTATAGGACCAGTGATTCTGAACATGAAATTAACCTGGATTTAATTCTAAGAAACTAAAGAAAAGGAAAGAAACAAAAAAAAGGAAAAAAAAAATGGTAAAAAATATTCCATGCCCCCCCATAATGAGTACATTGTAAGACTGGACATCTCCAGTTGTCAATATGTCACCAAGTACCCACCTAAAGTGACAACTCTTCCTACTACACATCAAACAAAATTGTATTAGGGAAGAAATTAATCAGGGCCTTTTCCATGCAATTAAGTTGCAGGGCTTTATTGAAAACTGCTTAAATCAACTATGATATACAGGGTTACAGAAGCAGGAGAAATCTTACTAGAAAGTACAATCAAGTATGATAGATGTATGACCAGGGAGATGTGTTTGTGTGTGTACACATACATATATGTTTTTATATATATACACATACACACTTAAAAGACATACAGGTTATTCTCTTTTGGAAACAAACAAACAAAAAATCAGCCTCCCTACTTTAACAAAAAGGAGATTGACATCAATAGGAAACAGAAACGTGGTATCTTTTCATGGGTCAGAAAAATTGTTTCCTTTCACGACAATTAAACATACTTGCTATTTTTATTATTTCTTGAAGTTCATGTTCATTATGATGATCATGACAGGTGGGCAAGGGAAGGACACCCACAGACAGCAATGGTTCTCTCCACCATTGCATTTTTAAAAACGTGTCAGGGCTGAATTGTTTGAAATTTTGCTCAAGAGGAAAAACACTATCAGTGAAATAATCAGCAAGTGAAATTACTTCAACCCCAGGCACTACCTGTCTTTTAAATGTCTGCCCTGGGTCCATCCTTCCAGCAGGCAGGCAGGAGTCTTATAATATTCATGTTAAATATAAGAAGTGCCTTAGACACTGTTGTTCATGCACCTGTGCATGCAGTTGTGGTTTCTGAGGTCAGCTGCCTGTTCACTAAGGTTGGCTGAGGAGCACAGCCTAAGCAGTGTTAGCATTTTGGGAAATACCCTAAATCAGGATGTCGATTAATACCTGTACAGCAATCATCTTGTCCTATTTCCTTTTCCTTTTGTGACAGATGCATTTTCTTTAACACAACAAAAAGCCAACTTTTTTATTTCTGCCACCTACATTCTGCATTAGTCACTTCTTTGGGGCTCATCACCTATTTATTCGCTTGCTTAGAAGCACTGATGAGCACCACTTCCTAATACGCTCACTGGAGGTGTGCCAGTAAAACTCTTCTGGAGGTTTCAAAACCTTTTTCAGAACATTTGCTTCTTTTCATCACCTGATCATCTCTACAGTGTAACCAAATCTGCTCTTGGAGTTAGAAAAGGATTTTTTTTTTTTCCTCAATAAAACCCAAAACAATTGTTTCTGCAAAGGCTGGCAAACAGAAACTTTTCACTGATTTTCACAGCTGTGATACACTAGTATGTGACCCTAGTCAAGGCAATATTACAGAAGTAATTAGAATGAAAGAGAGCTCATTATTTAAAATGAGTTAGTAAGAGGAGTGAGATATGAGTAAAGAACTTCTGTCGTTCTGCAACAGAAATCATTTGAGTGCTGATGATGCGCACAGGGAGAAATACTCAGAGGAGAATAACTTCTGATTATTTTTTTTTTTGTTTACTTGTTACATAGGTGGGTATAGTTTCAGATTTATCAATGAAAAGCCATAGGAAGACCACTATATCACAGACTTAATTGCAGTATCTTCCTTTGTCAGCTTTTGGGGAACCAGCTGGTCTGTAGTGTGAGCAATGCTGCATACATTCATTAGCAAGACAGCTGAGGGGAAGGGTCTCAGTGGGCTGCTACCAGCCTGAAGCTTCCACCAAGACCTACAGAATTAGCTCTATAGCATTCTTAGGTATTTTACACTGGTACCGAAATCTAAGACCTAGGCTTTCCTATTTACTGTAATACTATCATGAATGCAACTGCTGTGCTCTGGGAGGACTGCCGAAAATTTTCATCACGGAAGCAACCTCTGAGATGAGGTTTAATTTATTCTGAGAAACTCTACAGAGAAATCTACTAGTTAGTGGAAAAAAAAAATTAGTTATTGTATGCTCTGTAATGTACTGTGTGCTGGGGGAAAAGAGTGAAAAAAGAGCTGTACTGTTCAACTGTTTGGCTACTTTAAAAAATGAGGAGGAAAGAGAAAACAAGGTAGACGACTGAATCCGTAATTCCTTGAGATAAAAGGTTCTGATGCTGTTCTGTACTTTTCTCAGCATACTTCTTCAGTTTAGTCACTGGTTTTCTGCTGAAACAATCTCTGCAGTGCCAAAAGTAATTTGTAGGTTCCTGGACTTTGGTAAACTTATTTGAGTTAACATTTATCTTGTGGGGTAAAATTAAGCATAACACCGTAATACTCAGTTGAATTACAGGTTGTCAACCCCTTAAAAATTCAGGGCTGCTTTGGCCACTGCTCTCTCTAGATGTACTATATACAGAACATCCATGTGACCATATAACAGGACGTACTGTGTGTAAAGACTACAGTCATAGCACTGACAGCCTTCAGATGTAAATCTTTCATAATTCATTGCTTGAAGAGCTATTCATAGTGGAAATCTAGGATGAATGTAATCTACTTCAATTGTAAGTTTTGATACTAGTACAATTTATTCTAAAAGTTTAGAATGTATACCAACTGAAAAAAATGAACTACTTTGTTCTCCTCAAGTGTTTGGTTCACATTCATGTTTGATCTGGATGGGGAAGACTTTTTATGAAACTTGTGTTGTCGTCTACCCACAGAAAAGGAAACATTTAAACAACTAATTCCAGATTAATGCAGAGAATTTATCAGTGACTTTTATTGTTTTTCTTTGTCTGTGCTTACCTTTGTTTATTGTCTTCTGTAGTTATCTATAAGTGCAATATTATTGCTTTGGAGCATTAATTTTCTCCAGGTAAGTACTGAAACCCATACTTACGGAACTTCATTACAATTAAGTATGCGCTTAAATTTAAGTATGCAGTGACTGTGATTTCCTCTATGCAGACAGACCTCTACACATCTGAAATACTTTCTTCAGTAGGACTTTAAAGCTAGTATAATTCAAAATAAGATTAATGTAACATTAAGCTACTGACATACAGAATTTAAGTAAATCCCAGGTTTACTTTCTTATTTTGATATCTGTCAACTGTGACCTTTCTATGTGCTCCTAAATTTAGAGGGTTTATTATTCATTGAGTAATAAATCATGGTTTATACATATTTTTTTCCTTCTTTTGTCCCTGAAAAAAACATGCTAAATATGATACCTTGCTGCTGGTAGATTTACACCTTCATATCCAAACAAAAAGCAACTGAATATAGCTACAGAAACTGACTGGCTCATTCCACAGGTGAAGCAGTAAAACTCACTTATGGGCTGTCAAAAGCACCTGGTAAACAGATTGAAAAATATGACATTTCTTCTCTAGCATCTTTCTCTAAGGATGATTCCATATGCAACTTAAAAAAACAAGTGAATAGTAAACTAACCCAACGTTAGTGTGGTAATTATGATGCAGGTGTGTCTCAAAGTTTAAATGATAAAGTGTTTGGTCTTACTTTCTTAAGACTAAGGATTTATCACTAGGTAACTTATCCGTTACTATTATTTGTCTCACTATTACATATCCATGAGAAAGCAGGGTCAGCATTTTTAAAAAGTTGCTTGTAGTAGCCTGAGCCTTGCAGTTCTAGGATACTTAGTGCCAGAGTGTGGATATGAATTGAGTATGTTGCATTCAATTTTAAAGCAATATTCATAACTTTTAACTCACTTACGGATAACAGAATAGATGTCTGTAACCTCTGGTTTGATTTCAAACAATTTACTGAGTGATGAGCAGGCTACTGAATTTTAATTAGCAAATAAAACCTTGTGTTTTCATCAATTTGTGGGAAATACTGTTAATCGATGACATATGCATCCTGTATTACGTCAAGCTGCTGCTGTTTTTTCTTTCGAAATCATTCAGAGATCCAGTCTTACACTGACAAAAGGACAGATAAGTGAAACTCAGGTTTTCAGCAGCAGGCATATTGTTTGCTTGATGTTTAGTAATACAACAAGCTAATACGCTGGGCCAAAGAGATTATTGCTTCTGCTGCCTGCCTTCCTAGAGCAAAAGGTTACTACTAAAGGTGACAAAAAAAGTACATAGGCTCAGCTGCTAATGTTCACAATCTGGCATATTAGCTTGAACAGAAATTATGGCGGTTGAATTTAATATGCTAGGCCATTAGTGTGGTCTAACAGAGACTGGGTCGTGTTTAGTTCTGCCCCAGCCCACAGCAGGGCTGGCACACTTCAGTAACGGCTTTGGCAAAAAATTGAAGGTAGAAATGTCTATAATGAGTGCTATTAAATCTTTTAGACTGTGGGAGCCACTCCAGGTCATTCGTGTTACTCAGATTCCTTATTTGTTAGACTACAGAGCAAGCAAACTTTGAGGTAAGAATATTTTATTCGTTAAACGTATATTGCTAGCTAGATTTAATTATTTGTTGGAGAAAAGATTACTGAATTTCCCTCTAGTAATTAATATGCATTTCTAGAGCAGTTTATTATCTTGCATAAAACAGTGGTGCATGTAGTTCAAGAACATATCAACAGTTAATAGTTGTTTCGGCTGACCAGCAATGTGGGTAAATACATAAAAATGGGAATGGAAAAAAGAGTATGAAAATAAAAAGCATTCCGTGACTGCTAGAAAATATGACATAGTATTCAATTCATATGCTTCCCTTACAGAATTATCTTTTTCCCATTTAATATGGTAACTCATGTTTTGAATGGAAATTAAGGTCTGCAGTTCCTGTGTTTTGAATCTACTGTCTGTAGGGTTTTATGTAATTTTTTTTTTAATCAATTCAGGTACAAGAATTCTGTCTTTACTTCTGGCCAGGGTCTTTTGTTCTTTTATTAAAGTTTCAGTCAAAGTCATCAAGACTAAGAAGCAGCAATGTTGTACTGATTCCAGTTTCTAGATTTTCACTGCAATAGGCAACCAGCATTGTAAAAAATGACCTCATAATGATGTCAAAGAAAATAAAATCCAGTAAAATCTTTATCACATCTGAGTCAGTAACCAAACTAATGATATCACTGCATGAAGGTTAACTAACAAGAAGGGAAATTAAATACACACCAAAGTCGTTAAATGCTCATTGAAGAGCTATTGTAAAGAAGTAGCAAAAGACTTTTGAAGTAGGAATGCTATAGAAACGTTACCATGTTTTCATTGTTCTACCTATTACCCTCAAAACACACAAAAATTTGTGTGATGAACAATGTCAGCTGTGTTTAATAACAGTATATATAAAGGGTGTCTCAAGTTCTGCCCCTATAGCTTAAAGATGAATTAGGAGAACTTAATGTCTGTGGTCAATCCAGAGATAAGAATTTGTTCTTGAGGATAGAAGCTTTTATGTAGTCTTTAAAATGAGCAGTGCTTGTTCTTTTCAAGGTATAGCCACTGGATTCCAAGACAGTAATCTAGAGACATTGTTGCTATCTTTCTGGCTTACACTGTTGTTTTAAGGTGTCTCCTCTTTAATAGGTCATGCAGAATAGCCTACAGGTTGTCTTTTGGGAGGTAGGAGGCAAGGTTTTTAACTTACAATAAGAAAGTTCATTTAATTAAAAAAGGTACACAGCATACTTTAACTGCCTAAATCACTGTCATAGAATATTGTGGATGTCAACAGCTTATATAGTTCAAAATCAATTTGATAAACATCGAAAATAAATTAATA
This sequence comes from Gavia stellata, assembly GCF_030936135.1. NCBI lineage: Eukaryota > Metazoa > Chordata > Aves > Gaviiformes > Gaviidae > Gavia > Gavia stellata. Next base: position 15,269,356 of record NC_082611.1, on the reverse strand, counting down.
ATGGATGATTTAAGCAGAAGTGCTTGACACAGTTTGGTGGAGGTAAAAGAGCATAGCAGGGAAGTACCATTGTATAGTTGCCTTATTTCTCTTTCTCCAAACTTTCCAACCTTCAGACAATTCTGGAGGCAGACTCTTGGGACAGACAGACCTTTGATACAACCTAGTAGCACTGCTCATATGTTATATCCTTATGCTTGACAGTGCATTTCTGAAAGGTATTGTTTATCAGTTTTTACTAGCAGACTGACCAGATGAAGAAACTTTAGGAGCTCTGGGAAATCCTACCTATTTCTGGTACTATGAGCTTGCTATACAGGGAGCTTTCAGACCAAAAAGGGAGACACTGTGGTATCTTTTTGGATTTCATGATTAAACCTTTATTGTCATATATCTTTAACATGAAGTTAACCCCTAAAATTAAGAATGAGCTACTAGTCAATCAATTATGTTACAGAACTACACCATTTTTCTTACTCTAAGTACATTGATGCTTGCTAGGAAAAATAGCATAATCTTAAGAATTACTAAAGAATGTCATCGTGCTCCTATGTTGGTCTGGAAAGACTTACGGAAAGTAGTGGTGCAGCTATATGCTTAACATTAAAAATACAAGCTATCAAACATAAACAGATTCCATATCCTGCCATATCAACCTATTTAATCTGTTTCAGATAATCTGCCTTCCGGAATCTTAAGGGCAAGGAGGGAAAGAATCTGATTTGGTCACAAAACCAGCAGTCATTAACCTTGAACACTGAGCCACTGAACTTCTCATGGAGAGCAATGCTACTTAATAGCCCATAATCTAACAAGATTCTGTCTTGGCAGTATCTGTAGGTGATTTCCCCAAACACCAATGAAGCCATGAAGAAAAGTATTGCAAAAAAAGAGATAAGGCAGAAAGATAAAGGAATCAAATCTTGTATTGCTGATACGCACAGCTTTAACATCTAACACTAGTTCATTTCTAAAAGACACCACGGTATCTGACTCAGTTGTGATAAATTAAGAATAGATTCAAGAATCAGGTTCTGAACTGCATTCTGTGTTTATTCCAGCTATGCTGGTGAGTGCTAATAAATATATAAAATACCTGCTGTTGTGGAAAGATAATCTGAACAGCAAGCAGTTATGTTTAACAAGAAAAACATGTATACTGAAAAATACATATATATTGGGTGATACACATTTATAAATATACATGGAGTCAGTTTTTCAGAATGATTTCTCAGAATACTGAACGTGATCTCTAATTCAAAGCTGTACAAGAAGAAAAACAGCCTGCCAGCATTCCAGTGAAAGTCACCAATCCCTCAACATAAAATACATATTAACATGTTTTATCATACAAGTATCTTTTCTTCAAAGTCAAAATGTCTTGACCTTTTAGAGACAGCAGACAAATCTAGGTGTATTGTCATTTAGTTCATAGTTCAAAAATACAAACTGTGTTTATGCTAGAACCACAGGGTGTATTATTCTGGCAAGCTGTGTGTCCATTAGGTCATACAATGATACAGTTTGTTTATACCTGGTTGCAACACTGTTCTAAATACAGAGACATTCAAAGCAAGTCCTTGCATTCAGTACTATTGTAGTTGATTATACACTAAATATTCAGAGGCTTCAGTGTCAGTAAGAGTATACAACTGAAATGACATGGGCAGTATTACTCTCGTCAGTGTAGATTAATGGAAGGAAACTCATCTGATCGTCTTTTCAGCAGTAGTCTTATATGTTGAAAAGCTTTTCCTCATGCATATGCACAATGTGACAGTTGCTGAAGAGGACTGGGCTCCAGAAATCGGAAGCTGGACCATATGCTTAGTTATTAAATACACTGGTAGGACAAACTCTATCACTGAAAACATGTGTAGTACAAGATACCATTTCAATTTGAAAATGAATTTAGGGTAAATAGAAAGTTGTATCCTATGCACAATGTTGTTATAATACGGTGTTGCTATGGAATCAAAAGAAATTTTATGCAAACTGCTGGATGGTATTTTCTTTCAGAGTACTCGTACGTTGCATTTTTGTTAGGGATGACAAAATTGTGCTGAATGTGAATGAACCCACGTGGCAGGGTTTTACAGCACTTGTGCCAAACAGATCAGATGGAAATTTATGAGAGTTGCAGCAAAAGGATTCTACATCTTGCCATTAATGTCATGCACCTGATCTAGAATAAGAACAAAAATTTACTATGTGTAAGTATGTTTTTCCACTAAGGCTGTGTATCTTTAGAAACATCTTTCTACTTGGAAGAAATAGTTGTGTGAATGAATCCATAGTCACACTTGGCCATATACCATGTTAAACCTTCTTAAATACTTTTTTTGTTCTTTTAACACATGTATTTTAAGCACAGATATTTACGTTCTCTGAAACATAGACTCATCTAAAAGCACCTTCAACACTCTTGTCCCAGTGAAATAAGTGGAAGAAATTAAATTTCATCTGCACTTTAAGTGAAATTTGGTAGCATTTAAAATATCTCTTATTCCGTCTTAAGCTTAGACTTTTTTCTACCCCACTATTCAAGCAAACAACAGTCAGGCTATTTTTATTTTCAAAGCTTGCATGAAATACAAGTAGGGGACAGCACGAAGTGTAATCCATTTCCTTCATTCTGTATAGCTGAAAGTAACATAACAGTGTCTCATGTTCTATACCGATACCTCAAGATTATGAAATACTTCAGTCCTAACTACTTTGTCTTAGAAGGCAACTGTACTGTGATGGAACTTGAAGGGGGCTTATTTTGTCTTTTCACAAGATGAGCAAACCCAGAGATAGGAAGACTTCCACCCTCTTAGTTATTTTGCTAAAAATAAAATGGGGTAGCACTTTAAACATGGAAAACTCACAATTGTTTGGTAAAAGGGATGAAATACAGCCACCATCTACCTGAGAGCTACTGCGCTGTGGCGGGGTCTCTAACTTGGGCGGGCAGTCTTCTGAGGCGCCGCGCCAGGGGGCGCACGCGTTCCCGCCTGGCGGCAGCGCCTCGGCCAGCCCGTTCCAGAACATTCCGTGGCAGCTCCCCTCAGGCAGGTCTGTGCCCTCAGGCAGGTCCGTGCCCCCATCGCTGCCTCCCGACAGCTGTATCCAGGCAGAGATAAACGTCTGCCCGCTCTTTCTCTCGCACATGCAAACAAATATACAAATACACATGTACACAGAGCTTATATAAATATAACTTTGAAATAGAATTGACAGTATCCACCTAGTAAGCTGTGAATGAAAAAGTCAGCCATAAGCTGACTAAGTTCTCACAGTAACGGTGGTGTATTTGAACTCCTGGGTAAGTCTGACTGCAATGTAATCAATAATATTAAACCTAAGAAGAATTGTGAAATGCAATTGGAATCTGGTAGGAAGTGACAAAAAATAGTGAAAGCAAAATAACTCAAACTCCTGTGCAGTTGGTTAAAGCCCCTCAATGCTCCCTCAGCTGTCAAAAAGTTCACCCTACTTTTAAAAAGTATGGATATTTACAAAATGGCAATAGCTGTTTGTCAACAATGACATAAATGTTCATTTTGACTTAAAGAACAATTAAATGAACTTAAATTTCAGTATTAGTGTATTATATAGCTTAATAGAGATGTTTAAATTATTTCATGAGACACACGTGTTACCAAGGCTGGATTTTTACGATCCGTGTGTTGAATAATGATGTATTTTTATTGTTTGCATCTAATGCAACACATTAATTTTCTTCTCTTTAAAACTAGTTATTGTATTTAGGCATATGAATTCTAAGTTCTTAAAAAAATAAAGTAAAAATCCAAGTATCTCAATGTTTGACACACATGGAGGCATTACAAGAATGCTTTCTATTGCTGATCAACTAAAGAATACCAGAGAATTGTTACCTCTGTAATGCAACTTGAGCAAGGACAGATTAACCAGCTGTCAAACAACCAAAATTTTTATTGAGTGCATTTCAGAAATACTTTGTGAATATGGCAGAGTTTCAGGGCACCTCTTTTTATAATGTGATGAGGCTTGACCGTATCTCGGTTGCCTATCGCTTAGCTTTGTTAACAGCCAGAGAGTAGGTCTCTAGCTTCCCTCTTTTCTTACTAGAAATAACTATAGAATATGTTGTGTTTAAAAACATTTTTAAGATTGTACATAGTTGGTTTGGGGTTTTTTAATTATTTTGAACGGTAAAGAATTTTTAATGTTTCTTTTATAAGAGCAGCAGGGGAATTTCCATTTTGTGGTCTAGCAGAAAAAGAATTTGACTTGATATACTTTACAGTTGGAAAAAGTGGTGAAAGTAAAACATTTGTGTATGGGGAACAGTTTAGAGGAGGTGCCTAAATTCATAGCAGATAGTAGTTAATGTGGCTGAAGTCTGTTTTTAGTCAGTTTATATTATATGTAACATTTGTGAGGAGTTTCGGTTGGTAAGAGTTTTTGTAGAGTATCACTGTCTGTTGCATTTCCTAAAAAGCGATCAACTAATCAATTCAAATGGTACCACTCGCATTTATTCTCATTAAAAATAATAAGACTTTTGGAGTCTAGTCCTGTGGTTGTGCTATCCCATTCTTTGAGGTGAAACTGATAGCACCTGTTAATAACTGAAACTGATTTTGTTATTTTAGGTGAAACTGATGTTGTTATTTTAGGTGAAACTGATAGCACCTGTTTGACACTATCAGCTAGATTTGTTTGCTTAAAATGTTGCCTGATGTTAACTGTTCGTGTTGAAATTTTACATGTTAGGCATCTGCCTTAGAGGCCTGTTTATCTTTTTTTCACTTGAAAATTGCAACTATGAAAAGTGAAACACTTGCAAAGCTGAGTATAGGAAAAATACTGTTTTGCTTCTAGTAAAATTTGTCATAGTAATTTTAGGAAATACTATTCCAAAGCATATGAAATAAGAGTAACTTGAAAGTCAGAGAGTTTGGCTTTTGTCACAGTGCATCAAAGGATGTGACTTTGTCAAACAGTAGGCCTTTTGAGTATTTGTTTTTTGTGCACATTTGCCAAAGTTTTGGTACAGCTCTGCACCCGAATTCCTAAAAAAATGTTGCTAAAATGAGTACATTGCAGCCTAGGAATGGACAGGACATTCCTTGCACCTGTAGCTCTGAGTTAATACAGACTGGCTGCAGCTGGGTTTAAGAGCTGGATCTTAGAGCTCCCTTGGTTTCTTTAAATATCTTCCTTGCTTTACACCAGCAAATTTGGTGGAAGGAGGTACTCCATGTGAATACAGGCGGGACTGTATATTCTGTATGTGTACTGATTATGTGGCCAGTACAATGGTGTGCGAAGAGTTCACTACTAATACAATGAGTCTGAAGGGAAGAAAGGGAATTTTGTCAAAAGGAAGTTGGAAAGCTGAGACTGGGATAGATTGTACCTGAGTAAGGCAAAATGGAGCTCTGCAGAAGGTAATTTAACATTTTATTCTTTTCTCTAAATAGAGCAGTATGGTCCAGGCATTCCTAGATGCAGGAATTTACAGATATTTATTTTTAAAAAATATTATTAAGTCTTCTACATCCTAAAATTTAAGTCTTTATTTGGCAAGTAAGTACTTTGTGTATGCCAATACATATGAATTACTTTTTTGTGCTATCCCCATACCTGATTTCTTGGCTGAAAAAGAACAACTCCTGTGTTAAAACTCAGTAGATACACATTTGTTTATATATTTCAGAAATATTACCCTCTATGTATATGTGTATGCCCGGTGGAAGAAAAAAACAATGCATCAAAATTACTCTAGGGAACTAAGCTTTTTTGTGTTTTGCTTACTGTTCTGACAGTTGTTTTGTTTTTTTTCCAAAGCAATTGGAAAAAGTTGGTAAATCTCAGCCACCTGTTTGAATATTTCATAATGGTAGGGACAAAACTCTGCCTAGCTGTTTTGGCTAGTAACGGACAATTATAAGATGGCTGGAAAACCTCCCTTAGATTTTGTACCTGTGACAGCCAATTGAGTTAATTCTGTCCTGTAGATGTTGGATGCTCTTACATGCACAAATCAATTTGTTATAGTACTGCATCAGTAATTAGAAAATACTTGATTGTATATAGTCTTTATAGTACTGTGCTTAAAAGGCACAACAATTTTCTGTTCCTTCCAGAAGCTGAGGGAGGATGTTGCAGTGCCCTGCAACACCCAAGGATCTATACACTCTGTTAAATTTTTAACATCTGTTTTACCAAGCAGATGCTCCCATTATTCTGTGGGAAAAATCAGTTTAAAAGATAAAATGCAGAAACTGTTTTGGGGTTTTTTTCTAGAATTAGGTATACAAATTTCTTCTGATTCGTCAGAACAAGAAAAGCCATGAGCTGCACTTTCCGCAGAGTACTTGCCTGAGCAAAGCTGAAGGCAGTGGAGTTTGAGGAATAAGCCCTGTTGACATTTCATTGCTGCCAATATGCGTAGATAGATCCTTGTCTTGGTTTTCCAATATTAAAGCTATGCTGCTGTTTTGTGATGTACGTATTGCCTTGGAAGAAAGGAGATGACTTCTTATTTAAGTAGGTTAATAGGTCCCGTGGTTTCCAAAGCTGAATTGGTTTGGGTGGTGAACTTGTAAAGGCTTACTTGTTTCAACAGCATAGCAGGCTAGACAGGTTTTCCCAATGGCACTGACATTTACTATAACTTGTATGTGTGTATCTATCTTACAACTTCAGTGTTCTGTTCACCAGAGAGTTCAGCTCCGCAAAATGAGCCCTCTAGGTTTGATTGGAAGGCTTGGGATATTGTGGCTATCTGCTTGCTTGGCTGAAGGTAAAAACCTAAGAAGAGACAGAGGGGGTTGTGTACATAGAAAATTTATATCTGAGCACTTTTCTACTTTATCTGGGAAAATGTGTCTTTCTTCAAAGTCCACATGAAAACTGGAACTGATTGTTTCGTATGCACAGACTATTGACTATGTGATCTTGTTCTCTCACAATGAATGGGATACTAGGTTTTATTCTAAATTTTACAAACCATGCTCAAATTCCTGTGTGTACATACTCACACAAAGTTTTATGTGTGCTGAGCTTTTAAGAACAATAGGAAAAATGCTCTGCCCTTAGTTTATTACATGCATTAGGTAGGCAGACGGTGTATATGTAATATGAGAAAAAAATTTATTTAGACACATGTATGCGTACATACAGATTTATTCTTGATTGCAGGTGTTTTCTTATGTTGCTGCCATGTATCTTTATCAGTTACATCAGTATCTCTCATCTTTGCATTTTAGTGGTTATGAACCATTTCTTTTATTTACAAAAAATGTAGTAATTACTGTTGTACATTGTTGAAACAGTAATAATAATATTCTCTATGTGTACTTTAAGAAATAAAATCTTGAGAATGATTTGTGAAAGTATTTCGGAGAGAAACTCAGTTTGTGTCTACAAACTACAAATTACTTCTGACTAGAGTATTGATATTGTGAGAATCATTCATGTTCAGAGAAAATGCAATGACAATATTAAGATACAGAAAAGCTTGGAACTTCTTATGTCATTTCAGTAGCGATTTAGTGATTTTTTTTTTTTTTTAACTCTTCTATACTCTGATTGGTTTTAGAATCTTGACCATGTCCACGTTAAATTCCTTTAAAATGAAATTAAACCTACAGTTTTCTCCTTGGTAATATTCTAAGGTAGTATTTGGATTGAGCAATTGTTTAAAAGGTGATAAGAACTAGAACAATGTCCAAAAGTGCTTCTGCTGCATTATGGATTTAAGACAATGCCCTTAATACCATGCTTTAACTTTTGGTCAGCCCTGAGCTGGTCAGTCAGTTGAATTGATAGTCATTGTAGGTCCCTTCCAACTGAAACATTCTACTCTATGACCTGACTGACAGATATTCTGTTTTGCTTGGGTTTACTATTATTGCAGAGGACTAAGCATGCTGTGTAACTTGAACAATAGTCTAAACAGCAACAACTTGAACATTTGACTTACTGCAGGAAAATGTCTTTGCATCATTATAATAGTTATTCTACTGCTTGTTGCAGTTTATCCCATTAACAAATTGCGGACATTTCTCTGAGCAGAGCTACTTTCAGGTTCTGAAATGAAACCAGACACCTCTCCCTCGCTGGCTGAGCAAGGAAAACCAGAATAAATTAAGAAAATAATGAGTCCTTTATTTTTCTGAAAACAAAGTAACTTTTTTTTACTCTTCTGTAAAGAAGACTGTCATGATTGATTTCAAAATGAAACAAGTCAGGTCTTTGATGGGTGTATTTGGGAGCAATTATTTGAGAGCTCAGAGGTCAAGTGCAAAGGGGTTTGGAGCTTAAAGAAGGTACTTGTGCAATGGCCACAGCTTCAAAACACTGCCCTGCTGAATTTGTAAAATTTACAGGAGCCTGGTTCCATATGTCTGTTTGTTAAGGATGTCTGACAACAGTGCTGTCACGTGTTTTCAACTCTCCTTCTGTTCCATCCTTATCAGCATCATATTCAGAAAGCTATGAAGCAGGTTTTAGATCTAAGTCTCCAGATTTCTTGTCAACCTGTCTGAAAAGCAGCAAAGGTTGAGGGAGCATTTAAAATAATCCATCTCTGGATGACAGGAGAATAAAGAAAAGATTGAATGAGTAGAGAAAGGTGTAGACTAAAGGAGAACAGTAATATGGCACTTGGAAAAAGGAGGGGAAAGGATAGACAGGATGAGAAAGCAAGCAAGGAAGGAATAAAAGCAAAACAAAAAAGGGTATGTCAGATTTAAGAATAGAAAATACTGCAGGAGGACAGAATATGTTACGGGGGGATGTACAGAAATATACATTGGAAAAAGAAGTCAGAAGTGTTACAGTGTTCCCTGTATCTCCCTGCTGAAAGAATGAAAATGACACAGCATTTCTGCACAGACATAAAAAAAGCTGTATCTGCTACAAGTGGATTCTATCCCCAACTTTCTCCTTTGAATGAGCAGTTGGAAGTGAAGAGAATGTAGAAAGGAGGAGGGCATTACTTCTCTAATGAAGGAGAAAACGGTTTTTGGAAATCCTTACTTCTACCTCACCTTCATGTGTCAAACTTCATATTTCTGCAGTTCTCCAGGGAGCTTCCATGGAGTTTTGCTTCTGTATAATAAATGTTCTCTTTATTAATTCTAAAAGTTGAATGGTGGAGATTGGAAAATGAGATGATAGGAATAGTATTTTACTTTGTATGTATGTGTTTGCTCTTACTATTCTTTAACTACTTTGAAAATCAAGAGCAGTATTTTTAAAAGTATTGACAGTAATGATCCTTGTTAAAATGGGATATATGTTTGCCATATACATGGAGTTAATACTGTGCTTTGTAAAAATCTAAGTTTGGAATCAGATCAGGGAGTATGTTTTCCATTGTGCTGGAAGTCTCAGACAGGTCACTTCTTATTCTTTAGATCTCTTATAATTTTGAGTAAGATGATTTCTTTGTAGCGTAGTTTGCAGTTTTTGTAAAGTATTTTGAGGTTCTAAGATAAAAAAAAAATACTGGGGAATTTTGCTTTTTCTTTCCCCTCTAGCAGGAATCCATATGTTCACCTCTAATTCCTTGGAAAGGTAACCTGAAAATACTTACCTCCAAATTTAACCTGCATGTTAAAGGAACTGTCTACAGTGTGACTGGGTTAGTATTTTCCAGTAAATTACTTAACATTACTAGCAGCAAGCAAAGGTGCTATTATACTAACTGCAACACAAATACAAAAGCATCAAAGATAATGACAGCTGTTTGTCTTTTTCTGATGTTAATGCGTAACATGTGACTGGGGGCAGATAAACAGGACCAAGCATCAGTGCTGTGCATCAGATTTTCTTCACACAAGAATTAAAAAGTCCAAGAGCATAGAAGATGGAAAGATTAACTCTGCAGATCGTGTCAAATATATGTATTATTAAGATCTCATCACAAACCTCTCCTAAGCGGTTATCTGGCATCTCCTGATTAAAATAATACTGAGTACTGGAGATATTCAGGCATCTCTAAGGTACTTAGGTTTGTGTTCTTTATGTATGTCAGAATTCATTACTTTTTTAAAAAAAATCAGTTTGTGTCTTTCTGCTGGCAGCTTTATAGTTTTGAGATTTACTTGCTAACCTCATTTTTCAAGATAGTTTCTCAGAGAACTGAAAATCAAGCCTTCATATTTTCAGCTTGTTTTTTTTTTAATATATCAAAAATGTGCAGTTGTTCAAATTGTCCTGTGGCATAATTTGTTCTATTTAAAAATTTTGTCCTGGTTAAAAATGCAGATATGTATTTTATATATGACAATACTTGCTTACGAAATGGCATGCTGGGATGTACTTGGATTTAAAAGTCTGTCCCAGCACAAATTTTGTTCTCTTAAAAGGCATTGACAAGAAAAGGAATATTTTTATATTTGGTTGAGAAATGAAAATATTACCATCGAAGAACCAGTATTACACATTTTGGTTTAGAGTGGATAAAGGACTTTTTCTTTTCTTTCATAGTTTTGAAAATTAAAATCCCTTGGAATATTTTAAAACATTAACTGTGGTTAAGGGATTAAATGAAGCAAAATCGTTTGCTGTATGTTGAATCAATCAGAATTAAAGTTAATTTATAAGTGACAGGTTTTCTATGCACAGCAACTTTCTTTTAATACCTCTGGTGTAAATGACTCTTCTTTTTAATATGCCACATTACCTGTGTTTAATGAAGTGATTTAGGTATTTTGGGTGGGTTATTTGTGAATTTGAATTCTAAATAAGATGAAAATTGTTTTTCAGTAGTAGGGCTAGCTTTCCCAAGATGAGCTAGGTGGCAGAATTGACTAAGAAAGTGATGCTTAGTTATTCTGTAAGCTCTGAATGCCGGTTTGTTCACTGAATCATGTAAAGTGCAGTCCGTTTTGACTTTTATACCTTATGAAAAGGAATTATCTGTTTATATAAAATATATTTTGTAATATTTTATACAAAATACCTTGAAGCAGGTGTATGCTAATTTTCAAAAAGCTACAGGCTCTCAGTGAGATGGGAAAATGCATCTTATTTTGCAAATCCAGTATGGTTATTTAACAGTTCTAGTGATACAATTATTTTTCATGTGTATTACACAATGCAAGGTCTACAGAAGGATTCTGCTGATAGCATGTTTCCCTGAGGTTCTCTGCACTGCCTGCTCAAGTTTGACTGCTTTAGTCACTCAATTTTTACTGAGGACAAAGGTGAAGAGTGGATAGGAAAACAAGGATGACAGATGTTTGTCATGACTGTTTAATACTCTACCGGACAGTTCTTGGATGCTAAGATGGAGAGCGTGGTGTGAAAACAGAGTAAGAACAGGTTTTTAATATAAGTATGGTTGAGTCAGCGGCTTTAAATAAAAGTATGTAGCTATTAAATATGAAGTAGTGGTTTACTTGTGAACGTCAGCAAAAGAAGGTATGTTTCCCATGAAGCGTTCCTATTGGCAATTGTTACACTTTAATCTAGGAAAAACGTCACATCATAACTCCCTTCAGGTCCATCTTTTTCAAATAGGCTAAAAAGGACTCTGGTTTTGTTATATTGGTGGAAGACTAGTCAAAAAACATATTCTGGCTTTTATTTGCTTTTTTTTTTTTTAACTTACCTCCCATATCTTTGTCTTAATTTCTGTCTGATGTACTAACACAGCTCTGAAGGCACAGAGAGATAATGTTGTCTGGAGGGACTGAGTATGCATAGCTGGGAATCAGGAACTCCTGGAGTTTTTACCTCAATTGTTTCATTTTATTACATTTGTTGAGTCGCTCAAGTTCTAACTCATTTTTCTTTACATAAAGTTGATGATAACAGGTGCTGATGATGATAGGTAGTGAGAATCGTCATTGTTACTGTACTGGCTCATTAATCTTTTTGTAAGATCCTGTTCTGTGAAGGACTGTTCTAGCACTTTCAGACTACCTGATGTAGTCTGTGTATGTAAGAGAGTCCTTACATCAAATGTGTGTTGCAGTTCATTCTGGAATACCAGTTTCAGTCCATGATAGCAAACAGCGTAAAGTAGAAATAAATACGATAATTAAAATTATACTGATAGATGATGGCAGACCAGAACATGTATTGTTCTTCATCCAAAAGGCCTAGAAGGATGTACCAGGTAGAGCGACTGGGCATGGATTGGTAAGCAGAATAACCTTTGACTGAAATCTGTGTGAGAATGCAGCTTTTTTGTCAACGTCTCTTCTTAAAGGACTTATTTAAAAATAGTCTAACTGTGTAAGCATGAAGATTTTTATTAGACTACTGTTACAGAATCAGTACTGTACCTGGAATAGAGATTACAAAGTGCTTCCATTCTGAATTCCACAATTTAAGGTACCTGATATAGAGTCTTTTCATTTGCAAATATATGTTCTGTTACTGAAGTAACACAGGGTGTTTAATGGAATTGGCTTTTCAGTAAAAGGGAAACAATATTGAATTTGTTAATCTGATATTTACTCCAAGAAATAATCTTGCTTTATACAAATGGCCTGCTAGGAAACAATTGTTATCCAGCTCCCTTTGGGTATAATCTCCCTTAGTCAATATGTGCTTTTAAGATTAAATTTGCAGTTGTACTGTGTTTTGTCCGTGCTTTAAAATTACTGGTGTATTTCTGTTCTTTCTGTTCTATACAGTATACTTGTTGAACACAGACCTTCATTACCTATGATCATGACCCAGTTATGTTGAGTTTACTAACTTGGTTAATAAGACTATAAATAATAATTCATGGTCGTCTTTTGTAGTTAGCAGTGGTAGCCTATTATAATTTTCCTTGGCAGCACATATGGTGGGTGATAAACTAACTAATAAAAGTGCCACATGGAGCATAGGTCCACTTTTATTTTTTTATGACTATTTCTTTCATCTGATAGATAATTAATGTGCAAGGTTCAAAATTGTTTTGCCTGTGATTTCAGCTTCTGCTGATGTATTCTGAGCTGTAAATGTTGTGTGAAAACAATGATTCCCTGACTAAATCAGCTGCATTTGTTCAATGACCATAGTATAAGAACAGCAAAGGAGAGGTTGTCAAAACACTTTTTAAAGAATTTTTTTATTCTCTCTGAGTCCTATTGGTAGTTCTTTTAACCGAGATTAAAAGTAACTGTAAATTCTATGATAGGTCTTCTAGCCAAGCAAATGCATTAGCTTCTTTTTTCTTTCATTTGCTGTTCAGAAGGTCATGCTCTTTAGTTGGCTTTTTAGTCCAATCTTCACAAAGGATGAGATGCATCTTGCAGTCTTCTGCTTGTAAGCTGGCTTTTCAGGTGTCTGTCTGCTTCAGTAGAAGCAACTGCAGCTCTTCTGCTAGTTTGAGAAATTCAGTGAAACTCCAGGTTGACCTTGGACAAAGATGAGAAAAGGGATATCCATTTTGTACATCCCATTTATTGTCTCTCCTGTCATGGAAAGAAATCTTTGTAGGGGTATTGCTCACATTAAAGTGAAATAACTTTTCCCCCCAATCCTCATCTTGTAAATCTGATACTTTATGGTTCCTTGAGTGAAAATGGTTGACAGAGTACATCCCAGATTGCATTTGTAGGGTTTCAGCCTTTCATCTTAGTTAAAAAATATCTGTATTATAATAAGCATGTTAATGCTAGTTTTCTGAGGCGCTAGTCTATCACTTCTGTCCCCTTCCATAATTAAGTAAATCTACATTTCTTGGGTCAAACTTCCCATGTATGATCCCTTCTATTGTGTAGTTTCAAAATTCTGGTAGTACAGAGACAGCCGTATAGGTATGTAACCACTATATCAAAGAGAAATCTTCAGCTTCGCTATAAATACTCATATATTTGGAGCACTGTAGGGAGTCTTAATGAACAAATGCTGCCAGGCTCTAACCTCCAGCTTGCTGTTGTCTTCTCAATTACACCTGGCTGGATTTAGGTGAATCACTGGCTGTGAGATAGATTCAATAATTTTTCAGTGAAATTTCTTCTGAAGGAGGAAGTGCATTTCCAGATTTACAAGGAGAGGTTCTTGAACTTTGAATGTTTTCTCTTTTCTCCTTTTGCTTCCAGCTTGTTTGTCCTCCTTAATTTTGCTGCCTGGGCATAGGACCTTCTGATTGGAAACTTCCATCCGGCTGTGTAGATAACACTGCATAGAAAAACATCCATTTCCTAAATGTATGAACAGTATGAACAACCATTCAGGATACTTAGTGAACAGGTATTCGTAGTGATGCAACAGGTTTAGAGAGTCATTACAGTATGGTTTTTTCCCCTCCCTATGAGTAATCAGGGAATACATGTTGAATTGCAGTGAGGGCACTAAACGTGAGGATTGCCATTATTGACTGCTATTTATTTATCTGATAGAGCACAAGTTCCCACCAATTTGTCACCACAGGGGAGCATTTTCATTGTATGATTTAGATTTCAGTTTTGTAGTTAGAATTCCAGTAATGTTAAATAGATATGTTAAATATTCTTACTGACTTAGAGGTGTTAATTTTTTCTTTTGTAATCATGCTTCACCATTCTTGAACACTGTAGCCCAAAAAAGCTTCCTTAAGAAAATAATCAGCCTGTCCTATGAAGAGAAGGGAAGAGTAGTGGATGTTACATACCTTGATTTTTATCAATGATTTGAACACATTCTACCCTAGTATTCTTACAGCCATATTGGTGAGTTAGGGAATGGATAAATAGATGGATAAGTCAACTGAAAAACTGATTTGACTGCTGGATTTAAAGGGCTGCGATCAGTGGTTTAGATTTCACTTGGTGGCTCATTAGTGGTTGTGTGCCTCAGGGTTTGATACAAGGGGCAATACTGTTTTATGACAAAGTGGACAGTGGGGTGAAGTGCACTGTCAGGAAGATACCAAACTGGAGGAAGCAATGTGTATGGTGGAAGACAGGGCTGCTCTTTGGAGGGGCTTGGATAAGTTGGAAAAGTAGGTTCATAGAATCATAAAATGGTTGTGGTTGGAAGGGACCTCTGGAGGTCATCTGGTCCAACCCCACTGCTCAAGCAGGGACACCTAGAGGCAGTTGCCCAGGACCATGTCCAGATGGCTTTTGAATAGGTCCGAGGTGGGAGACTCCACAACCTCCCTGGCCAACCTGTGCCAGTACTCAGTCACCCTCACAGTGAAAAAGTGTTTTCTGATGTTCAGATGGAACCTCCTGTGTTTCAGTTTACAGAATCACAGAATCACTACGGTTGGAAAAGACCTGTAAGATCATCAAGTCCAACCTGAAAAAAAAAAAAAACAAAAACAAAACAAAAAAAAAAAAAAAAAAAAAAAAACACCAAAAAAAACCACATAACCCACGCAAGCCAACCACCACACAACAACAACAAGGCACAACACACCAAAAACCAACCCACCCAACACCACACAGCACCATGTCCATCAAGCTACATCCCACAATGCCACATCCACACGCTCCTTGAATACCTCCAGGGAGGGTGACTCTACCACCTCCCTGGGCAGCCTATTCCAATGTTTCACTACTCTCTCAGTAAAGAACTTTTTCCTAATATCCAGCCTGAACCTCCCCTGGCGCAACTTGAGGCCATTTCCTCTAGTCCTGTCACTAGTCACTTGTGCCCAGTGACTGTGTTCATGTCACTGGGAACCACTGAGAAGAGCCTGGCTCTGTCTTCTTTTCACCCTCCCTTCAGGTGTTTATATACGTTGACAAGATCCCCCTGAGCCTTCTCTTCTGTAGGCTGAACAGGTCCAGCTCTCTCAGCCTTTCCGCATATGAGAGATGCGCCAGTCCCTTAATCATCTTAGTGGCCCTTTGTTAGACTCTCTCCAGTATGTCCATGTCTCTCTTGTATTGGGTATATTAATCAGTATTACTAAGTATTAATAATGTATTTTTTTCCCCTTTTGATTTGCTTAGAGTATGTTTGGTATTTTAGAATAGAGGATTCTTCAGTGAATACTTTGTCTTCAAAACTGTTTAGCTGTGGAACTGTGGGTCAAGCTGAGTTTTTTTACTTCTGTTCCCTTCTCTGACACAGAGCTGGGATATTCATAGTTAATAGTGCATTTATGTTCAAATCACACATATGTATGATTGCTCTGTCCGTTTTGTAGAAAGATGCCTAAGGAAAAGATCTAAGTTGTTGATGGAGAGGGGGATTGGACCTGAGGTGTAGAACTGTGCTGTTAGCCATGCAGACTTGTTCCAAATAATCCTTAAATGGTAAAGCTTGCAGAGACAAAGCACTATAAAGGGAAAAGATTTAGTATTAAGAATGTGAATCTGAAGGTTTAGACACTTCTGTATTTCACCAGCAATAGCAATTTCCCTTCCTGGGGAAAAAAAAAAAAATTAAAAAAGAACCTGATGTGCTTTTTGGTTCCTCACAGATCTTGAAAGTTTTTTTTTTCTTTTTTAAATGTTACAGTCTTAATAATGAAAGGCAACTTCATGGAATTATGACAAATTTAAAAATCTGTTTTGTTTCCTTTGGCAATGCAATACTTGGATGATAAATTACTTGATTCTTTATGTTGTTCAAATGCTTGTGGACACAACGTTAACATAAGGAAAACTAAACTGAAAGCAATTTTATGCAGCTTTTTTTACTATACCCTTGAGCATTTTCTAAGTTTGCATTTAATCACAGAATCTTGGCCATGATATTTCTGACAGGTAATTTCCTTAATGCAGTTGACAGAGATGGATTACATGGAAGCCTATTGGATCCAATGCTTTTGTGTGCAAGTGATAAGACTAGATTAGGGTTATCTTGCTCTGAGTGCCTGGAAAGATACAGTCACCTAATAATTCCCCTGGTAATATGGACGGTTTTGTGGGAGCAGCAATTCATGGCTAGATGCTGGCCTGCAAAAGTATTACCAGATTTTATTGCACCTTGAGAACATCTGGGGTGATGGGTGTGTTTCTGTTACATGATATCAAAATTGTATGTCAGAGAAAGACAAATGTATTAAATGTTTTGCAGATTAGAAAAGTTATAAGGCAAGAGGCAGTCACACATCTTAGAAATATTAATGGGATTTAAAAATAAAATTATTTTTGTCATAACCATGAATATTATTCTTATTTTGCAGAGAAATAACAAAACAAGTAGCATTTAGCTTTTCAGCTGCTGTAACCATTCATGTAAGAAAATTGCTGTTGTCTTGCTGCCTTATTAAAAGACCCTAAGCTTGAATGTTCATAACCAGGGATGCTTTTTGAAACAGAAATGAATTATAAATAGCAAAGTCTGAACAAATGTTAGATCTCAATAATATTCTTCTGCAGTCAAGACTTTCTGAACACTTGAGTAGAAAGTGTATGCAAAAGCTTGGGTGAAATAATTAAGAGCCATCAATGTATACCTTATTTTTATTTACTCGTAGCAAGCATTCATTTCAGTTGAAACAGGATTTTTTCAGTGATCTCCAAGATCATGACAATTTTATAACTTCTTCAAACTTCAACTAGACTAAGAAAATAAATTTGATGGGCTAGTAGCTAACAATATTGCAGTCCAAGCATCTGTTAGTGGTCTCTCATTTGGAAACAGACTTATTGGAAAGATGAAGGCTGGAGAAAAGAGGGGGTAGTATTCATAAAACATAGACTCCTGACACTCCCTCTATAATCAGGAAAGAAGAGAGATGCGCCTTCAGGAGACAATTCAGACTAAGAGTCTAGTTTAGATGGTCTGAGTCGCGTCCTGTGGGATCCTCTTTGTATGCCTCAACTGATTACTGAGAGGACTGAAATGAGCAGCTTCCCTAAGCTGAAGTTAGCTTTTGTGAATATTTTCTGGAATAGTGAGCTCCATAGATTCAAGATACAGAATGGTGTTCCAGGTTTTACAGCTTTCTAGGCAGTAGCGTTTTGCTCCGCTGTCTATATAAAATGTTCAGAGGCTTTTTGGTGGGGATTTGGAGCAGGGGATACACGTACAGTATTTCTTGGCATCATGGCTCTTTGCTTCTTTCTAACTAGTGGTGTAAAAACTGTTGTCATATGTTATTTCTGGAAAACATAGCAAGTGGGAAAGACCATCCCTAGATTGCAGTTAAAAAAGAAAGAAAAAACAAACCAATCCCAGACTGCCGGAGAATATTTGGGCTTGGTGTGGTGGGGAAGCTTTGTGTCCTGAAAGATTCTTTACTTTACATCTTGGCCCAATAAAATATATTACTTATCTTTTCCTTGTGTTATTTCCAAAGGAAAAAAAAAAGACACTTTATACAGAGACTGTGTCATGAAAAAGGATCACGTAGGTGTTTAATATATGCTGTGATGAGTAATTTTGGTCATGGTACATCAGAAAGCTACTTTCCCCCACCTTCTTTCTAATAAGAATTTTAATCCATTGATGACAAAACCTCTAAAGTATTTCCTTGCTGCATTGTAATACACTGTGACGAATTATGTCTCAGGAGTTGTAAAATTTTCTCATAGCTTGTAATACCTCATTTAATGAATTGATCACACTGAAATGTAAAGATGAAGCAGCATTTATTTTGTATGTTATATTGCATATAATTTTTAGACTTGACATTTATAGCCATGGAAGCTGTTACTTTACATATCATTTTCAAACCATATCAGCCTTAAACACATTTAAATTTAATAAGCAAGTAGATTAGATTTGCTTTTAAGCTAGGCATATCATTATAGTTTGTGTTCCCTTCAGTAGGGCACATGCTTACTATTAAATGCAGTATTTAGTTGTCTTTTAAAACCTAAAAATAATAAAAGGGGATGTAGTTATGAAAGTAATTGAATATAGAGCTGTTTTGGGGGACAGTGCCCCAGTCATGATTTTTGTAGGATGTAGACATTAAAGTGTTTTTTATTAAAAATAGCCCTGTTTTGAGGAAATATTAATGTAGGAGCTATATGTGTTTCAGTTATGAAATACAAATCTGTCATAGTAACATATGGCCTGATCATCATCCCCTGCAGAAAAAAATCCATGGGAGGGGAGAGCTTATTTGGAAACTCTGCATGATTTACCAGGCAGATTTTCTGATGCCTCATCTTTCTCATCAGAAAGAATTTGTAGCTGCCAAGGAGGTGGATTCTTACAGCCTTCTAACTATTTGAATGCCTTACCATCCATAAAAAATATGTTCTTAGTAAAAAGGCAGCCCTTCTTTCTTCGATCCTGGCTTCTTTCAGCACTAAAGAAACTTCACAGAACATCATGTGGAGAACCTCTGCTGTCATTGTGATCTGTCTGTGACTCCCACCTTGGAATTTGGTGGATGTAGAAGCAGCTGAGAGAAACCTAATGAAAATCTGAACTTTATAAAATCCCAGTGGACTTTTCTCTGGAGATTACATTGCTTTTCCTAGTGTATCTGCTAAAAGACAATTCCATCATTGTACTCGTTACTATGGCACAAATGTAGAGAGGATGCACAAAAGAGGCTTTTCACCTTAACTCAGTCATTGTTTTTCGTTCTTTTTTAAAGATCAGTTTGGAAATATGGTACTGAGTTTTCCAGACTTTATGAAAGTATTTTTCACTTTTTATCAAAATAAGGCTGATGCCTGTTTTGCAAAGTCCTTTCACTAAAGTGGAAAACTTAAGCAGAAGACCTTGTCTTAGAAGAATATAATTTTAAAATTACATTTTGAGGGGTTTGTTTTGGAGTTTTTGTTGTGGTTTCTCCCCTTAAATGCCTTATTTCACATTGTGTTCATGTTCATAGAGTAGTTCTTTGGGTTGTAGGTAGGTTTTGGCTTTCTGGTCTGTCTGCATTCATAGTCCTACTCAGCAAATTAGTAGACTTGATAGATCTTTCCAAATCCAAACCTCTTCCTATATATTTCTCTAGGGAATTGTTTTGTCTATGAGCCATGCAAGCTAATATTTAATGAACCGGAGTACACCAGACAAATCAGCTGAAACATACAATCTGGTTCAAGTATAAGTTGCTGTGCAGTAGCTTCCTATAAAACCAACCCAAAAGCCCTTTCTGTTCTTTTGTACAATTGGTTAATGAAAGGGAAACCAATACTAGTAAAAAAAAAAAAAGTGAGACAGACCAAAGATTCGTGCATGTTGCTTAATTCTTAACATGCAATGTGTCATGCTTTTGGCCTAAGCCAAATAGTAGTGCCTCTCAGACCCTGGCATGCTTCTGGAGACGGCACATGACAGCAGCTGTTCCAAACAGGTAGATGGAATGTAGCTACCAGTTCTGGTGAGGTAGCGTTTTGTTCACGGGGAAAGGGACTGTAGTGCTATAAAACAGGCCTGTTCTGATTTGTTGCATAGCCATGAAGACCACCTTTCGTAACGGGATGATGGTAAAAAATAGACAGAATCCTTATAACTAAGGAACAATGTCTAACAGAACTTGAGAACTGCTTGGTTTCTTGTCTTGGCTGTTCCTCTGATCTTACTACATTTAAATGTATTTTGTGCCTCATCCATAAAGTGCTTCTTAAATCAAAGCATCTCCCTCAGTTAACTATTATTTACTATTTCTTTAATGCCCTTGCATATAAATATATGGCTATTCACATTGTAAAAACTAAGCTGTAATGAAAGCAGACTTCACAGGCACATTAGAAGATGGACGAGGTGACTGAAGTGGGCTACAGATTATTTAGCTGATAAGCTTTCAAGGAAGAACAAGATTTAGTAATAAACAGGGTAACATAGAAAAGGCATCAGAAAAATTAGTTCTTTGCCATGCAGTTTGTAAGAGTGTTATTTAAAAATTAGGTACATAGTTACTGTTCATACTAACACGTATAAATCACCGTGAATTTCATTCTGTGCATTTCACTAGATTATGTGATCTTTGAACTTTTGTTGATCATTTTTTCAGTATAGAAGATGGGCAATGTACGGTGTCAGCAAAATGTGTCACGTAGTCATGAGGCATAACTGAAGAATTGAATAATTTGTTTCATGTCTTGCTCGTAAGGATAATTAAATGGAATGGCATTTAAGTTGATGGAACTACAGGGGTGACCACTGGCTAAAGAACTGTCTCCCAGTTTTTTTCGGTAAAATGATCATCAGTATTTTGTTAATTTCTCCCCTTGTAAGTGTGTGTTTTAATATGCTTACTTTTCCTAGTACTTTCAGCAGGAATAACTTAATTACAGGGAATAGAAAATAATTCTAAAACAAAATAATTTAAATAAGAAAGCATATATTTGTGGAATCTAACATGTTGTATCTTTCATTTAAATACAACTTTTTCATTCTTTTATTCAAAGAAAATATGCTGCACAGTGAAATTACACTTAATAACATCAAAAAGTAGTAAAAAAACCCCCACAAAACTAATTTCTGGAGGTTTGTAGCAATGCATCTTTAAGTTTACCTCAACATTGAAGGGGCCATTTAAAAAGATAAGAGCTTAATCCAGACATCAGTGATGATGGTTTCCTTCAATATGATAATAAATATACCGAAGTACCCTTTCATCTTTAATAATTCAGGATTCATTGAGCTTTTAAAGGTTTTCCTGTTCTGTCATTTAAGGAATCTGATAGCAATTTGTTAAAAATAATACGAGACGTCTCGACAATAGTCCAAGAAATTGCGCAATATGTAAAGGATGCTATTTCAGAATGGAAGTTGGTGATATCTACAGCACTTCTATAAAGGTTTAAAGATTTTCACCTTACTTGCATATCTTCTCAAAAACTGTAACCATTAGGATGACTTCCCATAAATTATTTGGATGGCATCCCCATATATCAGTTATTTTATAAGAAACTCCTCAACCCTCCCCTTGAAATTATGTATGAGAATTCTACAAAGGAAGCTTTGTACAGAAGTAATATATTACTATGATTTATCAGGGGAAAAAAAAAAAATCAGAATAACTGTTTATGAACAATAAAGTACTTCTCAACTTTTACAATTTGTACCACCATGATTTTCCAAAAGGTATGCATTTGTGTTTGTAGGACAGTTAACAGAATTGATGATGATTTTAAGGTAATTATAACATTTAAATGCTGTTATTCAGTTTCCCCTTAAATGTGAGGGATGAAGTATAATTCTTTATAATTGGAATATTTGTTTGTTCGTTTTGCCCTGAAGGATACAGTTTTTAAGCTGAACATTATTTTATTTTTCATAGTCAAAATATTTTCAAGCAAGTTACTCTGCTACAGATTATTGTATGTCTTGAATATATTCCCTTATGTTTAGAGACCTATATGGATATGAACTATGAGAGCAAAGATGCCTACTGTTATCTGAGAGCAGAATCTGAATTGAGATTTCATGCTTTGAAGAAAAAACAAATATATAGCTGAAACTGAATGAATTAAATATGCATATTCAGTAATTATGGTGTTCATTAAAACTAGTTAGCAATTACACAGTGGACTTCCTTTAAGAACTCCAAAAATCCAGATCCAGTTGCTGGCTAGTAAATAGTGTGATGTGTCCCTGCAAAGCCAGATGACATTCATTGAAGCAGCAGGTCAGTGCACAGTAATTTCTGAGATTTCTTAGGTATTGGCTTCACTTTGAGGGGCTTGGTTAGAAATATTCTCAGACTTCTAGGATTTCTGTTTGTGAAAAATAATTTTTTGCAGTAGCTGAGCAGAACTAAGCATTGGATCTGAGTTACGCATTACACTACTCCAAGTTGCTATGGGTTGTCATGGTAACATTTTTAAATGGTGGTGGCTGTGGCTTGACATCAGAACATTTTCTGTTAAGTGAAGATTTTTCTGAGATTATAATGGAGTGTTTTAGTGGGTGGACCTTTTGTACTCAATAAAATATTTAGTAGGTTGTAGTAAATATTAATTTGTCATCCCTTCAAGATAATACACCATGCTGTGTATTTACAGTTCTGTGCTAGAAGAATGGTATTCCTGGAAAAGAGTTAATCTATTCTTAAGAGTCAAACTTGCTAAAAATAAATCTGCTAATAATGCTTTAAATAGTCATTGTTGAAGTTGTTTCACTTTATCCTTTCAAAATACAGTATGGCATATAGATTAAATTTGCTTCAGCTTTTTTATGCATTTAGTGAAGTAATGATTTTAGTACTTATTTGTATTTAAAGCTTAACTTAAACATCTTTACACTGGGAGTTTCTTGTTTTGAGTGACTGAAAATAAATGCGTTTACAATAGCTTATATTTTGGGAGGGCAGTGGTAGAAATGGTTTAACTAAAAAGCTGGGAATGGAACATATCTGTCAATCCTATGTTAACAAACTTTGTTACTTACCATATTGTATTTGAGATGAAGCAATGTGAATGCTGTCTTATCCCTCACTTAGATAAGCTTTCAAAGGTGATCCTCCAAATCATGTCTGCCACAGAGCAAGGATTTGCTGAGAGTGACAAACACATGCTCACTACATTTCCTGTATGCTTTTCAATAAATGAATTCCAAGGCTCCTGACAGAAAGGAAATGTCTTAGAAAACTCTCAGTAGTACACTTCAATACAGCAGGATCCATTGAGTGAAAAGCAGAACTGTTTTTGCAAGTCAGGATTTATAAACTTTAATAATACAGTTATTGGGAAGAAATGGAAATTTAGTTTAGAGCATTTGGAGAAATCATCTTGACGGGTAATACTAATTCATTTCTTCTTGCTATTGCACTGCTTCATTGATAGTTCACACGGTTTGATGGCCTTTTGGAGCCAATTTAGCCCTTTGTGGCTCATCATAATCTCATCCTTCATCCCTGTGATTTCAGAGGCTTTATGGAAATACCATGCCAATGTGTATGTGCTTTAGCACAGCTGATAACAGTGTCTTAGATGACCCCATCAATCTTAACGACATTTTCTACTAATCAGCAAGAGGCTTACACTTTATTTTTCGTTTTAGCTTCTTCATTACCTTTTCCTCTTATCTATCTATCTATCCATCTATCTATTAAAAAAAAAAAATCAAACGGTGCTTTAGCCTTGCCATGCTAAACTCAGTCTTCTCTGTACCCACCAAGTATTTTTTAACTGTGTGCAGTTTTGCTTCTTCATGGTCACTCAGCTGTTTTTCTCATAGTTTACTCTTTGCTGATTTAATTGCTTTGTCCCTACTATTTCCCTACCCAAGGTTAATACACAAGGGGTTGCCCTGTGGCCACCTCATAGATCTAAAAGGTGCAAGATGCTCAGAAATTAGAGAAACCTACTTTAAACCACACCTTTCAATGTCATCTTTCTTGGAGTTAAATGGAGGATACTCAGGAAGCAAATACATGACATAAGAAAAAGAAAATTACAACCATTTTTATACATGTAGGGTAATACAGAATTTGTCTTCAGCTGTGATTGGTGTGTAATAATTGACTGTTTTTTTCTTTTTGTTTTACCATTAACAATATGAATTTGGAATTTTGCAACAATGACTGGCTTTCCCAACTTCAGAGTTTTTCTTACTTTAACTTTATTTCAAAAGGACACTGCAGTGTATACTTTTATTGAGCAATAAGAGTTCATCTTTTCAATGAAGCATTAAGATTGGATGTATTTATTTTTGGTTTTGCATTTTTAAAAAAATGTCATTTATGGAGAAGTACCCTGAGTTCTAGAAAGCAGTTTCATTTTATCAAACTAAGCCATGGACTCACCTTGGATTACAATTTTGCCCCAAATGGGGAGAACATAGTATTTTTAACTATATCATCATCTAGAGTGGCCATGAAACGTTATGTGACGTTAGAGAGAATGCAAGGAACACAATAATAATAGAACAATACATTTCCATACGTAGCATGTAAAAATATATCAAGAAGATATGTTCAAATGCTTTTTTTTAGTCATTTTACTTTTTAATGTCTTAAAACCCCCTAAGGAATACAACTTTTGATTTAGCCCAAAGCACTGTACATAACAGTCCAAGAATGTAAGTAAGAATCAGTTTTTACTGTAACAATTGAGGATCTCTGTGGGGAAGAAAAGGCAAAGTATCAGGAACACTAATCTATAGATCCAATGTATAAACACTATTCCATAGAGCAAAAGAAATCCTGAAATTTTATTCTCATCTGATGTGATTATTTGTAATCTTGCCTGATTGTTGTCTGAATACAAAATACATTTGCTCTGTCCTCTGTGAAAGCTGACCCTCAACCTGGCCAGCCCACTTCTGTGGTGGCATGGAAGCCTCCTTATATTCAGCTGTGTGTAAATACTTTCTTGTTGCATCGTGCTGTAGGTTTTGTTTTCTTACCTTCCTTGCATCTTACGTTGTTTGTCTCAGTGCTGATATGTTTTGGTGCAGCATACCTGCTTGCCTATACATCCTCTTGGAATCCTTTGTAGGTTCAATCTTTCTTCACAAAGCTAGTCTCTAATTACTCAGGATATAGTTTTGATGTATCTACCATTAAATAAAAGATTACATCAGTTCGTTGGAGGTATAGATGCAATTCTGTCAAATCACAGCCCTTTCTTTCACCTGACTCAGTGAGGGTAAAGCTTCCCCCTTCTTTTTTGACTTAGGATATATATTTCAGTTGTTTATTTATTTATTTTTAAACCCGTGCCATGGTATGTACTATTGCAAAATATCGTACTATTGTACTGAACAGAATGCAGCTTACAAAGGGTAAATTAAAAGGTCTACACTTAAAAATATTCAGCTGTGAAAATACAAATGCATAATGACTGCGTAGGTAAGTAATTTGCAGTACAGTAATTTTAGCTTCTAGTAAATCAGAAATTGAACGTATTAAAGATATCGTACTATTGCAAAAAACGCATACACATGCCATAGTTTTTATATTAAAAAAACAGAATAAACATCAGTAAAAAAAAAATATACTCCTGAAAAATTCGGCGTTTGTAAAGCTTTGGCTGCAAGGCAATATTCTGGGAACACTTCAAGAAGAAAGTGGCTTAATCAGTGAAGTACTGAGGAGAGCCATATGAAGCATCAGAACTCTGGAAAATGTGACCTACAGGGAAAAGCTGGGGAAGAAAAGCCTGAGCAAGGACTTGGTAATAGTCCTCACATGCATAAAAAGCAGCTGCAAATAAGAAAGTAATCAACTTTTTCTCTGTATTCACTGTGCAGTAGGCTTACTTTGCTGCAATGTCAGTTTAGGATCAGCAGCAGGAAAAACTTTCTAATGGAAGAGCAGGTGAAAACTGGACTAAGTTTCTTAGAAAGGTGGCGAAATCTCTGGTGCTAAAAGCTTAACAGAAACAATTTAGACAAAAGTTGTAGGTATAGCTCATGCTGGGAGCTGGGGTAGAGAAAGGCATTGAGGAGTGAGAGGGGCAAGCAAATGGTCTGTCTAGATCAGTTGTATTTCTCTGTTATTTGCTTACCTAGCTCACACACATTGAGGACACTGATGGTTTTTAAGTGCTCTTGAGCAAGTGTTCTCCTTGTGCTTGATACCCTTGTTTTATTTTGTCTATTGCTAACACGTTTTGGCATAAATAAAAATAACTTGAAGCGATGTCTTTTCAAATACAGTAGCAATTATTTCCTTTATTAAATACATTTCTTTCAATTTAGAAACTAAAAGGTAAAAAGCTTATTTAGAGGTCTGGTTATTTAATACAGTATATTAATTTATTAATAACAGTTGAAGCAAGAAGATATGAGTTCTTGGAACCAGAATCAGAATTGCAACTTGGAAGCAGTGTGTCATAGGCATGAACTGTTTAGTCCCTAGGACACACTTGCAGACGTCTTTATTCATTTAGCACTTCCTGTTGGCTGAGTCCCAAAATCCAGAGCTTTTTGTTCTCTTTCCCTCCAAGTTGGAAATAAAATTTTATGATCATAGTTGAGGAGGGGATATGGCACAGTACAAGTAGGCACAACTTAGTGCACATATGTCCAAATATAGGGTATTGCTCTAGGCTTTTAGGCCTGCGGGGGCTTAACAGGCAGTGCCAGATGCATCCCAATTACATGCCATTGAAGACATCATTTGGAAGGAAAACAGGAGTGCATGTAAGGAGAGAGAGAGAGAGAGAGAGAGGTGTTCTGTCCAAATTAAAATGTGTAATCCTAGCACAATAATTCAAATGCCCTAGAAGTAATATTCCTTTTATAGTGCCGATGTCCATGTAGCATTTTTCTTTCACATATATATTGAACAGAATATATATCACTGTTTAAAGCTTTTTATATCCCTGTAGGAAGGAAAATTGCTTAGGCATGTTGTGCATGAATGACATTAGTCTGAATGACTGCATGTGTAATACTGAGGCTTTGCTTTCACTCAGTGTTGGTGACCAGATAGATCTGCAGCTATGTGCTTTGATTCCAGCCCACTGCTTGCTAACACGATGAATATGAACTAGCTTTCAATCCTTTCCAGTCCGTACAGTACCACAGCTAATACTGATTCTATTCCAGGACTGAGAAGTGTAGTGTGTGTACCTGTGTGTGCCCACAGTCCAGTGTTGGACCATGGAATTGGGTTAGTATGTGCAACTTTTTTTGTCATCGACCAAGATACAAACATAATATCACAGACTGAAGTTTGTAGATAAAAAGAGCAGAGAAGGGGAAATATTGGAGAAGTGACTGAGTCATAACAACCTTGAATCACTCGATAAACTGGCTGCAAACAAGTAATTTGTTTTAAAAAATACCATTTAAAATCATATATGTAGCAAAAAAGAATATACCCCATCAGTGGGGACTGTTACCATTTCAGTAGAGCCTTGGAATATGAGTTCCATGTAATGTGATCCAGAAGGGATAATGCAGTTCTTGGATGTGTAAGCAACTGACTTAAAGTTGTTTTATTCAGACTGCTTGACTTCTGTTGGGTAATGTCCAGTTGTCATACATGAAAGTTCAAGAAGAAGGTTTTTAAATAGCAGAGTTAGAGAAACTCCATGAAAATGACTGGTAGGTTGGGAAATGTACTTGACAGTGAAACATGTAGAGACATCATATGATTTAAAGAGAAGAAAGCTGTTAGATTGACTTGACCAGAGTTGATAAGTAGTGATTTGTTCCCAATTGATACATATTTACCGAAGAACATTACTCTGTTAACTGAGGTTTCTTCAGCTGAACCAACAAAACTGTAACAACAGCCAATAGCCAGAAATCAAAATGAGACAAATTAAGGTTACAGTATTTTGGCCGTGAGAGAAATTAAGCTTTGATGCAACTTTCTGGAGAGTTACTTCTGCCTTTCTGAGAATTTTGGTGTTTGTTTTCCCCAAAGCCTATGCTCCATTTTGAACAACAGTTGATTGAGAAATATCTTATATTTTGTAATATATGTGAAAACAAATGATCATTTTGGTCTTACAAGCTCTGGAGTACACAGTTATGGATGTTTAGCATAATTATGTCATTGAAAAAACTTTGATAAAGCTGATGGTATGTGGGAATAGGTAAGCTGTGTTGAGTTCCTTTTTTCTTTTAGGATGTTTTTGTTTGGTTTAACTTGGGGTAGAACATAAGGAAACAAAGTCTAACCCTGTAGAACTGAAAAGAAACGCAGTAACTGCATGAGAATACTTATGTGCCAGCTGCTAAACATAAAACATAAAATCTGACAGGGAAGTGTAGCTGCTGACAAAGAACATTTTATCTGTGTGACAGAGGAAAAAAATTATCCATATGGAAGAGGAAAAATTATACATCAGCTACCTTTAGTATATAAGCTTCCAGTTTTGATGAATTCTGGCTAAAATGACCATAAATCTTTTTTTTTTTTAAAGAATTTCCCTGCTCTCTCTCACACATGCTTTCCATTAGGTATGCAGTTCTTCTAAAACTTCCATGTAGTATTTTTTACAGTTTCTAATTAACACTAACGTAGTCAAATTGCCAAGAAATTGTATGGCCCCATTTCTTAATTCAAAGTCAGTATTTTATACAGAAATAACAAATAAGAACTTCACAGGAAATTCAAGGGGAATAGCTACCACTGTACGATACATTCTTGATATGTTAGCTACTTCTAGGGAGAAATAGGAGCAAGTGCCTTATTTTAAGACCTGTTTTCAAAACTTGTTCCTAAAATGATATTTCTGCAGCCTGCTACCACAGTTCTATAGAAAAAATGCAGTTAGGGTGCAGATTTTTCCGGAGTATTTCTTTTATTCCTAAAGTCTTGTTTCAGTTACAGAATAGTAGATGTGGCTCTTCAACTGTGTTCTTATAGTCCAAGTTTAATTTCTGTGTGTCTTTACAAACTACTTCCTGATGAAGATAAGGAGTAATGTAGAAAATGTTTCATGATGCATCCTTGTCATAGCTTTTCCAAACTGACTGGAAGCAAGAAACTGTAAGAATTGAATACACATAAATTTTCAGTGTAGGTTTTATGGCAGTAAGAGCAAGAAACATGGTGTTTATAAATGACTTTGGAACTTAAAAAGGAGGGGGACTTAACAACGAGACAGGAAGGGAAGAAGAAATGCCCAGAGACAAAGTTGTTGGGAACAGAGGAGAACATAGACGTGCCCAGCAGTGAAGCATCTGGCAAATACTGGGAGGGATAGAAGCAGATTTGTAGCACAGAGCAGGAGTCTAAGACTAGTGTCTTGAGTCCAAGTGAGACGAGAAGGAGGATCCTGAGAGGACTGACTTGGAGAATTGAAGCCAGGAATGGGTTTGAGTTCAAGAGAGTTTATGGGTATGGGAGACGTCAGTTAAAACTTGATGGAAGAGGAGACGGGAGGAAAAGATTAAGAGAAACTGAGTGAGGAGAAGACAATGACAGCAGGGAATCAGTGATGCTAGGACAGTGCTGTTCCCAGAAGGAAAGATGGAGAGGTCAAGGAGATGTAAAGGAGAAAATTAAGAATAAGAAAGCATAAGTACAAGAAGACTTAATCTGTTAGTTCTTCTAGGCTACACTATTTCATTCATACAAGCAAACTTTTTTTCATGTTTCATAGTATTTCTGAGGAGGCTTGAGTATGGAAGGAGGTATATAAAGAAATTTATTTATTAGAAGGATGAATATATTGTGGTTTAGGAATGTCCTATTGGTCCAGCTATTGGGCAGGGTAATGCACAGGAAGATGCAATCTATATACTAGCAAACTTACAGCGTAAGAGACATAACATACAAATATAATAGATATTGGGACAGTAGAGGAGGAAAGTAGAAACAAAACTGGCAAAAGAGAGATGTTCTAAGGCTCAACATGATGTCTGGATTCAGAGTTAAACAGGCAAGACAATTTAGCACCTGCAGTTCTTCCTCACCTCTCTCACTGGATGGTAGGTCTTCTGACAAGCAGTTAGCTTTTTTCATTGGTAGCAAGAGCATTCGACAGGGAGTAGGTATACTCGTTCCAGTTTTGTGAACTTACCATAAGGTGCATGTTACCCTAGAGTGAATGTCCCTCTCATCCCATCTTTGTTACTGCCCTGACTAGAATCATTTGAAGGGTTGAATGCTTTCAGCATGCGTATAAATTTCTTTTTTGTTTGTTCTTTTAGGTTTTAAGCCTACTGTAGGAAATGTTTTTCAATACCTTTTTCTCGTTTTATTACTTGGTTTCACTGCAAAGAACTAGTTTAAGGATATCCTAAATAATTTATAGGGAGAGAAGTATAGAAGGAAAGGGGCTAGATCATAGATTGGAATGTAAATTCAGGTGGTTTGGGGGGTGGGGATGATGTTTTGGTTTTTAGATTTTTTTTTTTTTAAATCCTTCAAATACAAGTACTAGCAATGTGAATCATTTCATCAGTCAGAAGAGGTCTGGGGTAAGAAACAAGCACGTGCATCTGTGACTTTTGTCTGTAGCATTTACAGCCTCAGTGGTAACTTGAAAGCTTCTCCAGTTGTGGTTTCCAAGACTGTAATTCCAAGAATGTAAGATATGAACTTCTTAGTATATTTCATTTATAGTTTGTAACACTTTACATTTCTTAAAATAGGGAACTGTGCTTGGCATTTCAGAATTTTCAGAAAGAAGTGACGTGGGTTATCATATACCTCATTTGTTACTTAAGTCTTCGTCTCCAGGCAGTCTCCCCAGCGTAGTTAAATTCTGTGTGCTGTATCGGAAGTTGTTGAGATCTGTCCGAGATTTTTTTTTTGAGGGAAAAAAAAAATGAGGGAGTCACAAAAAGCTAGGTGTCACTCTTTTACCAAGCTTTGTAGTTGTAGTAAACAGAAACAGGCTGAAGACATCCAGAAGAATTTCATGTGAACAGCGTCTGGTTTTGTTGTGGTACTGGTAGTTTTGTCTTCAGACAAAAAAAAACAGTGTTTAGTGAGCTATCAAGCAGTGAGTGATTTCTGTACACTTGTTGGGATGAGATCAGTAAATTATCTGAAAATGGTCTTATGAGCAAAACTATTTCAGCTGGACTAGAGGTCCTCTCATTCTTTGTGTCCTGTGAAGCTACAGTGTTTTCAGATCCATTATCTGTGTGTTGTATGGAGATTTATTTACTTTCAATAGCAAAGTTGATACTGTTTATTTCAGTAAGTGCTTGCTTTAGATGGTATCTGAAAGGGATAAGGAGCAAAAAATCTGCTTTTGGAAATAAATATTGTATCCTGACCATTGCTAGCCTTCGTTATCCAATTTTTATAAACTGGAGTTTGCTGGCTTTTTGTCAGCCTCATTGCAAAGCTTTGTTAATACACCACCATGAAAATGAAAGTTTCATACACGTTGACATAATTAATGAAGAGGCAGGCAGCATGCTCTACCAATTAACACCACAGGGAAAAGTAAAATTGGCTTCCTTTTTGCATGTTGTGCCAAAGTTAAGAACTGTAACACACAGCAAATAAATAGAGATCCTTTTAATGAGCTGCAAGATCGAGCTGAGTAACTCTGAAAGGATGTTGTGTAAACATTGCCAACTATTTAGAGTGTTAAGAGTAATTGATGAGCTTCGTTGAAAGTTGTTTTTCTTGGGGGGGGGAAGGCGGGGAGCCTGTCAAAAAATGGAAATAGCGCTTGTTAATAAATAGATATTATTTTCAATGCAGCTATTAGGCATGTTAAAGAATATAATAAGCACTTTCGAACAAATATGAAAAAAAGAAGCAGTTTAATGCTTGGTACTCGACCAACGAGTTTGTCAGAATTCATTTTTTCAACTGATTTCTGTACTTAGTATTTACTCATAATGAAAACGTGACTAATTGTTCTCTGATGCTGGTTCTCAATAGCCCAACCATCTGGCAACATAAAACATCACTCAACCTTGATTTTTTTCCCACCATCCCAGAAGTCCTAATAACAGGGAAGTAAACAGGTGAAGTTTCTCTGTGATTTATGTGAAGTATTCTGTTTATCTTGAGACATATGTGGAGAAAATTCAGAGCAATTCAGGTTAAAACTCTTTTAAAAAAAATATTTTCATTAAACAGAATTGTCCTAAAACCTTGTTAGTAAGATTGAGTTTTCAAAACATACAAAAATCCAAACCTGTAATGGCTGTTTATTGGGGAAAAAATTAATGGGCATTGGGAGTTAGAAGGCCTGATTCAGAGACTACATCATTTAGTTAGTAATGGGTCAGGGTGTATATGTAATAACTGAAATGTAATGTTGAGTGTTCAGTGGCACAAGATAATTTAAGGTCTTTTTTAAGCAAATAAAACATGTCCTTCAGTTTCTGTCCATTCTAAATAATTTTAATTTTGACAATAATGAGTTTGTACAATTTTATTTTAGCCCAAGTATTGTATTAGATCAGATAGAGCTTATCACTTCATGTTGTGTACAAATAAATCACCAAGACTGGTGATGTATGAGCGTCTGCACCTTGGCATCTTAAAAAAAATCTTAAAATATGTCAAAACTGTAATTAGGGAAGCAAAACATGGTAAAGCCTAAAAGTAATAATTGGAAACCAGTAAAGATTATGCTAGACTTGCTAAACAATTGACCTTCTAAATGGTAATCGCCACAACAGAGAATTACATGTCCCTTCACTTGGTACATTAAAGGTGTTACCAGAGACATCTAATAACTATACAACTAAGAATATTAATATGGATTCACAACTGGAGACAATTTATCTTGATTGTGGTGAAGTCCTTCTACTATATGTTAAGAAACATGTATTGCTGAGTAGTTAGTTAACGTCTGTTTCCAAAAGGCAGGTTAAAAGACATAATAAATGTCAGAGAATTGTAAGACTCAAAAATAATGTTGATCCAAAATTTATTTGTTTAGAAAATAAGAATGGTAATGAAAAAATGTTATTCCCCCCCACCCCCACCGCCCCCCTCCCCCCGAAGATTTCTCACTGAATCTTTGAGTCTTCAACTGCTGGAAGACTGAATTTCTACTACCTAATCAGTCATCTAGCAAGGAAGATGCATTTCTGAGTATTTTTTTTTCTTTCAGTAATTTATGTTTCATTTCCACATTAAGTAGTCAGCCTTATTTCAAACTTACAATGAACATTTTAAATTTTTTTTCATTTTTCATCCTTTTACTACTTCAACTCTACCTCTCGTATTTTGTTTTTCTCTAGCCTCTCACATACCTACCTCTAGTCATTCTTGTGTATTCACCTTACATACCTTTATATTGTCTAACCTTTTTCTAACCTAGATTTTTTTATTAACTTCCCATGAATTAGTAAAATGTCTTCTCCTCCTCTGCCCTCTGATTTTTAGTTACTTTATTTTTCTCCCCTTTAAAAATTGTCCTGCTTATGTCCTTCAAAACGTTTAATGGACTCTGTGCTGTCCTTAATGATGGGCCAAGTCTCTGTTGTGGTGGTGTTCAAGACTTCCTGGCTGTTCTCAGTTAATCTGATGGCTGTCATCCTTTCTTCTCAGCCAGCTGGCTGTAACTCTGTCTCCAGTCTGGCTGTTGCTACCACTAGCATACCAGTGTCTCTTCTTTCCCAAGTGTCTGAATATTCTGCGTCCTCTCTTTCGACATCATGTACTCTCTTTCTGCCACTCTTTCTGTGGCCGTACTGCCTTCCTCTGCAGCCCAGTAGAATAACTTCCAGAAGGTCTATAAACCACAATGGCAACCACTGACTTCCAGCAGGGGACATGAGCATGGATATAGTAGGAGAGAGATAGAAAGGACAAAAACATTCATAGGGATTTATAAAGGAAAATACTTCATTGGCTTCTTTTTCTGAGGATTTTATGTATAATTGACTCTTTGACTTCTGCTTCAGAAAACCATTTGCTTTCTTCAATGCTTCATTTTTCCATATTTGTAAAGAGACAGAATATTACTTAAATCAGTTAATTCGTTTGTCTTCAGGTTGTACGACGTTGCTTTGTTGAAACTGGCCGAGGATTAAATATAATTAATAACTCATTAACTGTTGTCACTAAAGCTTAAAGTACAGTGAGCATGTTAAAGACCGATGATCGTCATTTCTGTGGCAGAAAACTGGAATGATGCGGAGACCTTTAATGCTGAAATCCTTCGTGCATTCACGTCTCGTACAGCAAGTATATTTCTGGCCATCCATATGTCCAATAGGTAGCAACAGAGAAGGTACTGAGGGAGAAGGTGACAAGAATAACAAGTACGAAATAGCTCCGATTGGATGAAAGCTTAAATAGATTAGGCTTCTTGAGCTTGGAATAATGACAGCTAAGTGAAAAGAGAGGCCTATACAATCAGCAATGCTTCAAAGAAGGTGGAATGTTTTCGAAGTACAGGAATTAGTACTCGGTGACGTTGTCAGTCAGCAAGTTTAATATTAGCAAAACGAAGTGCTTTTTCTTCACATGGACTGTAATTGTGGAACTTACAATTTATTTGGGCTCAAACAGGATGGATCAAGTAGTGGCTGGTATATACAGTGATCTGTATACACATTCTAGGTCAGGAGGCTCAGAAGCCACTGACTGCAGGATTATGTTTTGAGGACAAGTGCTGTGCTCCACGTAGCATTTCTTACGTTCGTTCCCTAACTGTTTGCTGCTATGATTCTGGATTAGATGAGCCTTTTCTCTTAGGCAGTATGGCAATTCTTATGTATTAAAAATATGTATGAACTAGATGATGTTGTTACAAAACTGTCATAATCAATAAGGGGTAATTAAACAATTGTAAAGTTCAAAATCCAATGAAAGACCATCTTTGTGTGTTTTAGATTTGTATGCCATGAATTAAGTTTCTGCAAATAAATGTGAGGTACTTAGGGTGGACAGGTTAGAGCTTATTAATTACCTAGCTTTGTACATATAAGCAATATATACGCCAGCTCCAATCACTAATAAATTCATCAGCTTTGAGGGTTTTCGTGTTCATTTCTACTGAACTGTTAGTGTATGTGACAGGCCATGGTTCTGTCAGAACGAATTGTCCCCCTTGAAAAGCTGGCAGCACAGGGAAGTGACAACTTAATGGAAGCTAAAGCACTCTAATGGCAGTGCCTGGTGAAAGCCAGGGAAAGTCATCCATAGCATTTGCCCTGGCTTTTGAAAATGTCTCTTTGCATTTCTGGTTGCGTGCAAGATACTGGCGCTTTACTGGAGTCACATTTACAGGTATTATTAAATGAAATACAATTCAGTAAAACACTTGTTTGTTGATAGACTTTATTCCACTGAGGTCAGCCCGTCTATCGTTGTGATCATATTGCATGTGCTCGGGTGTACTGCAGTATTACTCATTTTAAAATCCTTAATTTTAGGTGTTGCATGAAGCCATTTCAAATACATAAGATGGATAAAATGTTTACATTTCTATTCTACTGTTGAAATTAGTGCATAAATATTTTTCGTTAGATATGGAGTATGTCTTTAATTGAATGGATGAAAACATAATGCACTTTATTTAACTATACTTGTTTACAGGTGAACGATATATAGATTATTTCTAGTGCCTTTTATTAGTACTATGAATTAAAAGTTGTGTTGAGTCAATGGATAAAATTATTGTACCAAGATTAATTTATGCTGTTTTAATCTATTTTCAGATGACATTGGTGTATGCTAACGTTTTTGTTTATAAATAAATAAAAAGCCAGTCATTGCATACATTACATTTGTGAACTGTTATAAATACCCAGTGAGTACATTTAAATATTTTAATTTTAACTACATTTTAATATTTTAATAACTTTTTATATATTAAACTGTGGATATTCCATTTAGATTATTGCCTTCTTACAAAGGTTACATGCAAATAATTGCCCTGTTTCTGGTTGTCTTGGTGACTTTTAGGTAAAACCAGAATAGTGATGGCTTTCAGTAGAATAGTATTTCTTGACCTTTTAATAAAATAGCATGTCTGTTTTTACAGGTTGTAATTAGCAAGGTAGATTATTTTTTTTTTAAAGAAAGTGATGACTATTAATATCATTACTAAGAGTTAATAAACTTAATCAGTACTATATCATTTATCCAAGTTCACAGAAAGAGGACAGGAGAGAACAGAGCAAAGAGGACTTCAGAATTAAAAAAGAGAAAGCCAAGTGACTGGTTTACATTAAAAACAAACAAGCAACCAAAACCAAAACAAAACAAGCAAAATGTTTTCTGTATGGTTATTTTCATGATGATTTGCTTTACAGTTGGGACTTTCACATTGTTTAGCATGTAACAATTATTTTTGTGAAGAAAAGGTGAATGATATAAACAGGTACTATTTCTTTAATGTTGTTCTTAACACCAATCTGTTTCATTTCCTCCTTCCCCTCTTTTCAACCGTCTTAGGAGACTGACCTTACAAAGCTCTGCGTTCCATATTGAATTATAGGATATCTGGGTTTGCTGCATGCTCTTAACTACTCAGTGATATTAATGTACTAAAAATGAAGTTCTACAACTTTTTAAAAATTGCTTACATATTGTTTCTGAAGTATACCTTCAGCAGCTCTGTGGGTACAGAAGATAGCTGAGTTATTGTTCCTTCATTTGTAAGGACCAGAATCCAAATGTGAAGTTGCTGATAAAGGTATTTCTTGTAGCTTTATTGTGGATAATTGCATTAAATTATTTGCTTGTGTCTTAGATAAGTTTATGCTTCACAATGTGATTGGAGCTATGCATTAAAGAGTCCAGTGGTACAATTTGTGGTTCTGAAGTGGCAAAAAATACGTAGGTGTTGTCATGCGATATTTTGCATCTTAGTTCATACCAAAACATTTACAAATGGTGACATGTTTAGAGGACATGCTTGCTTGATTCACAGTTGTCAGCAGGACTGTAGGATATTGGATCCATCGATGTAACTAACCAAGTCTAAAGGCAAGAAGAGACAAATGTGTCATTGAAAGAATTTCAGAATTGGAAAAGGTCAATAGAGCAAGGAGAAGAGAGAGGGATAGCAGAACATAAAGGAGAAAAAAAATGGGGAGATTATAGAAGTCTATGATATAGATAGGTACTGAGAGTGGAAATCAAGATAGATGCTTTATAAGGATAAGGTGCCACAAGTAGATCCTGCTGTCACAGAATGCCTTGAACTGCACCAAGTGCCTACAAATCAAATATGTTTTCTTCATACCTCAGAGAAGTTATAATTCATTTTAGGGGCTAGATACTTAAAACACTCCTCCTTGTAAAAGAAGTATTACTGTCTTTTTATAAGGTGACATAGCCTATCTGCTTTGCCTTCTCTAAATTAATGCTTCAGCTCAGATGAATAAACAAAAAACTTGTTTATTTTTAATAATCTTCCTGATGCTCTTTTCATCTTGAGCGGTCATCCAAAATTTCTTAAGGTGTTGCATTTTTCTTTCATTAAGCGATACACTGAAAATAGAGACATTTTCTGCTTTGACTCTCTCCTGTTTATTAACAAAAAAGGTACAAAGTCATATTTTGATGAAAACAAGAGGAATCAAAAATTATCAAAGGATAATTTCTTTGCTCACAGATAGTAGCTCCTTATAGGCAACCCTTAGCCCACAAGCTTCTCTCTACCTTTTCCCAGGGATAAAATTTCCAAAATGGACTTTTCTTTTTGCATTTCCTTGTCTCCTCCTCTTGAAGGTTCTCTGTGACTTTTGCCTTTTCCTGCCCCCCGATACCACACTATAACAAAAAAGTGCCAGCAGAACCCCTTTGCTTACCTTTATTTTTGGTAGTGACAACTGCCTGTGTTTGGGTTCAGACCACCCTTGCTTTGGGTCTATTTGCATTAAGGAGTTTTGGTATTTTAAGGATTTTCTTGAGTTAAGTGTGAAGCTATGGCTTATAGTAACTGTTGACCAGATAGTTTATAACAACTGATATTAACGTATTTTTGCTATGAAATGGTTTTCAAAATGGCTTTTTCTCACTTATAGTCTTATGGAGTAAGTCCCACTAAGTATACTTCAAGTACAGAAGCTGCACTTCTCTGTATATTCAGTAACTGTGGTTTGTATTATGTAAGACCTTACTTTTCAGTTTCTTAACAGAAACGTTCTCTATTAGAAATTGTTTTCTTAACACACAGAATTAATAAGAGCTCACACAATCTTTGCCTCACTTAAATTGGAATTTTCAAGCCTGTTGTACTTAGTAGTGCAGCTCTCTGTTGCCAGTTCATGCATATTTAATCTTTAATGGTGACCACAGGATCTGCATAAAGTACAGCTTTTGGCAGTTTTGCATTTGTTGTTGTCAAACATTAGGGAACGTCATCAAGGTTGATGATCCAAAGTTAAAACATTCTTTTAGAAAAAATCAAATAGAAGTCTTTTACGCTGTCATTAAAGAAATTCTTTGATTTAACTAAATAATGATCAGCTTGAACAGGACAGCATTACATTGCCAGCTCTTCAGATGGTGGTATGGCATCACCAACCCCGCTGCATCTTCCCTCACAAACGGAAGAGAGTTACTTTTGGGTTTCAGTTGTAAGAGTGCGTATGCACTAGTGGCCTTTTATCTCATCTGACCTGCTTTCTTCTTAGGAGAAAGCAAGGTATTTGAAGAGAGACTTGTTTATTTCAAACACATCGTTTTACACAGAATATGATTGTCATGTACCAGGCCCCAAAACAGAGCTGATGACAAAGAAGGACAATATTAGGAGCTCACCTACTAGCAGCTGCAGTGAGTTTGTTGCACTTATGATGATGGCAGGTCACCTTGTGTAAGACAGTTGGTCTAATAAAATAGTACCATCTAGTTTTATACACACTGAATTTTTTCAAGAGGTGCTGGAGTAATTTCATAACAGAGGAGACGTTTTGACAGCTTATTTTCTTTGAAATGATCAGGTCCTAAATACTGAGTGAGATATTATCATCATTGATAAATTATTGAGCACAAATTTTTCTTCAGATAAGAATTTCATCTTCCAGTATGATGGATGTCTCCCATCTTACACTGGGTGCACCTCGCTCTTTTAAGAGCCAGAGGTTCAAAAGCTGTGTTTTGCCACTTTTATTTTGCATTTCCTTGAAATATTCTGTTTCCTCCTCTTTTTAAGTACTTCTTTTGACTGAATTTGGTAGTATTAGAGAAAATACAGATTGAATATAACTTTTTTTTCCCCTAAACTTAACCAGAGTTAATTGTGGATTTACAGAATTTTATATATATATATATATATATATTTCTTTGTATACGTAGTTTTTTCTTTTGCTTTTTGTATTTAAACTGATGGGCAATTCACTGTATTGATAAGATTTATCTTGTCAGCTGAAGATTAATTCTTGCATTTTAATGATGTTTTATTTTAATTTCTTTTAACTGACTAAAGGCAGCAAACCATGATCTTCACTATTTCCCTTTCCAGAAAGCAACTCATTGATGTAAGGGTGGGTTTTTTTAATATATACATACATACATATGTGTGTACATATACACACACATATGCAAATTACTCTTCAAATCCATTGTTAATTTGACATATTTTTAATTGACAAAATTTATATTCTGTGCATTCTGTTCAAATGCACACAAGAATTGGAATGTTTGTCTGCATGCTGTGATTCAAGTGAGAATGGGATTTTTCTGTTCACACCTACAGCTGTTTCCCTCATACCTATATTGTCCTACCTTTAAGAAGCAGCTTGCTTTTAATTTATGCAGTATAAATACTGTGCCTCATACATGGAGTATATTGGCATGTGTAGAAGAGACTTTTTTAATTTGGGCAAAGTACATAGTATATTATGTTTGCTAAGTTGTTAGAATTTTAGATTAGTTTCTTCAGGAAAAATCTGGACTCTGGAGTATCAAATTTTCTTGGAACTGGGACAAAAGTGAAGTGTGCACATCAATTGTTTAGTTCATCTCTGGGCTAATTTTTAGGTGTTGTGAAGGAAAAAAGCAAGAGGAAATATAGTTGCAGTCAGAGGTCAATGTAAAGAAGTCCAGGTAAATCAAAATTATTCAACACTGTAACTAACTTGCACTTCTCCCTTTGCCTTGTCCTTTTCTCCCTAGTTTTTGTTTGCCCTACAACTAACCTTTTCATACCTTCTTCGCTTATTTCTAGTGGTGTTAGTCCAAGGTAACCAAATGTAGTTTAGCATGTATAAATACCAGGCATAAATGCTTAAGCTGGAAAAGTCTGATGGAATTTTACAGTGTTGTACAGTTTCTTCCTTGCCTCTGAAATTCTGAAGGCAGATAAAACATCAGAAATCTTCTGGGGAGATTTGTATACGGTCTGTAAGAATTGCTGTAACAATTGCAAAGGTGATGTGATATCAACCTAACTTGAACACATAATCAGGAGACTGTTTGGACAGGAACCTACCAGTGTCAACAATATGCCTCATTCTGTTTACATGAAACAAATTTGGAATTTACACAGAAAACTAATGGAGTCTCTGGTGTCTTGCAGATTTCCTTGGCTTTATCTCCTATGTATAATTAATGTAAGCAAGTGAGTGAATGAGCACTTTTCTGTAGAAGTCAATGGGCAAGTATGTTTGGAAAATGAATGAACTGCTAAGATTAATTGCAAGGCTACCCGCCTGAATATCCTGTTGAGAGACTCAGAAGGAAATGCCAACCCTTTTATATCCAAAGGATTTCTTTATTAAAAGTTGTTAATAATCTAAATCATGTTAGATATCAGATTGGACTGAAGATAATGCTTTATTGTGACTGTACTAGTCTTAACAATTGAAAGCTATTAATTATTGTGAGAGAATAATTCATATGAATATTGATCTTAATCTACTCAGCTTGTTTGTTTAGTATTCTGCGTAATGGTGGCCAATTCCAATAATAATTAGAAAACTGCATTTTCTAAAATATACGGTGGTTGACTAGTCAGCAGTAAGATTTAAATCAAAATTTTGTGTGAACTACTTTTTGGAAAAAAACCCAAAATGGGAACATGATACAGTTAAGGACTTTTGGTTTTGCTTTGCATTTTTCTAGTCATTTTAGAGATCATATATCTTTTGAGTCTAGATTTTTATTTCTGTTTATTTTAGGAAAGTGCTGCTTATCAATATTTTGCCAGTATTTTAAAATGGATTTCCTGAAAGGAAGAAATAATATGTGGTGGGGCTTTTTTGTGGGTTATTTTTGTTTGTTTGTTTCTTTTTTACTGGCTAAGTTTTAGGAATATTTTGAAACTATTGGTTAATTCTGTCTACAGACCTCTGTTGTTGTTTTGACTGCAACTAATGTAACATCTGACAATATTGATCTAAATGTGAAGCCAGTCTTATGAATGGTAGATATGAACAAGGAAGTTCAAGAAGGAAAATCCTGAGTACTCAAAGGAAAGAACTTGTCAGCATGTATTGTGTTCAGGTTCAGACAGAGGTTTTTTTCTTTACCATTTTAGCACGAAATCGATGGGGAATGCATAATTTTTTAGATGTGTCTGAGATTGCACAGCAAATGGTCACCAATAAGATTCTCAGCTGCCACACAATCTGGCATAGCTCCTTTCTGCTCCACAGCTCCCAGTTGCATTCAGACCATTGTCGATGTGATGCCACTTTTTGGCTCCTTGCTATCTGTTTTAGTAATTACTGTCGTATAAACTGATATTTCTAAACTAGAAAC
Organism: Gavia stellata; assembly: GCF_030936135.1. Taxonomy (NCBI): domain Eukaryota; kingdom Metazoa; phylum Chordata; class Aves; order Gaviiformes; family Gaviidae; genus Gavia; species Gavia stellata. The sequence goes on along the minus strand of NC_082611.1, from coordinate 15,227,571 downwards.
CATGTTGTTGTGAGATATGCCCATTGGAGTTACCTTTTGTGATGTGTTAAAGCAGTTTATTGACTTGTTACTTAAAAATATAAATGTTCCATCAGCATTTCCTGCAATATATAGGAAAGGATAATATGATTTTTTTTGAACACAAGACAAGGCATTATAACGAAATACAATAAATTTTTGAAAATGCTTCATTTTTGTCATTGTAACAGTACTTTCAGAGTTTTAGTTCTTTTTCTAAGATCACAAAAGAAAACAGTGTCCTTGAATAAAGTATTTGTATTAGTAAGTTTTGGCAGACATCATTTTTTAAGTGTAAAATATACAAAGAAGTGGTTTGCCCTATCCAAATTATCCATTAGCACAACAGGACTATCCTGAATTACATCATTACACATGTCAGCTGAAGTACAAACATTTCAGGAGGATGAAGAGCAGCTTTATTATTACAGTAATTGAATAAAATCAAAGGTGAGGTAAAAGAAATGTGGCATCCAGGAGCAGACAACATCCTATCATCAACTTAACCCATTAACAAACCCAGAGGCAATGGCAAAGAAGCCAACACAAATGTCAGTGGAGTATGCCAAAGAGCCAGATGCCATCACTGGAAAATGCTTCCACAGCTTGGCATCTGTTTCTTTTGCCTATCAACCAAAGAGGAAGAAAAGCTGGGCAAGTGTGATTATTTTGGGGTGTGTATAGAGCATGTTTCCCTCTCTTCCCTTTACCTCTCTTCATAGCAGTGTTCCTGGCTAACTTGCATCAGGCATATTAGTAACAAGTTTAGAAAGGACACAGGTATTTCTGTACACATATACATACGTATAAAAATGCATATCTGTTTGCATTTGGGCAGGATGGAACGGAAAAAGGGGGAGGCCAGGGAAGGAAGCAGAAGAATATAGAGCAAAATAAAACCAGACCAACACATGATAGGATTATGAAAATAAATGTTTACCTTTAATACTTCTTACACTGTTTGTTTATTTTAATATTTTCAATAGTGAAACTTCAATAATTTCTCTAACTTTTCCTAAGTCAGATCTCCTCTGTAAATCAAACAAATTCTTGATGTGTTCTCTTTGCAATGACATTCCTCATAGCGGGTTCAAAGAAGTAACATTTGGCAAATTTAATTTTTACAATATAAACTGAATTATTTTATGTGATTACTCATATCATTCTGTTACGCCTGGATAATAAATCTACATAGGCATCCAAGTATTGCTTGATTGCTTCTTTTTAAACTGTAGAAATAATTTCTGTCCATGTTATCAGTAGTCAGTCTTTTCTTAGTAGGCCTAACCAATCTAAACTCTTAGAAAAAGTGCCTGCAGTAATTTGAGTGGCCTCCAGTGACAGTGGGACCGCTGGAAACTGTATGCTGTAACTAGTAACTGGTAGTCTTTTATGGTTAGCTAGTAGCTAGCTGTATATTTATAAAAGGTGTATTATTGTATTCAAATGGCTGCATGTATATGGATTGGGTGGGGGGATAAACACTGTGACTTTGGATAATTTTCACCTCTTCTGTTTTCAAGTCGGTATGTTCTGTGGAAACATTTGTGGGGAAACAGATCTTGTGAACAGTCAAAATCCTTTTTTTAAAAGTGAAAATGCAACAGTAGTAAATATGAAGTAAAAGTGCTGAATAATTCAGGGAAAACTCTTTAAAGGTATATTGATCAGAGAGAGACAATTTGAGGTGAACTGTAGAGTTAAAATATTACTTTCCAAAGCTTAAAAAAGCTCACAGAAGATTGTTTTTATGATTCAGCTGTCAAACATGGTTGCAAAAACCCAATTTAAGGCAGACAATAAAGGTTTTTGGTGAACACTCATTCAATATGCTACCCCATTGACAGAGCAAGCCTTATTTTTTGTATGATAGTGCTGGATTCTGAAATGAAACACAGTAGGTACGAAGAAGTTGAAAAGACTTCAGAAGCTATCATCTGTCTTGGAACTAAAAGATTTTTTTCCCACTTTAAGTTTCAGTATCCTATGTCTTTCATGCATTCAGTACATACTAAAGCTGTTAAAAAGATATCAGTGTCATAGCATGAGGAATTACGAGTAAGAGCTAAGTTGTGGTTAGAGTTGCTCTGGAGAAAAGAGGATTGTTGCTTTCCAAGTTCATATTTAAAACCTTCAGGTCCATTTTGTTAGGTTCAGTAATCATTGCTGAGGACAAGAACTAACAAGATGTAATCATTAATATCATTTACATTTTAGCAGCAGTGGAGTTTTAAAATTTTTAATCAATTACAAAGATTTTGACAGGATGATAGAATTGGCACTGTGCAATTTAAGGGTTTTCTATCATAGGAGAGCCATATGCATAGATCTTTATAGTTCTTTTGGAGTTAAATCTTCAGATGTCTTATCCTAGAATAAAGTCTTTATCATTTGGATTTGAAATTCCAAGAGTGTCATCACTGAAATATTTTAGCTTGCCAGCATTACATTTGAGTTTATTCTTTCTTCATTGCTTGTTCTTCTCCTTATTGTAGGTAGTCTAAATTTTTGTTCACTTCACCTTTTTACGCTTCAGTGCTTCACAGACTTCACTACCAAAACCTTGTCACATAAACTCAATACACTTTTTTCCTTTTAATTTTTCTTTATGCTTTCATATATATTTTAATTAAGTTATAACAACATAGGCAGGTGCAGGTTCTGACTATCAGGAGGAGTAGCTGTAACTGAATTCTTAAAGATTTAAAAGCAACATACCACAGAGGCTTGAATAATTTGATATGTGTTTGGTAATTTACAAAAGGTAAGTGGCTGGTTATTCCAATGCTTGGTAAAAGATTCGGAGTTTTAATATTATGGAATCACAGAATGACGGAGGTTGGAAGGGACCTCCGGAGACTGTTGAATCCACACCCTCTGCACAAGGCAGGATCAGCTACATGGAGTAGCAGGTACATAGGGACCAGGTTTTGGGTATCTCCAAAAACAGAGACTCCACAGCCTGTGGGGAAACGCTGTTCCAATGTTTGATAGATCCTCCTCCCAGTAAAAAAGGTTTTCTTATGTTTAAATGGGGTGTCCTGTTTGTCAGTCTCTGCCCATTGCCTCTTGTAATTTACCTGGACAGCCGTGAGAAGTGTCTGGCTCCATCTTCTTTACTCTCTTCCATCAGATATTTATGTACATTGGTAAGATCCCCCCAAGCCTTCTCTTTTCATGGCTAAACAATCTCAGTTGTCTCACCTTCTCCTTCTACCTCAGATGCTCCATTCCCTGAATCATCTTTCTGGCCCTTTGCTGGACTCGCTCCAGCATGTCCATCTCTCGTACTGGGGAACAGAGAACTGGACACAGTACTCCAGGTGCGGCCTCACCAATGCTGAATTAAAGGGGACGGATCACCTCCTTTGTGGTCTGCTCACCAGGCCCTTTCTAACACAACCCAGGATGCTGGAGACCTAGTTTGCTGCAAGGGCATGTTGCTGGCTTGTGTTCAACTTGTCCTCCTGGTCTTCCATGTCCTTTTCTATAAAGCTGCTTTTCAGCCAGTTGTTCCCCAGCCTGCGCTTGTGCATGGGCTGTTCCTCCCCAGATGCAGGACTTGGTGTTACTCAGTGTATTGTTTTCATCATCTTCGTTACCAGACTTCATCACTTTGCTTGCATTTGTGGTAGCACTAGTAGGTTTTGTACGGCTTTCAGTAAGAGATAAAGTCTGATTTTCAGGTTTTTCTTCCTCCAACCCCTTGAACTGTATTCTGTGAGTGATAAATCATCCTGGTATTTTGCAGTTTGCAGTTCACAGAACAAATTATTCAAACATCTTATTACTGTTTCATTAAAACGTTTTGTTTGTGCTATATCACAAAAATCTTTTGAAATTTGATTTATCATAGGCATTGGTCTTTTATGGTATTTATGCTGAACTCCACCTATGTTGTTTACATGTTTTTTTCTTTCCTTTTCCTTTCTCTGTTTATCTGAGAGTTTTACTATCCTAAGATTTTTTTATTACTGGCTATTTGGAAATCCACACATAACTCGAGTGGCTCAACTGATGTCACTGATGTAGTCACATTACAGTTATAGTTATTAAAGGTGAGCTTTTAGAAGATGATTGAGAACTCAATGCCTTGAATTTCAGTGACAGTCTGTTGCCTTATTATTCTTTGAAAACCCCAATACAAAAACTTTAGGTGGTTACATTTTAATGGTATGTGTTAATGAGTTGGAGGAAGGGTGAACCGAGCAGGGGCAAAGCTTCTGAGTCATACAAAAAACTTTAAAAGTACTTTAAACTAGGGAAAATGTTTGTGATCTTTTTTTTGGAATTTGCAGTGCTCTATTTCTGTGGCTGTAGGTTGGAAACAGATTGGATGTCAGACTGATTGTCAGCATTTGTGTTAGTGGTTATATACGTGGGTGGTTTCTCAAGTAAAGAATTTTGCATTTATTGTAAAAGCTAGTAAGGCAACTTTCCTCTCGCTAGGTATTAAAATACAGAAGATGTAATTAATGTATAACAAGAATTTGAAAACTTACCTTTTGTTTCAAAGAAAAGGGACTCCTGAAACATAGTTCACTATGAGAATATTAACATTTGAACCAACAAACTGAAATTTGACATGATAAGTTTTAAGTAGCTTCAGACTTTCTCTTTTCTTTCTGTTGCTTCTATCACAATAAAGACTAATTTCTGTGTGCTTGAATAAACATCTACTGAATCAATATATGTGCATTTTTACACCTATATCTATAGCAGATGATAGTGGATTATCTTAGTTGGTTTATCTTATTGATCTACTCCATCATCACTCTTTGGAATATTACTCAAAAATCTGAGTTCTGGCTCACTAGAACATTTTGAGCACATAATTTACCACGTCACAAAAAGCAGAATTGAAATGGCTCTTTTATGTCAGATGATTAAGACTTCCATTTTAGCAGTTCTGTGAGTTCTGGTACGAGGAAAACAGTTCAGTGTTTTCAGTATTATAATCTATGTGGTACAGGTCCCTAGGGATACATGATTCCCTACTTATTGTCCCATTCTTAGTCATCTGAAATGTTTTTCCCATGAGCAGAACAACAACTTGTTAAATGCCTAAACATCATATAAAGTCATACTAAGAGGTGTGTGGCAGCTACCAGCAAACACCATTCCCCTCTGCCTTGGTGCTAGAAACTCCTTGATACCACACAGAAAAAGTGATGGGTTAGAAGTGTTCTGTATTAACAATATGGAATCGTTCTGATTTGTTCTGTATGTTGAATCAGTCCTGTTACTTGGTTACACAAATCTTACAATATAATTTATATTTGTTTACCTACAAATATGCTTTTAAATCAGTGCAGCTTTGCAGGTAGATATTTATTTGGTTACAGATTTTTCGTTTGTTTGTTTGTTTGTTTTGCTTAATTTATTTAAGTAGAACAAGAAAATTAAATCATAGTTAACTGTGTAGGTTTATACTACATTAACAAATACAGCTATAAAGTAAAAGTTGGTTTTGTTGGTACACAGATCAGCATGATAGGAGGAAGACTTGAGCTGGAGCTGTTTATTCTGTGACATTTGAATGCTTGGTATGTTTAGCTGCTCTGGAGCAAATTAAGAAAGGTTACTGAGAAAGATTTGATGGCTATACTCAGAATAGTTGGCAGAACGACAGAGCAAAAATTAGGGACAAGCGAAAAATTTCAAGCTGAAGAAGTATGAAAAATGTTTGTGGCTTGGTAGACGCAGTAATGGCTAACAGCAGCGTTTTAGGGTTAATACGAAGGAAAAAAAAAAAGAAACCCAGAAAGAGAGTCGTTGCCCTGATAAAGGCAAGAGGTAAGCACGGTGTAGCCTATGTTTTAATAGATCAAAGAACAAATTTTGGTGATGATAGAAAAAAGTCATTATTTTACTTTTTTTTTGAGACCACTTAAAATAGTATAATTTATACAATTTGTCTGGCAAACAACGAAACATGTTCTTGTACATATTTATTTGTATGGCGAAGGTTTATATGTATTTATAAAGGTAGAGTACTGAGAAAAATCTTTTGGAAGACTGTGTATGTCTCACTGTGTGAAATAACTTCCTTTTTACTATTAGCCGTTTTATAGGCTAATTGTGTTCTATAGTATGGTTAATTCAAATAAGCATTAAAGGTGT